>NC_088812.1:14575441-14892394 GCF_011386835.1 Chrysemys picta bellii | reverse complement strand
TGGTGCCACTGATTGAAAAGTTCAAGATGTTCTACCATTAGGAACGCAACATGACTTCCCCGAAGCAGTTGGGAATAGGGCTCGGGCAGTGTGTAAGCAAAATAATATGTGCTAATCCTCTGCTGGCAGCTGGATGAGAGAGGCGCAAGCCCATTTTTCTGGGAAGCATACGGCCCAAAATAATGGGGAACCAATTCTGCAGGGAAAGAAACTTTTATTGTAAAGGATTGAAAACTAGAGAGACAGGTTGAGAGTGGAGGGAAACTATGATCTGCTAATGTGAGCACATGACTGAATGTAAATACTTTGGGCCAAAGAGTGTCTTTTTGCTTTGTGTTTGTACTGTGCCTTGCACAGTGGGGTCATAGTCCATGGCTTGGGCTCATAGGTAAGAATAGGTAGAAATTTCCAACGCATATTAATTGTATTTTCTCGAGGAAAATAATATAGATGGCGTTAATCATATGCCCCTCCAGTCGGGGCTGAAAACTGATTACTAACGTAAACAAGCCTGACCCCATTTCCAGCAGACATTGGGCTGAGTTTTCATTGCAGCAGGGCTCTAGTCCACTTCCCATAACAGCAATACGGGCTGCCATTGGAAATCCACCCTATGAAAACAAGCCCCCCACCCCAGCTTGAATCTGTCAGTGCTGAGGGTTTCTGGGAAAGAAACTGCCACCCAAATTGTAGGGCAGCAGCCAGCCTCCCATAGTGGTGGGAAGGCCGGGCTCCCTGTCTGCGTGCTGAGGACTGTGTGGACTGCGGACCTGCGGGATCGGTTGACGCTACGCACGTCTCATGCGGCGCCTCATGGTCTCAGACGCCATCCGATGGTCCAGGGACATCTACATGGAGCACATCACCGGCCACTGACAGTACCAAGAGGCGTGAGCCAGAGTGCCATCGTTCTCCCACTACGAGAAAGGGACCAAGTGACCTTCTCCGTTGGATCATATGAACTGGAACCATATACTCCCTGAACATTAAATCTCACCAAATGAGGATCAATCCATCCTCATCATCATATCCACTCGTTATAATCCACAGTGGAACATAGGCACTTTATGAACTTCATACCCTCAGATCTCAATGTCTGTACTTTGACCCATCAACCTTTTACCCCCAATCGGGGATTTTGCAGATTATGTATTCCTCATGCCACTTTATCTTAAACCAAACTTTGCACCATCGATAATCTGTATGTTATTCCCTGATAACCAGAAACCTCAATGATCAAACTCTGTTCACTATTTTTTTTAAACATCATCTTAATAAAATTTTTAAATCTGGATGGAGTGTGGGAGCACTTTAGCCAAAGCCCCACTTTTCTCATTTGAGTTCTAGATCCACCCGGAAAAGCGCTTCCAGCAGCCAGATCAGCTGGAGAGGACCAGCTAGGGTAGTTATGCACAAAGCCGGAGTTCTTCTCTGTTAGCTTCAAAGACTCAACTTGCTCCAGGGTTATGTTAAGACGTAACTGATTCATCCGCAAAGTTGGGGGGTCCAACTGGAAGGATTTTGTCACATGTTTGTACCAAGTTATTTTAATAAACTTTCTACTGGTTTAGCTTTTCCAGCCCCTTTGATGTGAAAACTTGGCAGCTGTTCAGTACATATTAATTGTAATGCATGAAATAAGCACGTGCAATATTTGCCTTTGCTCCTCACTCCTAAACCCTCTATTATTCTTGGAGTCCCCCAGCTCCACCAATGCCCTTTAAATCCCACCCTTGCATTCTCCCGTCCTGCCAATGCCCCTCAATCCCAACCCGCAGCCCCCTGCTATCCCCACCCTGGGTTTATCGCCCAGAACAATTCTGCCACTGCCCTGCAATCCCAATCCACACCCCCCCCCAATATCTCCGCCCCTCCTCACAGGTCTGCCACTGCCCTCAGAGTCCCCCTGCCATTATCCAGTCCCCTAGGTTCCAGCTGAGTCCACCCCCAACTCATTGCACTTATTAGCCAGGGACAGGACTCGAACCCGTAGTACTCAGAGAAACTGGCCTAAGCCATGTCCCAGAAAGGTAGAGGAAGAAGAATCCGGGCCGTACCACGCTGAGCGGCTCCTGCGCCTTAACCCCGCTAGTCCCGCCCCGTCCGGAGCGCTCAGCCTATCGCAACGGTGCTGCCGAGGCGACGGGCCCGCCGGTGAGCTGGGATTGGCTGGCGCTCGTTCGGCGTCTGGAGGGGTCTGGGCGCTGCTATTGGCCGCGAGTGAGTGAGGGGGCGGGGCTTGTGCCTGGCTGGGCTGGAGCAGGGGGCTGCGGCGCTGCCGCCGCCTCCATATTGCGGGGCCGGGCGAAGAGGTGGCGGGGTCGTGAGTCGCGCGCGGGGCCGGGCAGCCGGAGGGCGGCAGCTGCTGGGAAGGGGGGATTCCCGGGCGGGGGGGGGACTCTGGGTGAGGGGGTAACTGGGGGGTGCTGGCCCGGGGGGGGGGTGACTCTGGGGGGTGCTGGCCCCTGGGAGGGGGTAACTGGGGGGTGCTGGCCCCGGGGAGGGGGGGTGACTCTGGGGGGTGCTGGCCCCGGGGAGGGGGGGACTCTGGGTGAGGGGGGGACTCTGGGGGTGCTGTCTCCTGGGAGGGGTGTCTCTCTGCGAGGGGTCCCCTGGGGGGTGCTGGCCCCTGGGAGGGGGGGACTCTGGGTGAGGGGGGGACTCTGCGTGTTGGGGTTCCTAGAGGTTAGTATCCCCTGGAAGGGGGTGACTCTGCGTGTTGGGGTTCCTAGAGGTTAGTATCCCCTGGAAGGGGGTGACTCTGGTTCTCAGGGTCCCTGGGGTGTGGGGGAGGAGTGGCCCCTGGAAAGAGAGTGTCTCTGGGTGTTGAGGTCCCAGGGAGATAGTGTCCCTTGGAAGGGGGTGACTACGTGTTGAGCCCATTGGGAGTTGGAAATTGTGGGTCCCTGGGTGGGGCAGTATCCCCTGGAGGGAGCTCCCTCGGTATTGGGGTCCCATCGGGGGAGATTGTGGGTGTTGGTTATGTCTGGGGTGTATCTCCTGGAAGGAGTGACTCAGTAGTGAGTACCCTGCTTCCCACTGATCTCTGGGGAGGCGGGGGGGAGGTGTTGTACATTTACCGCGGGGCCGGAGCCCCGAGCCACTGGGTGAGGATGGCGTGGGCTCTGAAGCTGCCGCTGGCGGATGAGGTGATCGAATCGGGGCTGGTGCAAGATTTCGATGCCAGCCTCTCGGGCATTGGCCAGGAGCTGGGCGCTGGCGCCTACAGCATGAGGTAGGTGAGATCCTCCTGAACATCTTGTCCTACACCGTGAATTGAGAAGGGTGATGAGAGTGGAATCTGGAGGTAGTGATTGGACCACCGCGGGCTGGGAGACTGCAGAGTCCAGGAGTACTTGGATATTGCATTGAGCTCAGCAGAACAGACAGCCCAGTGTATCGTAGGTGTTGCATTTAATGGCAGATAACTTTCTGGTGGGCTGATTGAAGCCATCACTAGGCTGGAGCAGATCAAGGGGCCATATAGTGCAGTATCCGGTCTGCAGTAGTGATCTGTACCAAGTAACGGGGGGACACCTTCCCCCCTGTTTGCTCTGCATGCTGCATTTGTGAATGTGAAAGATGAAGTGAAACCAGTGGCAGGGAGATTTGGACAGCAGTATAAAACCCAAAGATAAGGTAGAATTTAGAAATAAGACGAAAGTGTGTCACTCCCTGCATGAAGTTGGCCTGAGGAGTTAGCGGTTGCTGGGAGCCAGAGTTAAAATTCAGCCGCAGAACTCAACAGTCGAGATGGATAATTTTATGAGTTTTGTAAATCGTAAAATGGGAGTAATGGGGACTCTGTGCTTGAGGGCATCATCTAAACTCAGGGTCAGGAAGGATTTGCAACACTTGCCCTTCCTCCCCTCATGTTCAGTGTTGCACAGCTGGTTAGCTTTGGGGCAGTTGATTTAGTTGAGGATTGGTCCTGCTTTGAACAGGGGGTTGGACTAGATACCTCCTGAGGTCCCTTCCAACCCTGATATTCTATGATTCAGTTCACCTGCCTCTAAAAATATCAGGTATTGGCCATGGTGGGAGGCAGGTTCCCAGGTGGCATGGACTGTTCAGCTAAAGGGGATATAGCGAATCCATTCCTCTGGAATCTGGCCTCCTGCTGTCAGGTTATGGATAAATCATCCAGACTTTGGCTACGTCTGTGCATACAGTGCTGCTGTACTGTACCAATATGTCTGGGGAACACGCTATATACCGACTGGAGAGAGCTCTTCCGTCGGCATAAACAAACCACCTCAGCGAGCGGCATAAACTGTGTTGGTGGAAGAAGCTCTCCCACCAACATAGCACTGTGCACACGAATGCTTATGTCAATGTAATTTATGTCGCTCCGGGGGATGGAATATTCACACCCTTGAGCAACATATGTTTTGCTCTAATGTAGATGTAGTCTCAATCCTGTGCCTCCCACCTGTTGCTGATTAGGAGAGCCTGTTCCATGCTTCTTTGGTCTATACTCCCTCAACTAATCAGGCCAAGAGTGTCTCTTCCTTAGTCTTGCCCTGAATAATCACCCCCAAGGGCTGGAAGAAGCACCTTCAGCTCTCTGTGATGTGAGCGCAGGTGTTAGTATCTTAATACTTTAATGCAAGAAGGATGTTGAGGAAGTGGAGACAGTTTAGAGAAGAGCCATGAAAACGATTAAAGGATTAGAAAACCTGCCTTAGGGTTGGTCTACACAGGAAAATTACATCCGCATGGCTACGTCTCTTGAGGTGTGAAAAATCCACACCCCTGAGGGATGTAGCTAAACCCTCAGTGTAGACAGGGCTAGGTTGAAAGAAGAATTCTTCTGTTGACCTAGCTGCCACCTCTTGGAACCTTTCCCATTGGTGTAGGTAGTGGCTACACTGAAGCATACAGTTGTGCCGCGGCAGCTTTTCAAGTGTAGATGAGCCCTTATAGTGACAGACTTAAAGAGCTCATTCTGTTTCGCTTAACAAGGAGAGGGTTAAAGGGTGACTTGATTACAGCCTATAAATGGGGAACAAATATTTAATAATGGGCTCTTCAGTCTAGCAAAGAAGAGTCTAATACAGTCCAGTGGCTGGAAGCTGAAGTTGGCCAAGTTCAGACTGGAAATAAGGTGTAAAATTTTGACAGTGAGGCTAATTAATCACTGGAACCATTTACCAAGGGTTGTGGTGGAATTCTCCATCACTGATCATTTTTAAAGCAAAATTGGATGTTTTTCTAAAACATTTGGTCCAGGAATTATTTAGGGGACATTCTGTGCCCCGGTTATGCAGGAGGTCTGACTAATCGCAGTGTTCCTTTCTGGCCTTGGAATCTACACATCTCCGAAATTCTGGCTCTCTTCCTTTCTGTGACCTTGGGGGAAGTCGCTTTCCCTACGTTGCAGTGGGGGCTGGGACGGAGTTTAAGGATCATTTGTTTAATATTAAAGTGCCTAATTAATACTTGTATTAAGAAAGTGACCAACAGCCCTGCTCAGGATCAGGACCTCATTGTGTTAGATACTGGACTGACGTGTCCTTGCTTAGAAGAGTTTGTGTTAACCCACTGCTGATTGTCTCATTGGTCCCTCTCTGTACCTGATCTGCAGGGGATAAGAGACTGTCACAGCCCCAGCTAAGCTATAGCCGCTCATGCTTTCAGCTCTGGACGTCCTCCGTTCAATCCCTGGTGTGGTGGTCATCACCCTTGCAATCAAAGATGACGTATGACATGCAGTGTCAGGGGAGAGGGATAAATCAGATAGAATTTTATAGACACATGTAGGTTGGCAGCCCAATGTTTCCCCTCCCCCGCCCAATAATTCAAGTATATAAAGTACCGCCTATTTCCCTCTGTCTCTCTAGCCATTATTAACTGGCTGACTTGATGTGGCCTTGAGAGGTGATCTGAAGATGAGGAGGGTGGTGGCTTCACTTGTTGGAAAGACATAATACTTAATAAAGTGCTTTGAGATCTACAGATGAAAAGTGCTGTATCAGAGCTAGTATCATGTCATGGATAAGGGGTGGTATGGAAGAAGGTGCAAATGAGGCTGGCATTTTGTCTTGGCCAAGTGGAGGACAGGGGGACAATACAGTAAGGCAATGGTAGGGAGGCGCAGAACCGTGAAGGGCCTTGATGATGAGCTTGGGGATGGAACAGGGGGAACCATTGGAGAGGTTTAGTTAAGGGGGTGATGTAGTCAGTGTGATGGGCAAAGAGGCGTTCTAGAAATCTTAGGGTTGGTCTGCATGAGAAAGTTGCACTGGTTTAATTTAAGGTGTGATTTTTATTTGTATTTTAAATTGGTGCAGAAGTGTGTGTGGACACTCCTGTTTCGATTGAAACCAGGCTTATTTCGGTCAACCCTAATCAACTGAAACTGAATCAGAACAAAGCTGGTTTGAAATACAATGGAGGGGAGGGGTCCAAGACATCTCTTGATTACAGACATGAGTGACTGGGAGGATGATGGAGTTGCCAGCAGTTAAGGGGAGACAGCTTGGCAGGAAAGTTCAGGAGTTTGTCCACCTTAAACTTAACTTCTAGGATGGGATGTTGGAGAGATAGGCCAAGGGGTGGAGTAGGGTGGAGGGAGATGGGTCAAGACTGGAGAGCTAGACTCGAGTCACCTGTGGAAAGGTGATCAAAACTGTCGGTGGAAGCAATTGCCCAAGGGGCAGGCATAATGGGAGATGAGTGGGCCAAGGATGAAGTCCTGTGGAAACACTGCCCATAAAGTGACAAAGATGAGGGGGACCATTTGACTATGACTGTGAAGGCCTAATCAGAGAGATGGGAGGAGAAGACAAGACAAGATTTAAAGGACGTGTGTGATCAATGGTGTCATAAGCAGCCGGGAACTGAAGGAGGCTGAGAGTGGAGCAGGAGCAGGAAACTTGATGAGAGCAATTCTGGAGAGGTGAAGACAGAGGAAGCCAGACTGGCAGGACACCCAGGAGAGAGTTTGAGAGGAGGAATGTGAGGTGGAGAGAGATGGGGCAATAATTGGCAGTGTTTCAAGGACATATTTGTATTTTGGGGGGAACTGGCCAGAAGTGAGCAAAAGGTTGCGAGGAAGGGAGGCGGGGGAAGCAACTTTTTTTTTCCCTCCAGGAAGAGCTTCTCCCAGGATAGGTTGACATGCAACTTCACCACCAGTAAGTTGTTGCAATCATAAGCCAGCATTTGGGTAGAGGTGCACCGTGAAAAGTTCAAGCAGGGGACGCATAAGGTGGAGTTTGAAATGTGCTAAAAGTTAAATGACATTTCCTGGAAATGTGCAAATGTCAAGGTGTTAACACTTTCAATGCAACAGGCTCATGGTAATCTCAAGCTATGTCTACACTGCAGTTTACGTTGGCATAATTTATATTGCTCAGGGGTGTGAATAAGCCACCCCCCCCCCCCAAGCGACATAAATTACACTGACATAAGCACTGGTGTTGCCAGCACCATGTTGGCCAGAGAAACTCTCCCGTAACTGCTGCCGCTCACGGAGGTGGTTTTATTATGCTGACAGGAGAGCTCTTGCCTGTCCGCATAGAGCATCTTCACCAGACATGCTGCAGCAGCACGTCTGCATCAGTGCAGCTGCCACACTGTGCGTGTTGACATGCCCGTAATCCAGTGGTTCTCAACCCGTGGCCAGTGGGCTGCTTGCGGCCCAGTCAGCACACAGCTGCAGCCCATGTGACGTCCTCAGGTCCATGCTGGTAGTATGTATATTGTGTGGATGTAGCCCACATACACACGCACCTGTATATACAGCTCACAATGGTAAATAGGTGGAGAAACATTGCCTTAGTCCATTGTCAATAGGAAGTGAAGAGCTCCTTGCTTCCTGTTACTTCATCTCCTTTAGGGGGCAGACGGTGTTAAATAGCAGCTGGAATTGTTCAGGCCTGGTCTTTTATTTAACCAGTTGATGGGGATAGCTAGAGCCTTCTCCCGGTTGCCTCTAAGCGTATGACTGAGACTACTATCAAGACTGTGCAACGCCAACTTATTCTTGTAGCCGTGTCTTACGTGCAAACGGTACCCGCTCTGACTCGCGCACCTGGGACAGTGTCCTGTTTATCATGTATAACTCTTAAAACCAACTCCTTTAACTATCTTACTGATAACACCTTCAAATAGTAAAATTAGATTGTAAGTTCTTTGGCACAGGGACTGTCTTTGTTCTGTTTGTACAGTGCCTTGTGTAATGGGGTTCTTATCCATGGCTGCAGCTCCTAGGTGCTACCAAAATGCCTCCCCCCCCCCCCCCCCAAAAAAAAAATGTACAAAGAAGTAACATTAGTTGGTATGTGTGGCTTTTTATTTAATTATTTATTTATTTACATTAATTTGTATTCCCATAGTGTCTACAGACCCCAATCCAGGCTCAGGACCCCGTTGAGATATCGGCTAGATAGATACATAACTGAACGATGCTTCCTGACCCAAAGAGCTTACAGGCAAAGTCATGATGCAACATCAAGGGGATTACAACAGACAGACATGGAACGCAAAGCAAACAGATGATTTGTGATTGACGTAATAAGCAGCAGTTACAGCACACCCGCTTTCCTAGCTATTATCAAGTGTTTCAGAGCTAGATGGCCTGTCCCTTTTCTGAGAGGAAATGCAAGCAGTGAAAATAGACAGGTTAGTTTTGCTGTAGCTCTTTGCCATAAGTTTGGGCTTCAGAGTTCCTAACTAACACTTCTCTTATTTTATTTTTGCAAAAATGCTAGGTCTGAGCTACCTACTGTTGTTTAGTCTTCAGAGTGACTGAGAGGGAGAAAAATGGAGAGGTGTTAGCAAACAGCAAGGAGATGCTTCCAGCTAAAACTTGAAGTGAGACCGAGAGATGCAGGAAACCTGTTCTAAGTGGCAGGAATGTTTTGGCACCAACAGTGGACAAGGAAGGCCGAGCCTAGATAGCTGGTGGAGGTGCACGAGATGAGGGGGGCAAGAGGCCTGACTTCATTGCCCTGCATCGTGTCACCATTTGCACCAGTGCAAAGTGCTGCTGATCTGACCTAGTAATGTCTTACACGTCAGGGGTGGAAATGATGGTACAAGGTGTGGGGCAGTGGAGAATTGGGCCTGAGGTCTATGAAGTCAGCTGAACAAGTGCATAGAGGATTTTAAGAATGACACAGGCTTTAAGCTGGCTCCTGGAATGAACAGCCAGCCAGGAGAGGGGTTTGAGAATTGGGAGTGACTGGCTTATACATCCTACATGTCAGAGGTATGTCAGCATATCTTGCCCATATTGAAAGTGGAGCATTGTCTTATCCCCCTTCAGATAGTGGACTTCATAGGATGATTCCCACCCTAATAATAATATATGGAGATAGGTATATCTCCTAGAACTGGAAGGGACCCTGAAAGGTCATAGAGTCCAGCCCCCTACCTTCACTAGCAGGATCAAGTACTGATTTTGCCCCAGATCCCTAAGTGGCCCCCTCAAGAATTGAACTCACAACCCTGGGTTTTGCAGGCCAATGCTCAAACCACTGAGCTATCCCTCCTCTCCGAGCTATCCCTCCTCCCATCTATGAAGGAACATAAATGGCTATTGTGAATTGTAGACAAATTAGAGGTGTCCACAAGAACATAGCATTCCAGGGTTACAGGATCAGGTCTGACAATGTCCAGATGAGATACAGCATGGTCCAGTGGATAGACTGCTGGCCTGGGATCTGGGTTCTGGTTTTGGCTCCACTACTAACTTGCAGTGCGACCTTGGAAAAGTCACTTCCCTTCTCTGGGCCTCTTTTTCTCCTCCCGCCTCCTATCTGTTTTATCTATTTAAATTGTAAAAATCTTGAGGCAGAGATTCTCCCCCACTATGGGTTTGTGCTGTTCCCAGGGTAATGGGGCTCTTTGCCTTGGTTGTGGTCTCTAGGTGCCACCTCCTACTATTAATACTTCTTCCTTTATAATCCCCAGTCATCCTCCTCTTTCTGTTCAGTTCAGATACGTGCCTTTGGTTTATGTGCTTTGTCATCATGCTGCTCAGTATATGGAGTCACATCCAACTTTGGATGTAGTTTCCCAACAGACAGTTCTGAACCTAATTTGTCAGCCATAGTGAAGCGAGGCTGGACGTGAGGCTCCGGAACCAAATTCTGTGACTAGATTTCAGCTCTTGTAGTCTGGCAGTTAAGGCAGGCCCCCTCCCTTGCAATAGCAGGTTGTGTTTTTTTTCCCTTCAAACCAGAAACACAGAGAAATGAATATATTCAAGTGAAACCCTGTCGGCTGCATTTCAGAGCTTGCATTCCATAAAGGCGGCGTCGGTTAGTTTGCAAAGAAATAGGGGGTGGGGTGGGATTTTAAATCTTTAATTTGTAAAATGACCTTGGTGAAATGGCTTGTCTTCTCCGGGCTCTGTAAACCCAGCTGTACACGTGATAAAAGCAGGGTGATAGTGCTGAATACCAGGCGTCTGAGTGGCGTTTTCCCCAGGGACTAGCTACCCAGAACACTTGGCTCTTCCATATCCTCCTAGCAATACACACCAACCAGAGGCAGAGCTCTGCTACTGAAATATTACCTGCAACTCCAGGGTAAAGAGCATCTGAGCTAAACACCCCCAGTAATGTCGTCTGACACCAAGTTAAGTTTTCATACCACTTAACAGTAATTCACTTAAGCAAACTCAACTCCCTTCTCCTCTGTCGAAAGCATTCCATGCCTTAGGTCTGAACTCTGTTGGCCTCGTGAAACCTAACTCTCTTTCCCTGACATTTGTTGACCTAAGCTGATCATAAATAGTGCCTGTCCTACTGTAGGTAAATGCCTTCCTGACATCTGACATTTTCTCCTGTGTCATGGCAGTTCTACACACCAGTCACGGGGAGGAAAGACATCTATAGCCACTTTGTTTCCTCCTATGTGTTTGTTTTTCCCCTCCAGCACCCCTTGTGGTTTTCAGTTGCTCTTCAATCTCAATATGGAAGAAGCACAGTGCTACCTTGGGAATGTGCATTGGTAGGTGAGCGTAGAGATGATCCTCACCCTTGGAGATGGATGTTCTCGGCTTTACCTTGTGTACGTTCTGCAGTATAGGATCAGAGGATGCATTTCTAGGTATACTTAATCCTGCCTTGAAGCAAGGGGATGGGAGGACTAGATGACCGCCTGAGGTTGTCCCTTTCAGCTGAACATTTCTATGATTTTGCTAGTGGATGCAATGGTTGGTGTTACTGGTAGCTTTATATAACATAGCAGTTCTAAGAGATCAGAGACAGCTTTGAAATATTTCATTAGTAACTGACCATACATTTCCCTTGGAAGAATTCGTGGAACGCTGTGTTGTTTGTTTGACTGTCAACTGTACAAGAGTGTCTCAGTTGTGAATCACTAATTGTCTAGGGGAATTCTGGGAAGCCGTTAATGGGAAGTATACATTTGCTAATGGGGAATATAACTGAATGTTAGAGCTTCTCAGTTTTAACAAAACTTACAACTCATCATCTTCCTGAACTGAGCAGATGAATGGTGACATGAAAGGTCATAGCATGAGAAGATGGGACTTAGCAGTGTGCTGTGTCTTGAAGAAGGTTGGAGATAACACATGAGGTCACAACCTCTTGCTATCTCTTGGTAAGTCATTAAGAATTTCCACTGGAGATGCTAGTTGTGAGTCCAAGCGTTTGTGAGGCACTGTTGAGCTCTTTAAACTCTGGCTGTCTTAATGATACCATTCCTATAAATATTTAAACTTTTTATTACACCATACAACATCTAAAGCTGACCCTATTACCCGGGTCGCATAGCATAGCAACATAATGGCCTTTAAATGATTAGAACTCCCAGCCTAGGAGCTCTTCACATAATCCATGACTGCTGTGACTGGGAGGTGGAGAAAACTGCTTTCTTTGGATGTTTGTGATCTTTCTAGTGCGGATAACTCCATGCAGTTAACCATATCAGTATGATCACTGGACCAGAATGCCTATCTGTATGTTCAGTTAGTAATCAAAGGCTCAGAATGAGCTGTGCTTCTGTAACCTATACAGAGCTCTTATCTTTGGTAGTAGTATATTGCTTGTTTTACACTTGGTTAACAAGTGGATAACTGCAGGAATTCTGTGCTTGATTAGACTAATTCTACAAATACGGCAGTACAAGGGTCCAGAACCGACTCTGTGTATCACCTATTGGAATGTGTAATATTTCTAACAGAAATCTAGATTCCGGGTTAAGTAGGGTCCCAAATAGCTGGGGTCCTAACAGTTTTGTCAGCTGCTAAATCAGGTCCGTAGCTATTATAGACTGGCTAAATATTTGGTGCTGTGAAAAGCAGTCTGTGATGTAACAGCAAACTGCGTTACTGACTCTTAACCTGATGTTAATTCCAAGTTGTTATATAGAACTCCAGATGTGTTTGCCACCTGTTCCAATGCAGAGATGACTGGCTGTTTCATTATGGAGTGGTAAGGCTGGTGTTCTCAAGATAGGACGGTTGCATCCAGGGGAATTCTAGCTCAGGGAATCTTTCTGCAGGAAAAATAGCCATCACTGTGTGCTAATGGGATGCCTAGTCTATAGCAAAGATTCGTTCTTCATCTGTCCGCTCTGCAGAGAAATATCAAGCCAAGTCGTTTCACTGGATTATGTAACATGCCCAGCTGCGTAAATTCACTCGCCCGTTCCTTGATGCAGCAATGTTGTGTTTCCAGCACCCAGGCAACTGTGTAGGTCATCTCCCTTGTATGTCTAGCTGGTTGTTTGGGGGCAGATGACTGCTGCAGCAATATATCTGACAGTTGATGAGGTGGCATAAGTTTCTCATATACACTGGATGTGGGAGATCCCCTAAAATCTAAGAATTTATTGTAATATCTTGTGCACGTTCCTGGCTCTATTTTTCCCTGGTGCCACTCCCTCATCCCCTCGGCTTGTTAGAGATACTAAGCACCTTCCGTTGTACTTCTTCTTTGTTTCAATGTGAGGGTTAGTATGTATGGTCTACTGGTGTTTTCGGTTCTCCCTGATGCACTTACTAGGTATGTGAGTCCATGAACCAATAGGCACTTGCTCAAGTTAGTTCCATCGCTCACTGGCATTGTTAAATATTATTTGCTTCACTAAAATTGTCATCTTTTGGGGTTAAATGAGCTGCAAGCTTTTGGGGTCTCATGCTGTAGGGCTGACTCTTGGCACCAAGGGATGGGTTTGTAGCTGTTGGTCTGTAGTAGGAATACATAATCTGTATATGGGGCCCTACCAAATTCATGGCCATGAAAAACGTGTAATGGAAACCTGGTCTTTTTTGTGTTCTTTTACCCTGTACTATGCACATTTCATGGGGGAGACCAGCATTTCTCAAATTGGGGGCCCTGACCCAAAAGGGAGGTGCAGGGAGGTCACAGGGTTATTTTAGGGGGGTTGTGGTATTGCCACCTTTACTTCGGCTGCCCCGTTCTGAAGGCAGCGCAGGAGAGCGGCGGCTGTTGGTCGGGTCCCCAGCTCAGAAGGCAGTGCCTGCCAGCAGCAGTGCAGAGTGAGGGTGGCAATACCATACCACGCCATCCTTACTTCTGTGCAGCTCTGCCTTCAAAGCTGGGCTCCCGGCCAGCAGCCGCCGCTCTCCAGCTGCCCAGCTCTGAAGGCAGCACTGCCACCAACAGCAATGCAGAAGTAAGGGTAGCAGTCCCACAGCCCCCCCGCTACAATAACCTTGTGTGCCTCCCCCCCCCCCCCCCACTCCTTTTTGGGTCAGGACCTCTACAATTACAACATGAAACTTCAGATTTAAATAGCTAAACTAATGAAATTAACGATTTTTAAAATCCTATGACCGTGAAATTGACCAAAATGGACTGTGAATTTGGTAGAGCCCTAACTATATACATTGCTGCATGGCCCCTGTCACTCCAGTATGTGAACATCTAGTGGAAGGCAGGGATGGTGATGCTGTGGAATGGATGATAGAAATCAGGGCATTTAAAAGAAATAAAGATAAGATGCCAGTGCATATAGGGGTGGCTGGACTGCCGCCAGCAACTGCCCAACTTGCCTTCTACATGGGTTTTTCTCTTTAAAAGCAGCCACTTCCTGTTATGATAATGATGGAATCAGATGGAGACTGGTTACTTTTGCAGCGTTTTGCGGGGAGGGGAGCCCATGAATATTTCATCTCCTGAAATGGAAGGGTTAAAACTTTGCTCAGGGGGCCAAATGGTAAATGTTTGACTAGTCCAGTTCTCCCTCAGCAAACTTTTAATGTTCAGCAAAAAAACACGTTGACCTTTAAGGGTCTGACTTAACCTTCCTTCCCTGCCTTTCTTCCCCACACCCCCTACGTTCCCCTAAAGTAGTTGAAAAGTAAAGTAGTTGAAAAGGGTGTTCAGCAAAACTTAATGTGCTTTTAAACGGTTTTAAAATGAACTCCCCGTGAGGTGGAAAATTTCTCAGCCTCTCCAAACCAAGGTCGGCAGTGATGTTAAAATCTCCGCTTTGGGGCTGAGACACGGATCTGTGTGTCTCAGGCATAATGGAAATGTATGCCACAATGTTCCTTCACTCCTTCTCCAGGCTCCGTTTTTGTCAACAGGACACAGGATGAAACTCAAGTCTCCTATCTTACAATCTGCCAGATGACCACACCTGAGATAGAATGGCTCAAAACAATCAGAGCTTATCTCCTGAAGGCAATACCGTGTTCCACTAATAATAAGTAACACTGACTGTTAAGTTGGATTGGTGACATTATTTTTAAAAAAGTAACTTAACTCTCAGGCCCAGATCCTCGGAGGGATTTAGGTGCCTAGCTCCAATTGAAATCAGTAAGAGTTAGGTGCCTAAAATACCCTTGAGGATCTGGGCTTCAGACTCTTTGAAATGTGCAATGTTCCAAAGCGGTAGCCGTGTTAATCTGTATCAGCAAAAACAACTAGGAGTCCTTGTGGCACCTTAGAGACTAACAAATTTATTTGGACGTAAGTTTTCATGGGCTAGAACCCACTTCATCAGATACATGGAGTGAAAAATTCAATAGGCAGCACATGAAAAGATGGGAGTTGCCTTACCAAGTGGGGGGGGGGGTCATTGCTAACGAGGCCAATTCAATCATGGTGGATGTGGCCCATTCCCAACAGTTGACAAGAAGGTGTTACAATGTTACATATGACTGGAAGGAACCTCCTGGGTCAGTGAGTTGAGTCCCCTGCTTATCGCAGGCAATGCCATCATATAAGCCCAATAATAAATCTACCAAGCCCCGACTTAAAACAGGCTAGCTTGGTGGCCTCCACACCTCCTATGTTCTGTTAAGTACAATGACTTCCCTCTAAGGCTGTAGATATTTCTAAGACCTGACATGTTCATTGCTGTATAAGAAACAAATCAAGTAGGGTTCTGTGTAAGCTCGAAAGCTTGTGTCTCTCACCCACAGACGTTGGTCCAACAAAAGATATTACTTAACTTAAATCATTCGAGCTGTCTCCCTGCCAATGCAGGATTGTTCCCTATGCTACAAATCCTGGTGTTCTTGAACTGTAGACTGGACAAAAGTTACAGTAGTGTCCGATGATAGATTCACGTAGTGCACTGGAGACAAGCTAGAGAACGCTGAGCTAGACAGATGCAAATGGCTGGGCTTTGCCTTGGGTTTATTTTGATTTCACTATCTTTGTGTCATTCAGCTGCAATCTTTTCATGTGGGATTTGTCTGTGCCCACCGTAATCATCCTCCAGCCAGGGTAGGATGTCTGTGCTAAGAGGTGGTGTGTGTGTTTCATGTTTGTGGTCAACAGCATGCTAGGCAAACTGGAAAGAAGCGTTCCATCCCCCTAAGGCTTAAGGAGAGCGTGCGAGCCATTGCAAGGTCTCAATATTTGCATGGAAGCAAAGTTTTGGAAACTCTTAAAT
The DNA here is from genome assembly GCF_011386835.1 of Chrysemys picta bellii. Lineage (NCBI taxonomy): Eukaryota > Metazoa > Chordata > Testudines > Emydidae > Chrysemys > Chrysemys picta. The sequence goes on along the minus strand of NC_088812.1, from coordinate 14,876,542 downwards.
ACAATTTAATTCAAAGGAAGAGGTGCATCTGACAGTGGGGCTTCTACAGATGAGATGCTGTGTGGCATTGGCGTGGGTCTGAGACAACCTTGGTTTTCATCTTGGCTCTCACATTGACTGTGTGACCCTGAGCAAGTCACTGCCCTTCTTTCTGCCTCAGTTTCCCCCCAGTCCCACCCCAACCTCTGTCTTGTCTATTTAGATTGTAAATTCTCTGGGGCAGGGACTGTCTTACAGCAGAACGAAAATTCATTTGCAAATTAAACACCTTTAATTTGGGCTGGAATAGGGACGGGGAGTGGCTGTCTAAGTACAGAAGCAGCTTTGCCTCTCCTGGAATTGACACCTCCTCATCTCTTATTGGGAGTGGACCACATCCACCCTGATCGGATCTGCCCTGTCAACACTGGTTCTCCACTTGTGAGGTAACTCCCTTCTCTTCATGTGTCAGTATATAATGCCTGCATCTGTAACTTTCACTCGATGCATCTGAAGTAAGGTTTTTTTTAACCACAAAAGCTTATGCACAAATAAATCTGTTAGTCTTTAAGGTGCCACCGTACTACTTGTTGTTTTTGTGTCTTATGTGTTTATACAATGCCTAGTACAATGGGGGCCTTGACCTTGGTTGGGTAGTTAGGCATTTCTGTAATATGTAATAAGGGCAATCCATCCAAGATTTTTACACTGGAAAAACTCTCACCCCCAAGTTTGTTGTCCATGTGAATGTGACATATATTTTAATACCCGAAATACTTTGCTTAACCAGGAAATGGACGGTGTGTGTGTTCGCTCTGAACTGTCTAGACTGTTTCTCCCTCCCCCCCCCCCAATGTTTGTAATGGTATCGGTGGCCTTAGTCTGAATAGGGCTTCACATTCCATCCAATCTTCCCTTTGGGGCAAAGTAGTTTCTGGTTACTTTGCTAATCTAGCAAGTGGAAATTCCCTTGTCTCATCCAGTGCTAGGTGTGAGGGGTTTGTCTGTTTATGCAACACTACCGCCCTGTCTTGTGAGAAGAGCTCTGCTTTTTTCATTGTTTGGTAAGACTTGACTTCGTCTGACCCACAGAACATTCTTTCTTAAGCCCTGCCTATGCAAGGAAATTTTCTGGAAGAGCTATTGTGGAATGCGTGACTGACTTTATTCTGGCGTGCAAAAAAAAAAAAAAAAATTCCCCACTTGGTACTATTCCAGAACAGTTTATTCTGCAACAGCTATGCAAGTTGACTAGTCCATATAGACCAGGTTTTGAGCAGCTGCTGCCTTGATTGCAGTATCTCCTCTGTAAGGTGCTGTTCCTGGAGATACCAGTGTATTGCTTGGTGGGCCGCTGGTGTTTGGCGGAGGGCTTGAGTGGCAGAACTGGACTGAAGGGGGAAGCATCTTTTCATTTAAAAAAAGTTCCACTATTCTAGCTGCACTTCAGCGCTCTCCACCTCGAAGGCATCGTGATTTGTGTGTGTGCGTCAGTAACAGCCACGTGTTTTGTAAAGAATTGTCAGGCTTCTCCAGCCGAGCGCTGTATCAAATTCTGAACACTGGCCCCCAGAGTATCCCTCCTGTCGGTGCTATTGACAGCTGATGAAGTCTGAGAGACTTTTAGAGACGTCAGCTGGGATTTTCTAGAAGTGCTTAAAGCCTGGTTTACACACTAGTTTTTGGTAGTGGTAGAACTCTTTCCATTAAGGATGTATTTCCCCCCCCCCCCCCCCCAACTGATGATAATTCTACCAGTTCAACCTGTAGTGTGAATGCAGTTTTACCAATATAGCTTATTCCCATATAGGAAAGGGAAAAAGCTATACCAGGTTTCAGAGTAGCAGCCGTGTTAGTCTGTATCCGCAAAAAGAACAGGAGTACTTGTGGCACCTTAGAGACTAACAAATTTATTAGAGCATAAGCTTTCGTGGACTACAGCCCACTTCTTCGGATGCATATGATTATGATGATTCGGATGATTATGCATCCGAAGAAGTGGGCTGTAGTCCACGAAAGCTTATGCTCTAATAAATTTGTTAGTCTCTAAGGTGCCACAAGTACTCCTTTTCTTTAAGCTATACCAGTTTACCAGCACTTCGCTATTAGTAAACTGCATCTCTGCTAGGGGCACATATGCTGCTGCAGTTAAAGTGATACATACACCTTTTGTGTGCTGACAAGACCTTAGGGGCAGTGGTTTTCAAACTTTTTTTCTGGTGACCCAGTTGAAGAAAATTGTTGATGCCTGCGACCCAACGGAGCTGGGGATGAGGGGTTTAGGGGGTGGGAAGAGCTCAGGGCTGGGGCAGAGGGTTTAGGGTTAAGACTGCAGGTTGGGGCCGGGAATGAGGGGTTCAAGGTGTGGAAGGGGGCTCTGGGTTGGGGCAGGGGATTGGGTGTGGGAGGGGGGCAGGGCTCTGGGCTGGGGATGCAGGCTCTGGGGTGGGGCTGGGGTGAGGGGTTTGAGGTGCAGGAGGCGGCTCTGGGTTTGGGGGGGGGGGCTCAAGGCTGGGGCAGGGGATTGGGGTGCAGGCTTACCTCGGGCGGCTCCCAGTCAGTGACACAGCAGGGGTGCTAAGGCAGGTTTCCTGCCTGTCCTGGCACCGTGGACAGCAGCAGGTCCATCTCCTAGGCGGAGGTTCACAAGTGGTGCTGCACTGCTCTCGCCGCAGGCACCGCTGTTCTCTCTGTCCCCCTCCTCCCCCCCGCTCCCATTGGCCATGTGGAGCCAGTGTTTGGGGCGGGGGCAACGCGGGGAACCCCGTGCCTCCCCCCAGGATCTGGACCTGCTGCTGGCCGCTTCCAGGGCGCAGCGCGATGTCAGAACAGGTAAGGACTAGCCTGCGTTAGCCGGGCAGCACTGCTGGCGGGACTTTTAATGGCCCAGTCGGCGGTGCTGACCAGAACCGCCGCAACCCAGTGCCTTCCATTCCATCCCTGGCTTATTGTAAATCTAATAGGTCAGTGTGTACCCAGATCTTGGTATGTTGTGGGACTGTTGGAAAAGGTCACTAGAGCATGTTGCTTTAGACCCTCCAATGACCCATCCCCTCGCAGTGGCATCTGAAGCAAACCACGTTTGTAAACAGCCAATGACAACCGAGGTGTAGAAATAGATGATCTAATAATGATTTACTCGTAATTTCTACTAATAGGAGTTTAAATCTTCTCTACTGGAGTTAAGGGTGCTGAGAAATGTCACAGCTAACGGAAGGTGCTGCAGGCTTGTTTTTGTTTTGTTTTAAGGTCAAAAGGAACCGTTGTGTTGGTCTAGTCTGGCCACCTGTGTAACACAAACCACCATAGGCCTTCTCTGTAAATTAATTCCTGCTTCAGGTTCAATAGCTGTGCTTGAACCAAAGCATCTGTCTCAGAAAAAACATCAATTCTTGATTTTTGAAATTTCTTGTGATGGAGAATCCACCACAACCCTTGGTAATTTGTTCCAAAGATTAATTATCGTCACTGTGAAAAATCTGCCCATTATCTGTCCAGAAGGGATATCTGGTTGGGTTGCCATCATCGGCTCCATCTCCATGGCAGCTCGGTGGGAGAATTTTCTCTTCGGGTGACTCCTGGACATGCTTGCTTACCTGGATGTAGGAGTTCAAATGCCTAGAGCCCTGCAAATCTGCAGAGATCTTCTTTATATCTGCGCAGGACTCTACAAAGTGTCCCAAGCTCCCAAAAGCATGATGGTACCATTCACTCACATGGCTGGTCAGTTGGCAAAGATGGGTTGGTGATTTGTTGTGCAGCATTTACCTATCTCCTAGAACTGGAAGGGACCCTGAAAGGTCATCGAGTCCAGCACCCTGCCTTCACTAGCAGGACCAAGTACTGATTTTGCCCTAGATCCCTAAGTGGCCCCTTCAAGGATTGACCTCACAACCCTGGGTTTAGCAGGCCAATGTTCAAACCACTGAGCTATCCCTCTCCCCATTGTTTAGCGCTCCCAGTAGATGTAGATTGGGGCCTTGTGCTAGGCGCTGCACAAACCCAGACTAAGGCGTGGTCCCTGCTCCAAGGAGCATATTCTAGGGGTTGTATTCATGTTACCATAGCTCTTGTTGGCTGTTCCGTTGTTTGAACATAGCAGTAATGGGTCTGAATTTGAAAGGGATTGACTTTACTCGGGTCTCCCAGTGAGGGACAGGTTAGGTGTCAGCAGCCCAAGGGGCAGAGAGGGATCAGAAGCCGGGCCCTGAGGGAAAGGCAAGGTGAATCATCCCTGCCTCTCCCATCCCTCCCACCCCTGTCAGATGGAGATAGCTATCAGTATGCACAGAGCTGAACATAGAAGCAAGAATTTATCTAACTTTTTGACCTAAGGGAAGGGCAAAGTTGATGCTGGAGCTATGACATAGGACACTTCCTTGAAGGTTAATGGTTTGCTATAGGACGTGCCTTTTGCATGCATGCTATATGTTTTAAAATAAAAAATCAGGATGGATTAAAAAAATCAGTTATTTTAAAAAATCTTTTAAAAGTTTAAATACACTTTTTTCTTTTTAAAAGTAAACCTATTTAAAATTGAAATTGGCAAGCTGTATTCAAGGCTTAAATTTACTGCAATCTATTAATTATTCAAATTATATTCAAGCAGTACGTGTTTGGTGCTGAAATTTTGAAGTTTCACTGACCTGGTGGCAGTTTGAGTGCTAAACCAGCTGTAGGCCGCAGTGGCCTCTTCTGAAGGTACAGAGAGAGTATTTTCTTCCCTTCCGATTATTCAGTAGTTCAGTTCAATGACTAGTTTATTTTTGGTTGAGAAACCAACTGGGAGTTGAAAAAACAGGGAAACTTGTTTTCCTCTTCCAATCTATGAATAGAAACAAGATGTGAAAGGATGAGATCTACTAGTTCTAAGATCTTAAAAGACATAGTGATTGGAAACAATTCAGTTCATTAACTACAGATAGTACCTATTTTGTTTAATCAGTTTGTTTTAAATGCAAAACATAGTTTGATAAAATGTTTTCTTGCCTATCCAGCACATTTAAAGTAGTCTTATTTAATTAATAAAAACAAGTTTAGAATTCAGTTAAAAATGCTCCAAAACAAAATTTTAATTTCCATTTAAATGCAGTTAGACACTAATCATCTGGTAAATTAGAAATGCACCATTCACTGTTTTCTAATGCAATAAAAATGTAAAAACTTCAAAATTTAAATTAAAGGTATGTTACGCTACACAGGTGCTTAATAAATGTGTATAGATTGTTATTTTTCTGACTAGCAAAAAGTACCAAATATAGTGTGAAGGCTATATTTAGTTGCAAATCAATACAGTGTAATGGTTACCAACCAATGAGAATCAGTTTGTCTTTAGGAAAGTTATTAAAAAGTACAAATGCAAAACAAGATTAAAATGGGTTTAAATCAAGGTTTCCTGGTTGCTGATTTTTGAATCATGATTGGAATCTGTGATTTAAATCAGCCCAACCTGATATACACGTGTGTGTGTGTGTGTGTGTGTGTATGTATATATATATATATATACTTGTTTTAAACAGAGGTCAGCACAAAGTGACCTTTCAAGGAGCAGCATGCAAGCTCAGTGTTACCAAATTAGTTGCACCATGGCTTATAAAACAAACCAGTCACTGGAAGCTGGTGCAATTGGAGACCCAGTTTGGGCTGTGAATAGCTGCATGGGGGTGGATGTTGCGGCTGTGGAGGTGGTTACCTATGGCTCCTGAGGGTCAAGTGGGGTGATTGATCATTTTGCAGTATGACATTAATGTCTTTGTTCACTTACCCATCTTCCCAACTTGGAGATTATGCACTGCAATGTTGCTTGTGTGCCATGGGGTATAAAGGTAGTAAAATAGGCCTGCTGTTAAAGAGGATGTCTCTGTGTTTAAGCCTCAAACTGTTGATGTTTGAGGCAGGGAATGATTGTATTTAGAAGTGCAGGGAGGATGATAAAAAAATCTTACAAGAATCCGTCTTTGGGTGCTGTTCGGAATTGCTTGCTTTAGGCCCTTTTTGTGCAGGTGATGGGTGTTAGATGGAGGGGGGGCATGAGGAGTGAAATATTCAAATGACATCTCTGTGCAGTCGGAGCCGAAACCAACCTGATTGACAAATCTCTGTTGCAGTGATGTTCTAGCCCTGCCCATATTCAAACAGGAAGAATCAAGTTTGCCTCCTGACAACGAAAACAAGATCCTGCCTTTTCAGTACGTTCTGTGTGCAGCCACGTCCCCTGCAGTGAAACTCCATGACGAAACACTCACCTATCTCAATCAAGGTGAGGCTTTTCTGCGTTGCTGGAGGGCAGCTACATGGGTCACGTATATTTATTTGAATGTTCACCCTTCAAATGTAAATCATCTTTGTACTAAAACCCAAGCTGCTTCGAGGCTCCCAGCCTTTTCACCTCATTTCGCTCTACCCCAGCAGGTGTGGGATTAGCTGGTTTCCCCAAGGTTCCACCAGAACCAAAAGTCCTAAGGAAAATTGAGCCATCTAAACCCCACGCCTGATTGGCAGAGAACCTACTGCTAACCTTTGCAGTTCTTAGACCAAGGCTAGCATAGGACCGGTTAGGGTCTATAGCAACAGGTACACTACATCTTACAGGCATTATAGACAATCTTCGTAGCCTAAAGCAGATTGTGCTACAAATGCATCTCCTGATCCTACTTCCTACCTCAGGAGCATACCCCTTTCTCCTTACTAGGACTTTGCTCACCTGGCTGCCAGCACATGTTCTTGTGACTGGCTGTAAGAGGAAGTAAGTTAGAGCAAGCATGTTATTGGGCATACACTAGGAAGTTCTTTAGCGCGTGTATTCTCTTGGAGGAGTGACTGAGGTTCTGTGGCCTGCAATGCGCAGGTGGTCAGACCAGGTGATCATGATGGTCCCTTCTGACCTAACAGTCTGAGTCTATAAATTCCAGTCACCTCCATAGGTGGGATTTGGGAAAGATCAGGATAGCTGCTGGTAACCCAATTAAGCCAACATGTAATGGGTTTCTTCTCATATTCTTAGTTTGCAAGTAGATGAGCTTTGTTAGTTGGGCAATTCCTAAAAAGCTCCATCTTGGTTCACAAGGAAGGACAGGAGCTAACATCTCAACAGGTCCCTCTCCCTTGGCCAGTGTTCATCCACTCCCTGATCAACATATCACTTACACTTCTCGCCACTTCTGTCACTCTTGTATTAGATGGCAAATTAAATGCCAAAGAAGAGCAAAACCCATGTGCAGCTAACAGTCGTTAGGCCTCTTCCCTAGGTCAGTCGTATGAGATCCGGATGCTGGATAACAGGAAAATCGGGGAGCTGCCGGAGATAAATGGGAAACTGGTAAAGGTAAGCGAGCGGGAATGCGAATGTCCTTGGTACACAGCCATCCTCACACAGGGCGCCCTGCCAGCACAGCAGAACATCAGGCAGTCTGCACGGAAAGGTCCTCTCGGCATAGGGATTAATAGGTGCTTTCAGGCACTCAATGCCACCAACCTGCACAAGGTGCTCCCCAGCAGGTGTGGGCTTAGCTGGTCTCCCCAGGGCTCCACCAGAACCAAAGGCCCTACGGAAAATCGAGCCAGCTAGACTCCACCGCCCCCTTGGCAGAGAATCTGCTGTTAACGCTTGAGGATCTCAGGCCCAGGCTAAGATACAACAGTTTAGTGCCAAGAAAAGAAAATGTGGCGGTAACACACCCCTCCTGAGGGGTATAGAGGTGAAGGAGAACTTTGCATTGTGCAACAGTACCCCCTTTTCCCCACAGCTTCACCTCATTCCATCTTGGGACGGATCTTTGGACCATTCCTCACAAGCACCTTGATAGGGAAGAGCTGGGATAAGAGGAAATGCTGACTCGGCAGCTTGTCACTCACTCCACAGGGCCTAGTTTAACTCTTTGTTTCGCCCCTTCAGCTTCTGTGGATGGCTCTAGGTCTCCCATATTCTCCCTCCCTGCTCTTTCACTGAGCTGGTGACGCAGGGAAACCCCCACTGCCTGAGGGATGTTGAACTGTTTAGTGATGGTTGCAGGACCGGACACACGGTGCTTTGAGCTGGGGGTTGGACTAGATGACCTCCTCAGGTCCCTTCCAACCCTGATGTTCTATGATTGTCCCCTCTAGAGTATATTTCGAGTGGTGTTTCATGACCGGCGGCTGCAATATACGGAGCATCAGCAGCTTGAGGGCTGGAGGTGGAACAGGCCTGGGGACAGGATATTGGATATAGGTGAGTGTCTGCGGTAGCCTGGATAGGGCCTGGAGAACAGATTTGCATGTAGTTTGTCTTCACTGATGCAATTCCCACTGATCCAAACAGCTTCTGTGCTCTCAGGTAACCCAAGAATTATTTTTATAGGCAAGAAGAGGGAAGAATAATGCTTTGCTGCTCATAAAATAGAGGGTAAATGATTGCGTTTAGTACTGACTCATGACTTTAGCTGGCAGTTCTGTTTTGAATACGACCTCCCCCCCTTAGCCCTTCAGGAAAAAAAGCGACTAACTCATCATTGTAAATATTAAAGGGTGTAAAAACATTCAGTATCCCTTGTTCCATGTCCCCTGGGCAACAGAAGCCTTCACACTACTGTAAGACACAACTTCACCTAGCTGTGGCCTCCATATTGCTCTGTCTCCCTTGCCACCACTACATGGCAGTCTAGGAGGCTAGAAGTGGGGAAGCTTGCACAACATCTGCCTGAACTGTGTGGAGCTCTGGCCAACCTCCTTGGTCCCTTGATTTCTTGCACACTGAACTTCCTCAAGAAATTCACTCCGCTCTGGTTCCTGCGGGGCAAGTGAAATAGAGACGATGCCTCTGTCTCTGTACCTGTGCTCGTATATCCAGAGGGTCAGGGACACTTTATAAAATATATGGAGATAGACCTATATCTCATAGAACTGGAAGGGACCCTGAAGTGTCATCGAGTCCAACCCCCTGCCTTCACTAGCAGGACCAAGTACTGATTTTTGCCCCAGATTTTTAAGTGGCTCCCTCAGGGATTGAACTCACAACCCTGGGTTGAGCAGGCCAATGCTCAAACCACTGAGCTATCCCTCCCCCACTTTCTGCCTCGTGCTTGCCCTCCAAGTGTGTCTTCTGCTTCCACAGATATCCCGATGTCTGTGGGTATAATTGACCCCAGGGCAAATCCAACACAACTAAATACAGTGGAGTTTCTCTGGGATCCTTCAAAGAGGACTTCCGTGTTCATCCAGGTAAGACAGGAGTTGCCGGGAACATCCGGCTCCTGCTGTTCCTTTGCAGCAACCCAGGGAAAGGGGAGAAGCTGTCCTAGGAAAAGGGGCTCTTTCCCGGGTCAATACTCAGGGTACGTCTACACTACCCGCCGGATCGGGTAGTGATCGATTTATCGCGTCCCCGATCTTTCTGCCGTCGACTCCGGAATTCCACCACGGCGAGAGGCGGAAGCGGAGTCGGCAGGGGAGCGGCGGCCGTCGATCCCGCGCCGTGAGGACACGAATAAGTGATTTTAAGTCAATCTAAGATGTGTTGACTTCAGCGATTTTTTTTTACGTCTGTTAGTCTATAAGGTGCCACAGGACTCTTAGTCTGGATCTGTAAAAGCAGCAAACACAGCTACCCTTTTGATACTTAACTTGCTTGGCCCCTTTGAAAATCCCACTGGGTGCCTAAATATCTTTGAAAATCTGGTCCTTTGGGCCTAGAAGGAATAAACTGGAAAAAGTGTGGGTGGGGTTTGCAAACTGCTTTATTTTAATGATCTTGGGGCGTCATTTATAACAATAGTAGGTTGGAAATCCTGTAGGCAGAAAGTGAATCTCACACACACACACTCTCTCTCTCTCTCTCTCTCTCTCCTTCCTTCCTTCCTTCCTTCCTTCCTTCCTGCTGGTGTCTCTTTAATTCCTTAATGTTCATGCTATCCGATGCATTTCCATCTCAGCCCTGCAGTGCACCCATCTCACTGGGATGCTGCCCAGGAACATGTGTCCAGCTGTGTGTGAGACTTCAGGGGCAACATTTTGCCTTGAACGTTAACCGGGCATGTTCTTGTTCCGCAATGTTAGAGCTCTACTAATGATGTCCCTCCTTGGGTGACTCTTTTCAGGTGCACTGTATCAGCACGGAGTTCACCATGAGGAAACATGGCGGCGAAAAGGGAGTGCCCTTCCGAGTCCAGATCGACACCTTTAAAGAGAATGAGAATGGGGAGTACACTGAGCACTTGCATTCTGCCAGCTGCCAGATTAAAGTCTTCAAGGTACCGTGTGGGCTGTGGGCACATCCTGCTAAAGAACTAGAACCAGACACAAACGCCCCCCACGTGACACAATCAGGGAGCAGACCCCAATTAACTCAATGAACTGCAGGGACAGGGCCTTGCCTTTGTATGCCACAGAAGTAGCTCCTTGCCTGTCATGACTAGCACTCTATAAATACACCTCTGCCCTGATATAACGCAACCCGAATTCGGATATAACGCGGTAAAGCAGTGCTCTGGGGGGGGGGGCTGCGCACTCCGGCGGATCAAAGCAAGTTCGATATGACACGGTAAGATTTTTTTTGGCTCCTGAGGACAGCGTTCTAAGGGGGTAGAGGTGTACCTTTTATATAGGCAGCAAAACTCATAGGCTGGGAGTAACGTAATGTCATCCAGGTGGATTTTGCCTGTGCTCTCCTAGGGCTCCATATCTTGGCCTTGGGCAGTTTTCTCTGTTTTAGCTTCTAGTTATTGTGGGATAGGTGCTTTTAAAATTAAAAAAAAAAAAAGTCCTAAATCTAGTCCCTCTCTAGCCCCTGGGTTAGTGCAGGCATGAGTGAAATGTGTGAATGTAATACGAGTTAAGGATCAGATTAGAGGCTTAATGTCAACAGAAGCCCTGGGTGTGACGATCTGATCTGTCCTTAGCTTTTGTGCGTGGTGGTAAGAGGAGTAGGTAAAACATCAGAGCATCATTAGGGATAGCCCTAGAGGAAAGGCTGCTTGCCAGCAGAACTCCTTGGGTCTGGAATAGATGGCCTATGGCACCCCCAGGATGTTTGGGACAAGTGACACCGTCTTAGCGAATCTTCACTCCCCCATAATAATGTAAAACCCCGGACAACTTCCCTGGCTCCTCTCCAGCTCCAAAGGGAAGCCCAGCACAGAGAGCTGTCAGAATAGCTTGGTCTAGTGGCTAGGGTGTTGCACCAAGACAGGAGAACAGAGGTTCTGGGCCCAACCCTGCCACTGACTTGCTGTATGCCTTTTAGTAAGTCACTTCTCCTCTCTGTGCTTGTTTCTCCTCCTACCTCTTGTCTGTTAGATTTGTGAGCTCTTCAGGGCAGGGCCTGTTTCTTAGGCTACGGGTACACTACAGCCTGTGTTGGCAAAACGTATGTCTCTCAGCGGTGTGAATATTCCAACCTCCTGAGCAACATACGTTACACCGACATAAGCTTTTGTGCGCACAGCGCTATGTCAGCGAGAGACGCTCCTAAGCATATAGCTTATGCCACTCACGGAGGTAGGTTTTTTTTTTTTTAATGCTGACCGGACAGCTCCCTCCCAGCGGCATAGCACGTCTTCACCACACGCATGCACTATACGTATAGACATGGCCTATGCTTTGGTACAACACCCAGCACAATGGGACCTTGATCTCTGTTGGGTCTTCTGGGTGCTACTTTAGTACAAATAAATAAAGTAAATGTAACCCCTAGCATCCTGAGCTGTGATGTGACCGCCTACAGGCCAGCTCGCTCTCCAGAGCAGGATTGCAAAGCTGTTGACTCTGAACTTCTGCACAGCTTCTGTTTCTAACACCGGGAAACATGGTAACAGATGCCAAAAATACCAAATTGCCTTTGAAACCGGAGGAAGAACCACTCAGCTATTCAGAAGTAAAGTCCTGCTTACCAGGCCTCAAGCCGGTACGTGTTAGGACAGAGGCATAAACCCTTTGCAGAAGGGTTGGCTGGTAGGTAGGTCTGGGGGCATCTCCATCTAGAGTCGCAATGATTCATGATCTTGATGCACACGCTCTTACTGCCTGTGTGAAAAGCTGCTACTCTGAAGCGGGACTTCTAGCTGTTTATCCTACAAGCAATCTTTATATGCTCTGTTTGGGTTGCTGGTGGAACTGCTGCTCCCAGTTTGAAGTGTAAATAACCCTTCCCTCTCAAGAGCTGATGGGTGACTGAGATCACAGGAAACTCTCTTGAACTCCACCCGTGGTTGAGAGCTTGGCAGGGATTCCTGACTACATGGAATCGGGTTGATCTGCTCACTAGATACAGCCACTGCACCTGTAGCACGAGCACTGTTGGGGCTGCGGATAACATCAGGGCCCGGGGTAAATTGGCGTGCGATCCTTTCACTGCAGGAGATTCTCAGGACATTCTTACCCGCAGGGGTAATATCGATTGTAGGACAGTGGGAGTAGAAGATGAGCGTGGCTGTGTTTTGAAAGTGGCTCATGAGGGCTTTTATCAGGGCTTTCCCTGTGTGGAGTTTGGGTCGTCTTCCCAAACCTTTGCAGAGACACCTGAGAGAGACCCAGATTGAAATATGGGGCAGAGCAGGGCCGCAGGTTCTGTTTCAAAGCAGCTGATGGCCTCTTTAAAGGGCCTCGTTGCTCTCGGCGCTGTTTCTAAGCCAGGGAGGGGAAGCTGCTCTGCAGGCTTAACACTTGGGTAGGAAAGAAACTCCAGCTCTGCATTTCAGATCCGCAGTTTTGAGGGAAAGCATGGCACTCCATTGATGCTATGTCTGTGCTAAGGAATCTGGTACCATTGTAATTACATCGTCCGGCCAGGTCTACACTACAGGCTTATATCAGTATAACTATGTCGCTTGGGGTAGCAACACACTTCTACCAACATAACCCCCGGTCTAGAGAGCATCATGTTGACGGGACATAGCTACCGCCTCTCGTGGAGGTGGATTAACTCTGCCGACGGGAGAAGCTCTCCCGCTGGCGTAGGAGCGTCTTCACTTAAGTGCTTTTAAGCATAGACCTGCCCTTTATGTAGACCTGCAGCAGGGTTTACACCTGTGCAGCTTACTCTTACAGTCTACATTAGGGGTTTGCATCAGTGCAACTATATTGGTGTCGTTGGGTCAGAACAAATTTCTCTAATGCAGAAACGGCCTGAGGGCCATAGCCCTGGGAAGCATGTTAAAGAACCTCCAAATGCAAAGGCCGTGTCTTCAGAATCCTGAACGGGAATTCCAGCCTTCATTTACACACCGCTTGAGCTATGTTGTCTAACCACTTACGCTGAGCTGTGAAAGGGTGTGTGGGGGTTTGCGGGCATGCTGCTAACCTGATTACGCAGATGAAAATCTAGCAAAGAGTTTCACAAAGTGCGGGAGGTGCAATAAAATAAGTTATTTGACGGATTAAAGCAAACATGGAGAAAGAGATGAACTGAAACACACTGGGAAATGTTTCAGAAAAGAGCTTTGTAGCCAAAAGAACTTGGTGACCCTTTCAGTTCACTGCTGATACGTGCTTATACCAGCACCCCTACGAAATACTGGAGTGTTGGAAAAAGTACTCTGGCTGTTAGCATGAAGAACCCAATTCTCCATCTCCCTTCTCTGATCGTTGTCCGCTAGTCTATGCCAAGGAGCCAGCACAGAATTATTCTCTATAATAATTGCAAGTCTAGCTTTAAATCTCTCCAGAGGTGAGGTAGAAGGGGAATGGGGAATCTTACTAGTCTCCTAAAGCAATAGGTGAAGCCCTAAATCATAATCCCTAGCTCTTTAGTGCTTTTCATCAGGTCTTAGAGCACTTTACAAAGGAGGTCAGTTCCATTATCCCATTTTACAGGTGGGGAAACTGAGGTATAGGGTGGTGAAGTGACTTGCCCAGTGTCACCCAGCAAGCCAGTGGCAGAGCTTGGAATAAAATCTAGGTGGTCTGATTCACCATCCAGGGCTCTTCCCTTATGCTGCAACAGACTTAAACCAGAACAGATCTGCAGCCACACCCACCCATGTCTTTGCCCTGTTAGAGCTCATTGGCATGGCATAGCATCCTGGTCTGTGCCTAATTCCTTTCTGAAAGATTTTTTTCCCTTTCTAGTTCAGATGTTTTGAAATGTTTTCCTGGGGGAGGGCAGATCGGGTTAGTAGGGAGAACAGCTAGTAATATGAAGATCTATCACAGAGAGCGCATTATTCTCTGCCCATACCAGCCGGGCTACCGTCCCCTAAGGCAGCAGTTTGGAATCTGTCCCCCAACTCAATAACTTGAAAGGTTCCCCAGCTCTCTGTCAGCTTTTCTATTCTGTTCCAGTCTCCGCCTGTCTCTTTGTGCAGCCAGTGTGAATCTAGCTCTCTTCCTGCATTTGACTAACTCCCTTCCAAGATGCCAGGCCTTTGTGATCTAACAAAAATGTTGGACTTCCAGCCCAAAGGAGCAGATCGAAAACAGAAGACGGACAGAGAGAAAATGGAGAAGCGAACTCCTCATGAGAAGGAGAAATACCAGCCTTCCTATGAGACCACAATACTCACAGAGGTGAGACATCTTGGAGCATTTGGCTGCTGGAATCTGTCTCCTAGCAAATCAGCTTGGTTGGGGGCGACAATGTCATTCCACCTCCTCCACCGCCAGGCCTAATTGAAGGGTCATTAAACTGTTAAGCTAGGTGGTGGGTGTGATAAATAGCTAGATAGGGTGAGAATTGTTAGCCTGTCAATGAGAGGCAGCTATCTCATTCTTTGGACCGCCATGCTAAACTGACTCTATATCCCTTGGGAAGTAGAACAGTTTGAGTATTTGATCTGGTTAGAGTAAATTCTGGTAACAGGCTGCTTGATGTGTGTGCACGCTCTGCAGCTGGCACAGTGGGAGGATATTAAGCAAACACACACAATGCCCAGGAGATGTGACTCCAATCCAAGAGCTCACTGTTTTGAATATTATAGTTTGAAGACGGTCCAGTGTTTCACAGGGTCTGTACTACCCCTGTAAATTGTAATGCAGTAGTAAACCAGCTCTTTAGTGGTTTTCTGCAAAAGGAGGTTTACTCTGTAGACTACATTAAACGGAGCAGGTAACAATTTTGCCCTAGTTCATAGAAGCCAGCTTAAAGCTAAATCTAGAGAAACCAGTTTGTAAAAGTTGAAAACAACACTGTGACTTCCCTGGGGAATCTCACACTTGGGTTTTCATTTCTAGTGTTCTCCGTGGCCAGAGATCACTTATGTCAACAATGCACCATCTCCTGGCTTTAACAGCTCCCACAGCAGCTTCTCCATTGGTGAGGGGTAAGTGTGGGCAGTGAGAACTGCTTGAATCCTAGAATAGAATATCAGGGTTGGAAGGGACCTCAGCAAGAGCACCGCCAGGTTTTCTGCCGCCCTAGGCGGCGGAAGGTCCTGCCCTGAAATGCCACCCCCCCACAGAGGCGGCAGAAGGTCCCACTGCTGAAATACCGCCACAGTCGCCCCCCCTTGTAGCGCCCTAGGCGACCACCTAAGTCTTCTAATGGGTTGCGCCAGCCCTGGACCTCAGGAGGTCATCTAGTCCAATCCCTTGACAGATTTTTGCCCCAAATCCCTAAATGGCCCCCTCAAGGATTGAACTCACAACCCTGGGTTTAGCAGGCCAATGCTCAAACCACTGAGCTCTCCCTCCCCTCTCGGTTGGCTGTCTGTCTGTCATCCTCTTCTGACTTCCCTGAGGGATGGAAACATTTGAATTGTCTGGTGACCTTACCCTAAATGATTTCCTAGCATTTTAGAACCAGCAGCTAGCGCATCCTATTTAAAAAACGCTAATGGCAGCAAAAAATGGCAGCTCCTGGAGATCTAGCCCGTTGCTCATTCTGATCACTAACATGTACAGCAAACTTTGCCCCTGAAATGAGAACTGAATGTGCATTTGTGTAGCTGTTCTGCCTGTGTTCAGCCATCAGCCTTCCCCTGGCATATCAATTCACTCACATAGTGCCGTTCGTTGTTCTGCGGGGTATTTCATTTCCCTGGCAATGATATTGACATGGTCACGTTGCTACTTGCAACCAGTCATGCCTACAGGTTTCTGAGCCCACTTTCCAGAACACACTGTGTGCCGGTCATTGCGTATCATGGTTCGCAATAGAATATGTGACACCTTTTGTCAGTGTATTTTAGAGGCATCAGACTGGGAGGTGGGGAAGAGGAGATTCCAACCACGTTTTTGTTTTCTTTTTCTTTCTCAAAATCTAGAAATGGCTCTCCAAACCACCAGCCCGAGCCACCTCCTCCGATCACAGATGTAAGTCCCACCTCAAATCTTATGCTTGTGGTAAGGATGGTGTTTATCCTATTTTCTAAATTTACTGTTGGAAGTTTGTGGGTTTCTAGGTGTCTGTGTTCAGGAGCTTGCTGGTGCTGCAGTATGGGGTCTCTGGGCTTGTCTACACATGAGAGTTAATCCGGAATAAGGTAGGGTATGACTTTAAAGCGGTTTAACTATTCCTGGTTAACTCCACTCTTATTCCAAATTAATTTAATTCACTTTCAGATAATTTGGAATAAAACACTCTGATTCCAGAATAAGAGCATTCACATGTGATGTGAATCAGGAATAGCTATTCCAGAATAATTCCCCATGTAGACAAGACCTCTGTCTCTGGGCTGGACAGGCTTCCCTTGAGAATAAATTTCATAGACCATTTTAATGCCAGAAGGGGCCATTATCATCCTGTCTCACCTCCTCTATTACACAGGCCAAAGAAGCTCACCAACCCCTGGTCTACACTGAGAGAGGGGGGTGATATCAATCTAAGTTACGCAACGTCAGCTACGTGAATAACGTAGCTGAAGTCGACGTACTTAGATTGACTTACCATGGTGTCTTCACTGCGGTGAATCGACTGCTGCCACTCCCCTGTTGACTCTGCGCCTCCCGCAGCGCTGGAGTACAGGAGTCGATGGGAGAGTGCTCGGGGGTCGATTTATCGCGTCTAGACTAGATGCGATAAATCGACCCCCGCTGGATCGATCCCTGCCTGCTGATCCGGCGGGTAGTGAAGATATACCCTTCTAAGTTAAGCCCATAACTTCTTCCTCAATGGCTCCTACTTGGTGAGAGAGGATCTAGAGTGAAAACTCTCAGTGAAGCCATACAAAAACTTTGACAGTGGTTGAGCAGCTGGCGTTCTGTGACCTCTGCTCTAAGTGTGCTGACCAGCATTATCTTATTGTTGTGCTTCTGCCTTCTCTTCCCTTCCCCCCTCCCCCCAGTCTGTCTGTATTTCACCTGCTGTCTCTAGTGTTCTACTGAAATTGTAAGCTCTCTGGGATAAGGACCATCTTCATTCTATGTTCATACAGGGCCCTGATCCAGGCCTTGGGGTCCTAGGCGTTCCCATATTACAGTCGTAATCTAGCTGACCTGTGCTAATGTTTTAATGCAAGTGGCTTGTGTGTTACCTAGTCTAAGGAAAAGTAACCATTTTATTCCCGTGCCGCAGAACCTCCTGCCAACGACGACGCCTCAGGAAGCCCAGCAATGGCTGCATCGAAACCGCTTCTCCACGTTCTCCCGGCTCTTCACGAACTTCTCAGGTTGGTGATGAAAGCCCATCTCTGCTCGCTCCTCGCCCCAATAGGGTCCTGCTGCATTCCCTCCTGAGGAGGTATCGATCGCTGGAAGTACTGTAGTCTGTGCAAACTCTGCTGTGATGCGTTGTATGAAACTTACCTCCATCTTCTTTAAATGAACCATTCCTGCTCTCTTTTCCCCACGGGTAATCTATTGGTTCCTTGTTGTTTTTAAATTCCAGGGGCAGACTTACTGAAGCTAACCAGGGAAGATGTTATCCAGATCTGTGGCCCTGCAGATGGCATCAGGCTCTTCAATGCGTTAAAGGGACGGTGTGTATACTTGTAAAAGCTGAGAATGAGTGTTGATTTTTATGCCCCACAGAGCAATGGCCATGGGGTCTCTGCTTCTCTTTCACTCTTGTAGTTCTGGGCCTTATCTACCTTAGAAAAGGTTGCCGGTATAATTATAGTTTTAGTGGAAGCCAATGATAGTGGAAATGCAGTTTCTCCCAGCAAACGGACTCTTTTACCAATATAACTGCGTCTGCATTAGGGCTCTTGCCAGCATAGCTATGTTGGTCACAAATCCCACCTCATCTCACCCGACTGATGTACTAATCCAGCAAAACTTCAGTGTAGACTGGCCTCTGGCTTATCAGTGCATTGCTGCCGTAATGCCTAGTGCCTCCGTAAACCCGAGAAAGGAGGACTTCTGCGGCATGACAGAAAAATGTTGTGACCGGTTAGAAATGTCAGGGCTAACCTTTATTCCAAAAACTGCAGGAAAAAAGCCAGGGGTTTCATGGATTTGTTGAAAAGCCTAGCACAGTTTAAAAGCAAAATCCTTCTTCAAGATCTGACCTTATATCACAGACTCGCAGATCGTGCCCACGCTTGGCCCCGTGCGGTCCGTGGGGGGTGCCCCTTTAAGTGAGACAGCCCTTCTCGGGAGTCCACTTGGTCTCGGGGTTAGGCCCCTCCACCTCCTGGAGCCGCACCTCTCTGAGCCTTAGCACACCTGTTTCTCGCCATGAACCCCTCAGGGAGTCCACTCGCTCTGGACCCCTGAGGCCTCCACCCCCCAAAGGGGTTGATGCAACCTTGTTCTCTAGACCGGGGCGACTCTCAGCCAGCATAAAACAGGAGGGGTTAGTGAGCGTTGAACACAGCACAGGAAACTCTGGGCCTCAGGCCTGGCCTGGCCTCCCTCAACGCAGCACATCAAAGTCTCCCCTGCCTCCAGGTGGGCTCTGCCTGCCCCCTATCCTCAGCCCAGAGCCCCTGCTTCCTAGCTGGGTATCTGATATCACTGGCCCCAAGCCCCGCCTGTGTCCATTGTCTTCTCTCCAGGTAAACAGGGTCGCCTGGGCCTCCTCTCCTCTCTTCTGTCCTCTGGCTGGAACCGCTGGTTAGATCACCAGGGTCCTCTCATCGGGGTCCTCTCTTTACAGCCCATTGTCCTCCCACTGGCCAGAACCGTCTGCGACTCCTGAGCTGGGCCTCCGGGTCACCAGGTCATCAGGTCACCAGTCGCTGAGGTATCCGTCCTCCAGGCCATTGGCTGGGGTCCCAAGTTCCCTCTCCGGTCCTCTGTAGCAACAAACTCCCTCTCCCCTCACCTTGTTAAACCAGTAACACCCAGGGAAACTGAGTTCCACTCCCTCGGCATGCAAACCATTGGAAAAACAAGGAAAAAACAAGAAAATCCCCCGCTTAGTCACACCTTAGAGTGATGATCCAGTTCAGAAAAAGCGAAGACCATACCACTCGAAAGCCAAATTTAAGTTGCTGATGATGCTTTGGAGCTAGAAGGTCCAGAATTCAGATCTAAGCACTTGTGAATTTCTTGTGGCAGAAGGAGGAAGCCTGCAAGAAAATTGGTAGGTCATCTGGATGAGTGGGAAGGAATGGATTAGGAAGGACAACAGTGTTCCAGAGGAACTCGATGAGTTCTTTGCATCAGTTTGGGGGTATCATTGAGCTGTCTGCCATGGATAGAACAAAAATAGAAGGGGTCCAGAGACACAGTGAAAATGATTAGAAGGGTCACTTCAAGATGAGGAAAGGTTGGGTTTTGTTAAGAGAGGACGACGCAAGGTGGGTAAAACATATGGGGTAAAGAAGCTAAACTGGATGCTTCTGTTTATCCCTCCTTGTAACACAAAAACTTGAAGGCATTCAGTGCCATTGTAAAGCAACAAATGCATAATCGCTAAAGGAAAATAGTTATACATTTTGGAAAATTAACGCCTGGAAAACTCTGCCACAAAATACCATCGAGGGCAAGAGCGTAGCAGGGTTCAGAAGAGGATTAGATGCTTCTAAGGGCATATCTACACTACTATGCCGCTGTAGCACGTCTGGTGGAGATGCACTAGGCCGACAGAAGAGCGTGCTCCTGTTGGCACAACTACTCCACCTCCACGAAAGGCGGAAGCTATATCGGCAGGACAGCCTTTCCCGCCGACATAGTGCTGGTGTGGACAGCGCTTAGGTCGATGTAATGTGTGTGGCTTGGGGGTGTCTTTCTCACAGCCCTGAGCGACGTAAGTTGCATCAACTTAAGTGGTAGGGTAAACCAGCCCTAAGAAACACTTTGTCGTATTTTTAGGGCCTAAGCCCAGCCAATAAGGGTCCAGATTTCAAGAGCTCTGCATATTGGGTGCTGAGCAATTCTGAGAATCCAGATCTTTGTTGAGGTGCGTGAATAAGAGCTGAGCTCTCTTGAAAATCTGGACCGGATCATTAGTGCTGGACAGTCGCAAAACCTGGCCTCAGGTGACGGGGGTGGAAAGAAACGTCTCTTGTGGGCAAGTTCCTCCATTAGGGAGCTTTCCTTGCATCTCCATGTGAAGCCTCTGGGACTAGCTTGCAGTTCCAATCACCCTGTGCCCGAGATGGAGGATCAGCTAGTGGAGAAACTGTTGCCGGAATTGCAACCAGGCAGAGAAGCACAGAGCCACAGGTGGTGTACTAATATCAGGGTGTGTTTTGGGAGAGCATGGATTTCTGATAAGGGACGGCAAGAGTCGGTGCTCGTGTGAGCATTCCAGGGAGTTAATGTACCAAGTCGGATGACTGGTGAGATAGCACTGAAACGTTGTCGCAGCTTTGCATGGGGGTGGGGGAGCAGACATTAGTCACCTCCTAGCTGACTCAACTCAGAAATTGCTGTGACAAGCTTCATCTGTTTCCTATTCCAGTGTTATCCACTGCTCTTTCTGCAGCCTAGGGTCTCCCTGCTTTAAACCCCAGCCCATCCACTCCCAGCTGCTATTAATCCCACTTAAGAGGGCTGAATGGGACACTTGGCAGCCAGTCCTCACGGCCCTTAATTGGCCAGGAGTCTGAATGCTGCCTGATTCCTCTTCTCCCTGCCCCCTCCTTTTTTTGTGTTGTCTCCATGAAACAAAACTTGCTGTGATCTCCCTCTTGTTTCTGCCTGAAGACAGGCCTGTGTGTCTGGTCTTCTGCATCAAGGAGCCTGAAAAGTGGAGCGTGGGACCTGAGCATCAGGGAAACTGGAAACATGCTCACGGTAAACTCAGTGGTATTCACCTGTTCCGCCCTCCCTCCCGCAGGATGGTACGGCCAAGGCTGACCATCTACGTGTGCCAGGAGCCTCAGCCGCTGAGGGACCAGCAGAAGCATGAGGATGGGGAGCCGGCAAACAGTACTTTCTTTGGTAAGAGTTTCCAGAAGGGGTGACGTGCTTTCTCCCCTCGCGTGCTGCAGTTATGGCTTGGTGCTGTGGGATCTCTACAAAAGCAGCAAGTAGGATACCAGTCATCTCAGAGGAGAAGCAACGTGGTCCAGTGGATAGAGAACTGGACAGGGACTCCGATGATCTGAGTTCTAATCCTGGCTCTTCCACTTTGGGCAAGTCACTTCCCTGCTGACACTGTTTCTGTCTTTTTTAAGCTTTTTAGGGCTTGATATTCTCTCAATATGTGTACAGTGCCCAGCAAAATGGGACTTCAGTCTCAGCTGGTGCCTCTAGTCATTACCATAATGCACGTAATCTCACATAGAGGCATACAGGAATTTTATGCAAGCTTGCCTCCATTTTCGGCTGCCCTTGCTTATGCTAGCCCCTATCATTCTTGCTTTTTGGCTGCCAGAAGGTGGAAGGCTTCCTTGGAAGATAACCCAGCATCAGCATGAAGGCAGGAGGGCTGTTGGTTCCCACACACCGCATTTGGGGGAAGGTTGAGTGGGGTTGGAAGGAGGGCTCTGTGTTGACCTGCCATCATTCCAGCCTGCTGGTTTTCTCCTCCCCAATCAAAACTGTGGCTGCAGCATCTCATGGTTGGCACGGTGCCTACACTGGGCTGATAAATTATAGCTTGTTTGAGAATCCAGCATGGCCTAGACGCACTGACTGACCTACTTTTCTGGAGTGGCTTGATGCCAGCACATCCACTTTCGGCATTCTGGGAGAAAGCTGCAAAGCCAGTGGGCTCTGTCTTTCTGTCTTGTTACGACTCCATAACCCGCAGGCTTCCCCATGTCCCCTCCAAGGCGATGGCATTGGTATTCAAGGGGGCTCGTCAGTCGCACTTTGATTTCTTTTGGCTGAGTGGAAATAGCCGGGAATGGTGCGGAGTGACGTTTGGCCACCATTACTGAGATGGGAGGGTCATTCCGTTCTGTTTATACAGCACCTAGCAGTGGGGCCGTGATCCATGACTGGGGTGCCTAAGCACTACCATAATATTTACAGTATTCTGGCAACTCAGACACGGTCACAATAGATGCTTGGGAAGCTAATTGTAACTGCTCTTGTCCCTGTTGCAGTATATCACGCTATCTATCTGGAAGAGCTGACAGCAGTGGAACTGACAGAAAAAATTGCCCAGCTCTTCAGTATCTCCTCTCGACAGATCAGCCATATCTACAAACAAGGCCCTACAGGAATACACGTACTGATCAGCGATGAGGTAAGTGCCTCTTGGCACTTAGCCTGGAGGGATCTTCGAGTCATGGTGGCTCAGCTACTTTCAGTCTGTTGCCAACCTGGTCTGGTTCTATGATCTCTAACATGGGGAAACGTGCTAAGGGTTGCAAATGGACAGGGAGTGGTTTGAATATTGGCCCTTTCCAGGTAAACAGCTTAGGGGCCCTACGTACCTGTCTGCAGAGCCCAACGGGCTAGATTTTACAATTGCATTTGTGCTCTCACCTGTAATACTTCTTGCGTTCCTCAGTTTCAAAGCATTAATCCTGAACCCCCACTCCCATTTATCCCCATTTTACAGATGCCAAAACTGTGCCCAAGGCCACAGAATTGGTGTCAGGGCCCAAATAAGGCCCTGGAGGGAATCCAGGCTCCCAGGTCTGTGCTTAGGCCGTGGCACTTAAGATCTGATCCACCCAATGTTGCCTGTTTTAAAGGGAAAGCTGGAATTACTCATTTCGAGTGGGTTTCCCAGATGGCTTTGTGTGCAGGGGGCCTGAGTCTTCATGTGAAGTTGGGCACATTTACATTGCTAGAGAGCTGGGAAAGAGTCTTGATGTAAATGAGAACCAGGCCCACAGTGAAGTATCCACCTAATACCTGGCCCATCCTGTCTATGGGCAAAGTCCTGGATGATCTCCTAGGTCTCTCTAACGCCTGTGGGATCCATATAACCCTCACTGTCCAGTGCAACTGAACCACTGGGAGGGGCGGTTAGCTGCAGCATGTGTGTGGCCAGCGTCAGGTCCACTTTAGAAGAAGGGAATTGAGAAGTCCAGCCTCCCAGCTGGGCTTGCCACCCGCTCAGCCCACTCCTCTAGTACTGGCACAAGCCGGTGGGGTAGGTGGTGCGACTCCTGCCATAAAGGTTGCCAAGAGGTCTCTAGAAAGGTGAACAAAGCTCTTACTAATAGCCTCTGTGCTGGCTACTTGACTTCAAGGATGTGGCGCAGGAAACGGAGCTTCTGCCTTGAATCTAAAAATAAATGGAAACGCCCTGAGCAAACGCTGCCCATCCAGCATGTAACAATATTGCCACTAACACTTCATTATAACCAGACTGTCACAGGGTGGCCAGCCCCTTAAGGGGAGATGAGCCTCAGTCCATCTGCAACCAGCTTGTCTCACCTCACGGTGGGACGTGGGACTCGGTGAGGCACTGCTGGTCCCTGGGGAGGGAAGGGAGCTCTAGTGGGAGTGCTGGCTGCAGTTCCTTAGGCTGCTGCCTAGGCTTTTTCCACAGCTGGGGAGGCAAGTTAGGCCCCCCCATCTTATCTTTTTTTTTTCTTAAGGGGCCGGCCAGCCACCCTGATATGTGCATGCGTTCTCGTTCGTTCTCTCTCATATTTGAGGAATTGGGAAGGGGCTTCAATATCTGTTTTCTTGTTTGATTGGCTGGTTTGGTTCTGCTGTATTTCAGATACCCACCCACCCCCCACTCTGGGTGTGAGGGAGGAATAAATATTCCCGGTGGTGCATTCTATACACCCCAAAGCACTGTAGTGGCTGAATAGCTTCCAGCTCTTTCAAGGGGCCGTGCCTAACCCCACCATTAAATGACTAATACATATATGAAATTGAGCCTCGGTCCTAAACTTAAACACTCCCTAATGGATTCAACTGATCTCATGCCTTCTTTCAGATGATACAGAACTTCCAAGACGAATCATGTTTTGTTCTGGACACAATGAAAGGTAACTGAATTCATTCAATGTGCCTTTATAAAACAGTGGGTGCTCCTCTCTCCTCTTCGTCTCCCCCACCACCACCACCACTTGTTTGGCAGTCTTGAGAACTCTTCTATAGAAAGAGGCATGTTGAATTGAAATTGAAAGCTGCTTTCCTTGTGGTTGGAGATGTCTGACGCTGCTTTGCTTTCTTTCCAGCTGAAACCAATGATAGCTACCACATCATCTTAAAATAAGAGGGAACTGGACTAGGAGAGAGCCCGTCGCCACCTCTCATCACACACAAAGACCCATCGCCTATTGCACCAGGATGCAAGCAGAGATCAGAAATTCATGGGAGGCTTCTGTAAAGATCCCAAGCTGTGTTGTTACTGCGCTGTACCTTCTGGCAGGTGACCCACCCCACCCCCCCGTAGCTCTTCTGGCATGCAGCCTGCTGATGATGATGATAGCGCACTGCTTAACCTCTGGAGTTTAAAATGGAAGTAGTTGCAGATGGGAGTCTAAACTTGCCAGGTTGTGTTGTCCTTCGCTATTGATAGGAACTTGCCCTTGTGTCTTGGGACCTGCGTATGGGTTTAATGATAAGTGTGTTCCATTTTGAGAGGTGTCGGCTCCTGTGATTGTGCTGGAGACTTGCAAGTGAACATCTATTCTAATAACTCAACCCAGCAACATCTCTGGCATACACAGCAACCTCTCAAACACCCCACCCCCCAAAATAAACCTTCCAACTGCACTGATGGAACTGGGGGGGGAGCATTATTTTTTTAAGCTTCTCTTTGACCTTGTCGGACAGCTGCATGGTGAAGGCGTTATTCTCTTTCTCCCGATCTTTGTTGGTTTAGTTCCTGCGTGTGCGTGTGAGAAAAAGATTGCTTGTAGTTCTGTCCTCCATGTCCGTGTCAAGACCGTCAGGAACTAACTCCATTCTCATGGATTTATAAGGTCACTGTCTATATGGACAAACATGGCTTTACTCTCAAAGCTCACGTGACTTTGAGAAAAAAAAAATGAAATTTGATGATGAATTAGCTAACTGATGATATGGTCTGTTTTCTGTATGATTTTATTTTTTGTAAAGGAACTAAAATTCTTGATCTTTGAGGTGGAGGGGAAGTGATAAACTTCTGCTGTACCTTCATTGTCAACTTGGGTGACACTTTATTGGCATGTTGACTTTTATGTCTCATTGGCCTGAAACTCACTTTTGGAGCTGGAAGAGTGTGGGACCAGCACTGAAAAAGATTGACATAGCAAGAACCTGCAGGCTGTGCTTAAAGCTACTGAAAACGCCATGGCGACGAAAGGGCCTACATACAGATTTCCAGGACAGCAGCCGTTGGGTCTCTTGGGTGTTTAAAAAAAAAAAAAAAAATCAGCTTTCTAAAACAGATGCCTGAGCACACGTCCCCTCTTTGTGAGAGCACCTATTATAGCTTGAAAGAAGATGTTCTAAATAAAAAGCATCTTATAATAAAGTGAGGCCTGGATTTATATTTGCCCAGAATGTCAGGTTCTTGGGTAAACAGATGGTTTTTATAGACATACATGAAATATTTTTACGAGAAACAGAATACAAAGCAGATGTGTTCAAATGATTAGGTTGTGACATTAACCAACACGAGGCAGGAAATGCCAGGTTCTGAGTTGGACCAGGAAAGGCCTAGCTGGGGCGGGGAGTAATGCTGCGTATGCGACAGTCTGACAATCGTATCTCCATAGTTCTAAACAGCTGGTAAGATATTGACTGCTCTTCTTATAACCCTAAGAGGACCTGTATGAACTCCCCTCTGCCTCCAATTCATTGGAAAGCCCTAAAGATTGCAACCATTATGTATCTGTTCCAATCCCCCCTTCCCTCTGACGATGATGGCTTCTGTAGATGCTATTTAGTGATGCGTCTGAGAGCCTTTCACCTCTAGACTGGATTGGAAATAATGAAACAACTCAGCGATGGCGCAAGAGTTGTTGGCCATTTGATGGCTGCTTGGTAGCCCCTGTGTGAAAGGTGCTGGAAGTCCTTGCCCCCTCCTTCCCCCCACGTTTCCTAGCAAAGACCTGCCAATGCCATGTCATTGGCATCATTGTTGGCGAAGAACTGAGTGAGCCATAGAGACTGAGCCAAAAATAGCCCCTCCGGGTTGATGGTGAGTAATGTTTTGCAGGACAATGTGTGAACACGCTGTGCTGCTTGCTGTTTTATACCTGTTCTGGGGATAAATAGAGGACTTCGGGACAGCCTCTTCTATCCAGTTTTGTCACCCAGGGCTGAATTCACTTCAATGCCAAAGCAGTTGGTTTTTTTTCTGGGTTTTGCTTAAAAGGACGCTCTGAAAGCCCCTTTGTATCACGGCCTGATTTGTGGGCAGCAACCTGCATTGTTCCTCTACCTGGCTTTTTGATGGCTTGTGACAGAACAGTTGTCACGTTTGAATCTTGAACTTGGATCGAAACACTCTGAAATGGCTATGGATCTTTGCCTAATAAATGTGGAGGCCTCGGCCGCTTAAATCGATGGGGCTAAAGATGCCAAGAAAAGCTTAGAAAAAGCTGGAGCGATTTCACCTGCGTTCCCTGCTGAAGACCGGTGTGCGCTACTGATGAATTGACAGGACTACGAACTCTGCATACAGAGGTGCTATCCTTTTGGCAGCTGGCCTTTTGTATCTATTGTACTACATCAGTGATAGATTGGGAAGATGCCTGTATTTTAATCTGGGGGGCCGGGTTCTCAGTATGCAAGAGGCGTAATAGCAAATGTACAATAGTGACAGACGGTGAATATTTTGTATCCATGTTTCTGGGTGCGTACAGATTCTTAATGAATCCATTGTTTGAAAACCTAAACTTGTGCGTCTGTGTTGTTGATCTACAACAGCTTGTTAAACAGTCCCTCAGAGAAGGGTTAGAGGGCAGAACAGCCAGAGGTTCACCTCTCCTCCCCCTGAAACTTAATGGCCTGTACTGGAAATAAACGATTAAAATAAAGGGGAAATAGAAATTCTCTTGATCAACTGCTTCTTTGCCTAAACCGCTTCACTAAAGAAATCACTTGACTTCCTTATTAGCTAATTTAATGAAGATGAAAACTCTCCATTTGAATTGATACCCAAATTTGGATTTTTAGAGCAAACAATTTTTGGTGGGTTCCATTCCCATCATCAGCTGATCGAGGTAAGTGACAAAGTTATTGAATATGTGGAAAAAGCTGGTGACAGGCTGTGTAGAGAATTCCTTCATTGAAACTGGGCTCTTGCTTGCCTTCTGGGTCCTGTCTAATTTGACGCTGTCCATCCAATGCACTTCATGTTATATTGTGAAAAGTTTTCATACAGCACCTCTCAGATTCCTACTGGATGGAAAACAGTGCTGCATGTTGTCTTTCTGCCTGTCCTTTTAAGAGCAAGAATTAGTAGTCCTAGTGTACTTAACAAGCAGAGCTAGAAACAGAATCCCCAGCGACAGAATACAATAGATGTTAAGTGAACGATCAGTAATTGAAACTTGCCCCATATAAAGCTGTATAGTGGATTGAAAAGAAACTGAATTTAATGTGAGAATTGGAATCTGCTGGAAAGCTTTCTGTACTCATAGAACAGGAGTACTTGTGGCACCTTAGAGACTAACAAATTTATTTGAGCATAAGCTTTCGTGGGTTACAGCCCACTTCATCAGATGCATTAGTCTCTAAGGTGCCACAAGTACTCCTGTTCTTTTTGCGGATACAGACTAACACGGCTGCTACTCTGAAACCTGTACTCATAAACTGATTCTTACTTGATTTTTAACTAGTCTGGGGCTTAGATTCTCCAACTGCTTTTTGACTCAGTTGCCCTTTGACCCCCTACATCAGGCTGCAGCTGCTCACTATTCCTAAAATAAGGTGCTTTTGCTTATTCCGGCTGGTTCTGGCCTTTCTAATCTCTTGTCTAGACTCCTCTGTAATTCCACTTCTGCCCACCTTATTTCTTCCATCTGGAGCTGTTTACACCCAGAGCTCAGCAGTTGGGCTTCTTCACTGCAGAGATTGCATTTATCCCATTACTACCCTTACTAACAATTCAACCTGAAGTTCTGTTGATAACATATGGTGGCGGCTTATCTTAGTGTAAGTGCCGATCTGGGGATTGGTTAATGGGGGTCCTCTTATCGTCTTTCTAAGTTGATTTTTTGCTGGTCTTGTTAGAACTCTTCAATGGGCGGGCTGATTCCATCATCACTGTGGAGTTTACACTTAAAAGATTTGTGGCGTTACTGTTTGAATTTTAACTTTCTCTTCCTTAGATCTAGCTAATCCAGCTGTTGCTTCTCAATTCTTGTTTCTTTTTGTAACTGGTTCATGATTGCCTTGGGGTTTAAACTGTAAAGATTGTGTTTAATGATCTGTAAGGCTTGGCGATCGCTGTACGTGGGAGAATGAGAGAATCGTTTCCGACCTGGAGACCTCAATGATTGAAAATGCACAGAGGCTCCAAGGACCCTTCTGCTAAATGCATCTTTATTGCACACACTCCATCCAGTGGTGATCCAGGATATTACATTACTTAACATTTGTACTCTTTGTAATTGAAGGGTGAGTAATATTAAAGTGAAGCTAACCTTTGCCCTAAAGCGAATTCATTTTGCAATACTGGAGCCCACCCCAGCCTTGTTCCTTTCAGCTGTCTGTGCAAGCTCTTGCTGCAGGCAGGCAAAGAGCTGTGTTGTACAGAAGATAGGTACTTGGGGACACAAAGCAGATAGTGGATTTTGGGGGGGGGTGGAGGGGCAGTGTATGTTTGGTGGGTTGGTTTTTGCCCAGATACCTTGGTTGTTGCCTGCACTCTTGATACCTTAAATTGGTGGAAGAGCAAAAGCTTCACCTTATTCCTCCCTATGCCCTGCTCTCTGTTGCTGTCCTGCTATGTGATGTTAAAGCTGCAGTTGTGTGTGTTATGAATGTGACAGTTTACTTTTTAAAAAGCTTATGCTGCTTGCAAAAACCCCAAATGCTCCTAGCTCTGGAGCAGCTAGAGAAAAGCCTGCCTGTATTCCTTTAAAGGTTCTACCCGCAGAAGGCAAAAAGCAGTGGTGGCTCTTTTACAAAATGCATCTCTCCACCCCATTGCCTGCCCGCCTGCTTGGTTTTTAACCTGCACTACTCTATTCCTCCCCTGCTCCTTCCTAGGGCCTGATTTGCCTTTGCAGCTGCGAGAGCTTCTGTTTCCCAGCTTCTCCAGCCTGCTTTGGGGGCTAGGCCTTCGACTACAACTCCCAGCAAGCCCCTCCTTCCGGACTACAACTCCCAGCGGCCAGTGCGCAGGCCGGGCCGTCAGAACTCTATTTCCCAAGCTGCCCCGCGCCCGGGCGGGGGAGAAGTCACGTGCTCCGGGCTATATAAGGGGAGGCGCTGCGCCGGCAGCCCCATTGTTATCGCGGAGCGGAGCCGGGGCGGGTGTGTCCGGTTAGAGCCCGAGAGCGCCGAGCCGCCTCCGCCCCGCTCCGCCCGGCCGGACCCTCCCCCCCGCTCCCCCTGGCGCGGAACCGCCCGGGAGCCCGGGCCTCGCCCTGCAGCCCCGGCCCGCTCGGCGGGGAGGAGGGAGCGGCGGGGAGGGACCCGCAGCCGGTGAGTGACGCGGGGGCAGTAGCCCCTTCCGGGGGGGCTGGGGGACCCCGACCCCTAGTGGGGGCGGGTGGAGCATGGGGGCTACTTCACCTCTCCTGGGGGGGGCTCTTCCCCTCACGTCTCCTGGGGGGGGCAAATATGGGGGGGCTCTTCCCCTCACGTCTACGGGGGGGGCAAATATGGGGGGGCTCTTCCCCTCACGTCTACGGGGGGGCAAATATGGGGGGGCTCTTCCCCTCACGTCTCCTGGGGGGGGCAAATATGGGGGGGCTCTTCCCCTCACGTCTACGGGGGGGCAAATATGGGGGGGCTCTTCCCCTCACGTCTACGGGGGGGGCAAATATGGGGGGGCTCTTCCCCTCACGTCTCCTGGGGGGATTGGGGCATTTCCCACATGTAGGGGGGCATATGTGACTGGAAGGGTATGGGGGGGGCAGATACAGCATCTGCTCCCCCTTGGGTGGGGCGGTCAAATGGTGTTGGAGGGTAGGTGGGGTGACCCTGCTCCCTTGGGTGTTGGTGCGGAGGCTGCATAATGGGGGGGGGCATCCCCTCTGCCTGGGATGGGGGAGCAGGTGGACCATCCCTTTCCCCCCTGCATGTTAATGGGGGGCTGTCATAGGGGACTGTGGAGGATGTATCTGGAGGGGCAGGTGAGGCAGCACCTCCCCCTGGGATGGGGTGCTGTGCTGAGGGTTGTAGTGTGGGGCTTTGGGGGGGGCGGGGGCATTTGGGTTATGCTCCTTGAGTTGGAGCTGGGAGGGATGAGCTGTAGGGGTCATTCTGGATCCTTCCTTGGCCCAGGGTCACCGGAGACATTGTGGTTTTTTGGGGGGGAGGGGGCAGGATGGATGGAAGATTGTGACTTTTCCCCCTCAGGGCAGGAGGTTGGGGTAGTAAAGCATCCCAGTGCTGCATGCTGGGAACGGGCTCTTGGTGATGTGACTGGACCCATTCTCTTGTAGGAGGTGCTGGAAAGCATGTTTCCTCACAGGCATCCAGGCCAAGGGGTCAGTGTGGCATGGCATGCTCCCCTCCCCCACCCCCATTTATCGCAGGAGATAAGGTCACCGAGGGGATAGAGCTGGCCCTGCTGGAGTCTTGGAGCCATAGTAACCTCCATGTGCCCCCCTCTTTCCTTCTCACTGACGTGATCAGGGGCGAGCTGCCCCCTCAGCTTCGCGCTACTCTTTCCACCTTGGTCTGAGTGAAATCTTTCCCTTTTAAACCAGGCGAGGAAAACATCAGTAGAACCCAGCAGAGCTAGTGCAGTTTCTGACTCTGTGACCTTACACCTGTCCTGTTTGAAGCTTGGCCAGGAAGAAGGTCATGGATGAGTATGGATTTCCCTATCGTTATCCAGCAGTAACCCTAATATCAAAGTCTTTGGAACATGACCTTGATGCCCATCAAGTCACCATGGGTGACTTGGGGTTGATCAAGCCTTAAAGGCCTGATTCTGATATTAAACGGGCCTCTATGAGCATCAGCATGTATTGGGGTTGCATCTTTTGCAGATGAGCTTAGCTGTGCAGAGGAGGCTCTGTAAGAGTTTTAAAAGGTACGTCTAGCCATAGCATTTGTGAAAGCTAATATCTTAGGGTGCATCTACACTAGGAAAATCCAGGCTATATTTACCTCTGGTGGTAGCAACCATATAAGCTGTAGTGTAGATGGGGCACAGGTGCTGTCATTTTGATACAGTGGTGAATAGAAATAAATCTGTGCCTTGAGTGTGCTATAACTTTCACTATTGCTACCACTGGTGGAGAATGGAGGGGTCTGGAGCTTCCATGCTCCTGGTGTGACTCTTGTGGCGCACTATTCTTCCAGAACCTGTTGTTGTTTTAATGAACAGACTGAGACTTGATCTCTGGAGTGTCAGCCCTACTAGAGTTAGAGCCCGGTGTGTGAAATAAAATAGCCACACATCTGAATGGCTGACAAAGGATGATAGCTGAACCCAGTGGGAAATCCTGACTGGTTTGTAAACCGCTTGGGCAGTAAGTGCTGAACTCTTGACATTTACCAGGAAGCTGTCACGTCGTCGTGCATTGTCTTAGGGATTGTCCCATCACAGTGGTTAGTCTCTAATCTGGTGTGTAATTAACCTATTTTCTGTGGCTTGTTGACATGGGTTTTTGATGACACTGCCCTAGTCAACTATATAGAAGCCATTTGAGGTCTTGCCTGGGTTCTCTGTGCTCTCACTACACTTCAGAGGTGAAATTCTTGGATCTGCATCCAGTCAGATGGTGATGGGAACCTTAATGGTTATTCACATTCTTGTAGCCAGTCTCTAGTTCAGGGGTCGGCAACCGTTCAGAAGTGGTGTGCCGAGTCTTTATTTATTCACTCTAATGTAAGGTTTTGCGTGCCAGTCATACCCCCTGATACTAGTCATACATTGTAACGTTTTTAGAAGGTTTTTTTCTATAAGTCAATAATATATAACTCAACTATGGTATGTGAAGTAAATAAGGTTTTTTAAATGTTTAAGAAGCTTCATTTAAAATTAAATTAAAATGCAGAGCCCCCCCCCCCCGGACCGGTGGCCAGGACCCGGGCAGTGTGAGCACCGCTGAAAATCAGCTTGCGAGCCGCCTTTGGTACGTACGCGTGCCATAGGTTGCCTACCCCTGCTCTAGTTTGATACTCAACTTCTGGAACCTGCGCAGAGCTTCCTCCCCCTGTTGAAATGGTTACCATACACCCTCTGTTCTAGCCCTAGCCAGTTAAATAGAAGTTGATGATTGAGGGAACTGCTTCTGAAGTACAATCAAACCCAATGCAAATCCCTTTACCGTGCATATCAAATACATTACACAGGCTTCTTATTAGAATGCATGCCCTTGTAAAAGAGCTGGGGTGCTTTACTTGCCTTTAGGAGGAATGGTCGACATCGGGTTAGATTCTTTGTGCTTGCTATTTCTTCTCTGGCATTACAATCATTTCATGGTGTTTGTTGTGTTCAGTATTGTGCCTTGGAGTGCTGTATAATCTAGACTCACTAGTATGCTGGAGAGGTGTAGACCACACACGTTTGTCTGGCATTCGCTGAAGCAAGCCACTTTACATTTATTCTGAAACCGTTCAGAGTATAGACTACTCTGCATGCTGGCACAGGTATAGAATTGTTCATTTTATATCTAATGCAGCTACCGACACCTGGCCAGTGAGAGCAGTTGTCGTAAGGGCTGCTCTAGTGCATGCATTGCTTTGTGGCTTTCGCTGGTGTTTGTGGAGGTCTCTAGATGGGGAGTAGTAGCTGTTCACGGCTCTCTCCCAGACCCTCAGCATGTTTCACTGTTCTCTCTCTGACATCACGTTACATCAGTGGGGCGTGTTGCTCTGCAGTGATGGTGCCGTGTCATTCTGGGCAATGTTATTCCTGCTGCATAATTGGTAACTAGTGAGATCATAGTCTGAGATCTTGGGTGAGCTTAGCCCACAGCAGAGGGGTGTGAACCCCTTTCTCTGCAGGCTTCAACTTGGAGGAATGTGAGCCTCCTTTACCCATTTGTTCAAACAAAAACAAAAAAAAATCTCCCTTAAAATAGCGGCTGGGAGCAGCCTCGCTTCTCTCAAGTAAAGGTGAAAGCGCAGGCTAGTTCCTGTTCTTATTGACTATTCCTCATGTCTTAAAGCTGCCTTGATGGAAGAAAATTGGAGTTTAACATTTCACAGCATAAAATGCGGCCTTTCTGAATTTCTGGACTGATCTGATTGAACATAATCCATTCTTAAAGGCGCCCTGTGCCACCTAGAGCAGGAGTGTCGAGTTCATTCTGTGGATAGGGATGAATCCCACATCTAATTATGGACTGTAGACCAGACGAAACGTTGAGGCCTGTGTGTAGTCCTTGAGCCACAGTGGGGCTGCCACTGATGTCAGTGGCAGTGTGCACAAGAATGGAACTAAAAGTTTAGTTGTCATTTATTGTTCAGTCCCTTATTGTCAGAGAGAGCATCATTCTGTGGGAGAATATGCTCCCCTTAGGATCCTTGCAATTTCTCTTTTCTTCCTCTTCCTTTCTCTTCTTCCCATCCTCTTCAGGAAACTCATAATTTCGTCCCCCTTCCCCATCCATCTGCTAAAATGATCAGCAATGAAATAAAGTGCTGTCAGCACTGGCCTCTAAAGTTAACACTCCTGTGAGACCAATGCATGGCAGGGAGTTCACACTTCTCTGAATCATTATTTCTTCTTCGAGTATGATTGGTCCCTTTATCTATCCCAAACATAGATGCTCATGCGCACCTTGCACCGGAGTCAGATGGTTTTCTTAGCAGAGTCCATTGACCCCCCACCAGTGTCTCATGCTCACAGACGAGGATCTAATAGGCCGTGCCGGTCCACTCCTTTCCAGTTCCCTCTTACCACCATATGGCCGGAGTCTTCGCTTGCTAAGAGAGAGTGATCTGCTTTCTGTTTCCTGTATATAGTTGTGCATAGCTGTTTTAGTGTTTCATATTTCTTCTTAGATAGTGTAATTCTCTCCCCCCCCCCCCCCATTTGGGGAAATGGGCTTAAGAACTGTGCCTCTTGCCCGTGCTCATTTTCTGTGATCGACAAGCACCAGAGTTGCCGCTACTGCTTTGGCGTGGCCTATATCACGGCCCGGTGTGCTGTTTGTAAGTCCTTCGCACCCTGAATATGGGAGGCTCAAGAGTGTAGCCTCTGGAAGTTAATGGAAGAACCCATGCACCCTAGGGAGCACCCAGATCCGGGACCCGCAGAACCACCGGTACAGAGACCATCACCAGCGGTGAGCGCCCTTCCGAGCACCTCCCAAGCTCTGGATCCATCAGTACCAAAGGTGATGGACAAGCCTTGCCATGAGGGTAAAAAGCATGGACCCGGACCTAAGAGCAGATCCCCATCCTGGATTGCCCAGCGTTTCCTTCCCCGAACCAGGCCGGGTCAGATGAGAGGTCGCATGTGGATCCGGCTGGGCCAGCGCCCAAGCTGCACCACGCTGAGAGCCAGGCGAAGTGCAAGTGGGATCTGGTGGTACTGACGACTGCCTCAGTACCTCAGCAGGCACCCTCACCAGCACACGCACGGTCTGTCATGCCAGTGCCTCTAGGCTCATTGGATCAAGCAGCACCACTGATGCCGTCTGGGCCCTCAGCTGTGTCCAAGGGGACTCCATGCACTCTTGGGCAGTTGGAGCCTCTGTTCTTGATGGAGGAGCTGCTCCTCCCATACCTACATTCTCCACTCCTCTCCCGGACCCCCGCTTGCCATGGTACTTCCCTCTCCAGTGGATGAACCTTGCTGCTGCTGCTGCTATCGGCGAAGCATGTCCTGTTGCTGTATCACAGCCCTCTGGTACCAACAGTCCCTCTCATTGCTGGAACCATCTTCAACAGGGCCGGCTCCAGGGTTTTGGCCGCCCCAAGCAGCCTCCCCCCCCCTCCCCCCAAAAAAGCCGCAATCGCGATCTGCGGCGGCAATTCGGCGGAAGGTCCTTCGCTCCGAGCGGGAGTGAGGGACCGTCCGCCGAATAGCTAGACCTGCCGCCCCTCTCCTGAGTGGCCACCCCACTCCCCTGCTTGCCAAGCTGGTGCCTGGAGCCAGCCCTGGTCTTCAGAATCCGAGGGTCTCTCAGAGCCGGAGCCCTCGTTTTCTCCCAGGCCCTGTCGGAGTCCGGACTTGCAGCCCAGCCTGCCATAACCTTCCAGCTTACGACCCCACTGCAGAGGCCTAGTACCGTTACCCGCTAGATCCACCAATGCCCAGGGACACTTCTTTTTGGCCCCTTTTCGCTCTCCACACCGTCAGTTTACAAGGCGGAGGAAGATATGGAACCGGTTCCACTGGTGCTTCTTCATCACTGGATGAGGCTCTTATGTCTCCCTGTTTGATGACCACTGCCAGAACCAGGACTTGCACGGTGGTGGTGGAAGAAGATTCTGTTGGAGGAGATCCAGGTCATGCAGCATCCGCTCCTGGACATCCTCCAACCCCAGGGGCTCTATCAATGAAGCCATTCTGCAACAGATGAGGACAGCGTGGCGCACTTCTGCCTCCTATGCCCCCACACCGAAGAGAACAGAGAGAAGAGAATAGAGAGGCAGTATTTTGTTCCTGCTAAAGGGGCAGACTTTCTTTTTACCCACCCATTCCCCAACTCTCTTGTGGTCCATGCAGCAGCGAAACACCCTCAAAAATCTACTGCCCCAGATAGAGCGGCAAAGAGGATGGACCTGCTAGGCAGGAAAGTCTGCTCCTTCAGCAGGACTGCAGTTCCGCATGGCCAATTATCAAGCTCTGCTAGCCAAATATGACTTTAACAGCTGTAACAGGCTAGCAGAGTTCAGGGACAAGCTGCTACCAGACCAACAGCAGCAATTCCAGGCGCTGGTGGACGAGGAGTGACTGGTGGCCAAGGCAACGGACACATCCTCTTGCTCTCTAGTGACCGTGATGCCCAGGGACTTGTAGCTCCAATTGTCCGGATCCCCCAGGGAGGTCCAAAACTTGATCGAGGACCTCCCCTTTGATGAGCACCAATTATTCAATGAGAAGACAGATGAATCCCCCCCATTCTCTGAAGGACTTTTGAACCATGCTTAGGTCCCTTGGCGTTTACACCCAGGCCCTGAGACACAAGCAGCAACGGCAACCATTCTGTCCCCGACCACATGCCCTCTAGCCAACATACTACCAACACCAGCAGGAGGTGCCACATAGACTGCTCCGCTCACAATGCCCTCACTTCCCTGCCTCCGCCACAATCACCTGCTTGACCCAACCCAGCAGCAGTTGAAACAGCAGTTTTGACATGCATGTTCTCCTGCAGCACCCCATATTGTCATTGGGGGCCATCTTCCCCTATTTGCCCACAATTGGGGCATGCTCACATGGACAGTTGGGTACTGGAGATCATCCATCATGGATACTCCATAGAATTCCTATCATTTCCCCCTCATCACTCCCCACCCAGGGCTTCCCCTGGGAACCTATCCCTTCAACGCATCCTCCAAGAAGAAGCGGACACTCTGCTTCTCACTGTACTTCCTCCACCTGAAGAAGGGTGGCGGGTGGCACCCCATTCTAGATCTTTAGGTGCTCAACACCTTTATCAGGAAATCCAGATTCCATATGGTGATGCTGACATTGATTATCCCAATGTCTGGGGCCTGGTTTGCGGTTCTCGATGTGAAAGATGCCTACTTCCATGTCAGCATTCACCTGACCCACTGGAAATTTCTCCGCGGGCCACCACCATTACCAATCCTGAGTCCTCCCCTTCGGCATAGAGACGGCTCCATGAGTCATCACCAAAGTTTTTGCCGTGGTAGCAGCACAAATGCGCCGCCTTGGCTATTTGGTGTATCCCTACCTCAAAGACTAGCTCCCTTGTCATGCTATCCTGACAAGAACTCGCCTCTGCCATCCTCGCCCTTCGCACTCTCCGGTTATTTGCATTAATGAGAAGTTAGACGATCGACTTTATCAGCATGTGGCTCTACTCCATCGCAGCATGAGTCTTCCTTCTAGAGGACCTCTTTGCAACGCTACAGTGATGATTGTGGGCCTCTGCCACAACCCACGCACCATGGTCTGCCGTTCTCTCCCTCCTTGGACATATGGCAGCCTGTACCTCCATGACACCACACACACATCTATGCATGCGTGGCCTCCAGCTGTGGCTTCTCTTCATCTATAGATCCCAGAAGGACCATTTGGAGGCTGGGGTGGTTGTCCCCCACACGGTTCTGGCCTCCCTTACCTGGTGGACTTACGGCTCTACCATAAGTTCTTCCCAAAGGTGGTGTCAGAATTCCACCTCAATCAGTGCATCCACCTCCCTGTCTTCTGTCCCAAGCTACACAGCTCCCTGCACACCCTCAACGTCCGCTGTGCATTGGCATTCTACCTCCACGGGACCCGTGCTTTTCGTGCATCAACGAATCTGTAGCCATTGCTGTCCGGTCCAAGGGCCAGGCTCTCTCTTCCCAACACATCTCCAAATAGGTCTCTAGGTGCATCCGTGAATGCCACATGCTATTCAACATACTGCCGTCTGATAAGTTACAGCACGCTCTGTGCGAGCACAAGTAGCCACTTCGCCCTGCTTAGCAGACATCTCGTGGCCAGACATCTGTTGTGCAGCAACATGGTGCTCCGTACACACCTTCACATCCCACAATGCCACCACCCAAGAGGCAGCTGTGGATGCTGCAGTGGGCCACGCCGTAGTACAGACTGCACTTCGTCTCGCATCCTCGCACCCACCTTCACACTGATTGCTACACACCCTCGTTTGGAATGCATATGGGGACCCTCACTCAAAGAAGAGGAGGTTACTTACCTGTAACTGGAGGTTCTGTGAGATGTGTGGTCTCTATTTGTATTCCAATACTCCATCCCCTCTGCTGCGAACCTGACTACTCAGCAGTAAGAGAGTCACTGGCGAGGCATCGACCTGCATGGCTAATTCTACACTCTGCAAGTAAGAGGGGATGCACAGCGTGTATGCGGGTCAACGGGGCATTGCTAAGAAAACCTTCTGGCACATGGTGTGCTTGTGCACCCGCGTTTGGAATAAGAGGGACCATACATCTCGAAGAACCTCCAGTTACAGGTAAGTAACATCCTCTTTTTCGATTGCCCGCAGACTCGGAAAGGCAATGAAAGACTGGGTACACTTGGATCTTGTTTCGAAGGTTTCCTTCATAGACATGGGCCAGAAACTGCCTTTTTTTTTTTTTTTTCTTTTAGTTTAAAGCTAAAGATTCTGACAACCTCATGCAGTTGACGTAACTGCAGCAGGTGGACTGGGTGTTCGACACTCGTGGCCTAGAGCAGTGGTCTCCAAACTTTTTTGATCGCGCACCCCATCAGTAAAAAAAAAATTGAGCACGCACCCCCAATATGTGTATATTTATGTATAAATCATATACATTGTACTACTATACTAATATATATGTACATTATAAAACATGCACAAAAAATATTTAAAAAGGATGTTTAGTGAAGGGGGTGTGCAGGTGGCTCTGTGCAGCACCGCTCCCATGGCCACGATTCTGGGAGCTGACACCACCCCCCACACCCCACCCCACCCCCGGGCAGGCAGGGCCACCCGGAACGCAGGGGCTTTAGGGGCTGCAAGGCCCTGGGCTAAGGGGGCCCCGGGGCCCTGGCCTGCAGATCTAAAGCCCCTTTCGGACTGCAGCCCTGCGAGCACAGGCCGGAGGACTCGGAAGGAGCAGGGGCAGCCGCGCAGCCAGCGGCCGGAGAGAAGCAGCACTTTCCCCTTCAAAGCGCTGCTTCTCTCCAGGCGGCTTTGAAGGGGGAAGCGCCGCTTCTTTCCGGCCGCTGGCTGCCCCTGCTCCTCTACAGGCCGGAGGACTCGGCTGCAGTCCAAAAGGGGCTTTAGAGCGGCAGGCTAGGGATCCGGGGCTCCCTTGGCCCAGGGCCCTGCCGCCCCTAAAGCCCCTGTGTTTTGGGTGGCCCTGCCTGCGGGGGGTGGGGAGCTTCCCTGCTTGCTCCCTTCCTCTGGCTGCCCCCCCTTTTTTTTTCCCCCTCCCCCTCCGGTGGCGCTCCTGCTGCCATGCCCCCCGAGTGGATCATCTTGTGCAACCCCACTTTGGAGACCATTGGCCTAGAGCAAAGGTGTATTCTAGGAGTCATGTGAGAACAGAATTGACTTTTGCCTTTTATCCTTTACAAGCTGCTTATTTAAAGACAAAAAATTAAAAAGAGCCAAAGTTGCCATGTTGGTGTGATCAGCGTCTTGTGTTCCCACAGCTGCTCTATGTGTAAACGTGACCAGGCCAGCCACTGCATTCTGCAGCGTGAAAACTTGCCCTAAGCAAAAAGGGTTTAAAAAATTATGCTACTGTCTATAGACCGAGAGAGATGCTGATACTGGAGAAGCTTTCTAGGCAGTTGGGCATGGGGCAACCCCCAGAATCTCTGAGTGCGACCCCTCCCCCTTATAAATTAAACACACTTTATCTATTTAACACCATTATAAGAGCTAGGTGCAAAGCGGGGCTTGGGGTGGAGGCTGACAGCTCGTGACCCCCCCATGTAATAACCTCATGACGCCCTGAGGGGTCCCGACCCCCAGTTTGAGAACCCCTGCTCTATGAGCTGAGGGAAGGGAAGAAATATTAAACTTTTTTCTGAATTAGGAAGTGGTACTGTAGTGACTAGCCAGATGCCAATAAGTAGCAGACTTGAGGGATCTGGCTAAGGCTATTCCTACAGCCAGTGGGTGGGGGAAAGGACCAAATCAAAGAGAGGAAATAGTGATCAGAGGTAACCAATAGACTTGGGGTTGTAAAGAGTTTCCCTTGAGTCACCCCAGGGGCTCGAAGTTTTAAAGCCTTCATTTCCACTACATGTGGTGTCTATGAGATTACCCCGTGGAAGTCTTGACTCAGGCAAAATGAGCGTCAGTGTCTGCTTTATAATGAAAGTTTAGAGAGTCTTACAGCTTGCCTACACAGGGAAATTCACCAGAACAGCTATTGCAGAATAAGCTATTGCTCCCCATGTGGGGACACTTTTTTTTATTCCAAAACAGAAAACTTTTTATTCTGGAGTAATCACTGTGCTTCCAAAGATGAGGCATTGTCCTGAAATAGAATCATTTTTATTCTGGTACAGTGTGTCCACAAGGGGAGCTATTCCAGAGTAACTTATTCTGCATTAACTGTTCTGGTCAATTTTCCCCGTGGAGACAGACACTTAAGCAAGTAGGAAACCAGTCTGTAAGTGTGTCTCAAGTAGATTAGAAGCCCTCAGCCCATCATCTGGCTGTGCCATTGTTATGGTTCTGGGTGTCCGCTATACCCAGGTCCCTACAGAACTACTCCATTTTGGTTACAGGAAGAATAGTTTCTCCTGTGAACGTGGGAGATGAAGGAAGCAGGGAGGACTATGGACATGAAGCCGCTTTTCCTCATTGAAGGAGAAAAGCGCTCCCGAGTTCATTCTGGTATTTGGTCCCAGCAAATGGCCTTAAGGAATAATAGTGATGCCTTTTTATGTGGATAGTGTTGTATCTAAAATAATTCACTCACCCCCTTTTCTGGCATGTTGACCAGAGATCAGTGAGACTGGATGGATTGGGACTTGCTGTCATATATTCCTCTCCAAACATTGCTTGGTGGGAGCGCGTTCGGTGTTTTCTGTACTGCTTTTGCCAACAGGAAGTCCTTGTGAATGATCTAAGCATTCTTTGGCAGCTCTCCGCCTCCAATGGTGATGCGTTAACGGAAAGATTCTAATTGTGACTGAAAGCTGGAACCTGGTGGTGGGTGCTAAATTTATAATGGGTTACAAACAAGTAACTAGGCTCTCCAGCTACAGTGTGTTACTGGTAGGGCCTCATGGATCTCCTGCTTGTTAATCAGCCCAGTTCTAAATGGCTTTGAACTGGTAGCCATCCGCTTTCTTGAAGACCTGAGACAAAGGAGATGCCATGAGAAGTTCTGTGCAGCCTTTGGGTATGATGGCCTCAAACTTCTTCCTGGTATGGACCACATCTTAATGCAGAGGTTACCTTGGAGACATCCCCGTTCCTGATCACGTGGACCTTCCTCTCCCCTTCTGTTCATGCTAAATACCCTGAGGCAACCACAGCAATTGCTGACATTGAAGACTTAATGTTTTCAGCTTCTTTGTATGCCATTTAATAAATGGAAACAAGAAGAGTTGATATGGTGCGACCAGCCATGGAGCACAGTATGGAAACCTTTGTCCTTGGCTGGCTTTTTCTAGTGGAGTTCCCTTGCCTGTTGCCACCTTCGGTGATTAGAATTCTTCTCTCGTGTTGAATTCACCGCCCAAAAAGTAGGCCACGCTCAAAAATCTTGGTGTGCTGGCACTAAGCTTTCCTCCTCCTACCTCTCTGTGCATACCTGCCTATCCTCACCTCCACCCCAAAGCTTATGGACCCCCATGGCCCTTTAATCTGTCCACCACAACTGTTCTGCTCACCATCTTGTCCTGAGCGTCCACCTTTAACTACGTCAAGGGCGTTGTCTTTGGGCTCCCAAAGTCCCTGCTCTGCACAGTTCAGCATCTACCTTCTCTCCAGTGCAAAACGGGACCATTCTCACCCCGTCTTCAGATCTTGCCTTCCACTGGCGCTCTTTATTTTCGCCCTCTGTGAAAACTCTGCATGCTCCAGTTGACCTTGTAGCCTTGGTCTTTCTGTGCTTCCCGTCTGCTCTGCTCTGTGCCTTCACGCAAGCTCACTGCTCTTGGCGTAAGGGCCTTCACCATTGCTGCTTTAACTGTATCCAACTCTTAAAGCCGTTTTTTGTCTTGAAAGATGTTGCCTAAGATGACATTTTATATTTTAAAAGCAGTCACCGTCTCTTCCTGCTAATGCTGCAAGTAGCACTTGTCCTGCTCTGATAACATACCAAAATCCTAATCCCACTGACTAGCCCTAGTGAATGTGGCACAAGAGGGTCTCCTAATAGAAGATGCTATGGAGAAATTTCTGAAATGTTTCCCTGGTGCAAGGCTTTTGGCATACAGTACTTGCCAGCCCTGCCTGTGTTGCCCATTCCCTGTAGAGAGATTAGCAGATGCATGTCTCTCGGGCTCAAAGGCTCCAGAGGTCTCTGTGCAACCTGCCACTGTGTGTCTCGAGTGGTTTTTACAAGTGCATTTTCTGTAAATTCAAGTAATTGGATACAGCGAATGAATGAAACTGGCCTTTTCCTCTACCCTGCAGCAGGATGTGCGTGCTGTGCAGGGACAGCTGTCCTCCC
This sequence comes from Chrysemys picta bellii, assembly GCF_011386835.1. Classification (NCBI taxonomy): domain Eukaryota; kingdom Metazoa; phylum Chordata; order Testudines; family Emydidae; genus Chrysemys; species Chrysemys picta. Next base: position 14,834,065 of record NC_088812.1, on the reverse strand, counting down.
CTGCATACCGGGGAAAGGAATTGAGCTGATAGAGAACAAGCTCCTCTGGGTAGGGTGATGGGCTAGTGTTCCAGGATTAGCTGGAATTCTCTCATCCTCCCTGGCACCCCCCTCCAAAGAAATTACACCCCAGCCTCCCACCTCCCCACACACAAAAAGAATCTACTTTGGTTCTGCTGGCCCCATTGTAAGGAGTCTTTCACTGTTCAGCGCCTGCTGCTCTCTTCTGCCTTTCCCATCAGCACTTTGTTCCCAGCACCACGGGGCTATTCAGAAAATACTTGAAATTCCTTCCTGTAATGAGAAGCAGGTGATCTATCCCACCATTCAACTGTGGATCTCCTTTTTTGGGAACAGCCTTGGAGCCCCCTTCTGTTGTTGTCGGGGTCCGGTGCTGCAGAAGGGTCCAGGGCATGTCACATATGGTTTGCTATATTAGTTTTTTTTTTTTTTTTTTTTTTTAATTTTATTTTAAGGCCCTGTAAGGCGAGTCTTGGAGAACGAGCTGTAGGTTAATCCTCTCCACTGTGCATGGGCTTCTCAGTAAGCCAGCAGGACTGCAAACAATGGCGTACCAGGGAGTAGCAGACAGGATGCTGTTGTTAATCTCTTAACCCCTCGGTGGAGAAACTCAGTAGGACGAGAACCCATCCTACTGGGTGACTGACTTCTGCCAGGCTGCATGCCGGAGGAGGCAAGCTCCACCTACACTAATGTATTGCTGAGGGAGGCTAATTCAGAGGTGCACTGGAATCCGGAGATTCAGTGGAGTTCATTGTTAATTAAATTCTTGGCAGTTTGTGTTCCTTTCTCCCCTAAGGAGAAAGCAGGTCACTTAATACTCAGCCGAGGTAACATGCTAGCGTCAGACCTGAATAGGGCCATGTGCTTCCAAAAAAGACTCTACCTCTTTTAGCACTTGTTACCAGAAGATTCTTTTCTTTCTTTTCCTCCCTGCCACCCCGTGAAATATTTTTCAATGTCCCTCGCCTGCTGTGGGTGATGAGTGGAAAAGGAGGAGAGATGCCATTGGGCCCGGAGTATAGTTTCTGCTAGTTGATTGTGAGGAAGGGCGCTTGAGATGCTGCTGCTGTTGTCTTGTCCCATGATGATGATATCAAGGCATGAAGTTTGAGAATGAACTTGGCAGTTCTTACGGGCCCTTTGTAAGGCCTCGATCCAAGCTGTCAAATCTGAAGAGCTTCAGCTTCCCCAGTATGGTTCTGGATGCCCATTCCATACAAATGCATGATGTCCAAAGGGGCAGAAGGCTATTTGTCAACACCTCTGCTGGAAACCGTAAAAGGGGATGGGTCAGTTTCCCCGTGTGCAGTAGCATCTTGTTTCTCAACCCTCTTCTGCAACCTCGGGTGGGAATATGATTGCCAGAGCCCCATTAGCCAGAGATTTCTTCTGGAAACACCTCAGTATCACAATGAGGTGGGAGATGGACTTTACTGTAGAGAGGAGCTTGTTTCTTGCCGGGGGTGGTGGTGGTGTATGTGTACACACACATACACATCGCTGTAAAACCCGCCTTCAAACACCACGTTATGGTTTTGACTTGACTTCCTCTGCCCTTTGCCGATTTGGCTCTTTGCTCCAACCGTCTCTGTTGTCCCCCGCATCAGTCTCTCCACCTCTCTCTTACCATCTTCTCCTCGCCCTGTTCCCCTCATTCCCCTTCCTTTCAATGTCCCCTCTTCATTCACTTTCCTTTCCATTTAGCGCCCCCCCCATTCCCCTCCCCCCCCCCCACACACACACACAAAATTGTGGTACTAACATGCTGTTTGGTGCCATCCCATTGTTCAGTCTGCATTTACCATGTTGGATCGCACCCAAGGTCTATCTAGCTCAGTGTTCTGTCTGCCAGCAGTGACCAGTGCCATAATTTTCAGAGGAAGGCATAAATACTGCCAGATGTGGGATAATCTGCCCCCCCTTTTCCCCACACACACTCTGTCTCTCACACTCACACCCCCATACCCCATCTGACATCTCATCCTGATCTCTAATAGAGATTGGCTCAAGCCCTGAAGCATGAGACTTAATATCCCTTCCAACATTTTTGTTGTCATTAAGTAAGAGAACACTGGACATTCTTGTTGTCCATATACATTGTATCTCAATAGGCAAGATGGCAGGAGTAAGATTTTGGGAGGGACTTGACTGAGACGGAGGTGGCTTGAAGGGGACCAAGATGTGTTGGTGAGAAGATGACAACAGGGGTATTGAGGCAGGCGCCATCGGCATTGCGAAGGGAGGTGGGAATGTGAAAGTCGATCAGGTCAGATGTAGGCAGGATCTTTGAGATGCAGAGCCTTGGAGGCAAAGGCAGACCCTGCGAATGGGATGTGCAGCGCAAAGGGGAGCAGGTGGAGCCTCTCCAAGGGAAGAGGTGATATTCTGGTCAAACAAGTGAGCAGGATGCCTTTGGCAACAGCAACAATTTGGAGGGATTCAGTAGGCCATTGAAAGCATCTGGACCTCAGTCCAGTTAAATCCGTCCAAACCCTTGTGTAGACACTGATTTTTGGTTGAAGAGGGGCTTATTTCAGTTTAACTTAAACCGGTTCCTAATCAATTTAAGCTAAAATGAAACAAACTTGGTTTAAATCAAAGTAAGAGCATCCCAGTAGCCTTTGGCACTGGGTTAACTAAATCAGTTTAACATCCACCTCTTCAACTGGGGTAACTCTGCTTATAGGCAAACCTGAGGATGCTACTGCGCAGCCTCCCGGGAGTAATTCGATACTTGCAAAGCGCCCGTTGACTTCATCGCGTCTCCTTTTCTGCTGTGTCAGCTGTACGAGACTCGCAGGTTTTTATTCCTCTTGTTTTTGGGGCAGGGGGAGCAGTCTCATTTCCTCTTGATTTTTGAAGAGGTTGGAGGCCCCCAGAACCCTGGAGCGAATCCGTGCACTTTTCCCTGCACTTGAACAGTGAAGAGTCCGAAGCTGGAGGCGAAGGGGCGGGGCTGCTCCCCGTTTTGTTTGAAGGAATCGAGCGTGGAATCGTTTGATTCCCCCAGGAAGCTCCGTCCTGCAGTCAGGAGCCTCTCGCCTCTCCTGCTACACGCAGTCGGCTGACATGTTTTTCAAAACCCATTTGTTCAACTTGTTGTCATGGCAACAGTTGCTAGCTTATTGAAGGGAATAGACAAGTGCAGAGGAGACTGAGGGGAGGGGGAAGGCTGGGTGGGTGGGTGTTGGGCTCAGGATCCCAACCACCAGGGATGCGGCCTGGGACCCCGCCCTGCTCCAGAAGAAATGAGTTAAAAACTATCCTGAACACATGCGATGGTCTGGGCAAGGTGTAAAGGGTCGGATCGCTCTGCTTGGCTTGTTCTGATAGAGTTGTGTTATGGTTTGCATGGCACTTTCGATAAACTCCAACCTGACCCGGAGGAGGAGATCTCAGCATTTGGCTGGGCCTCTCTCGTTCTCCTGCCCTGCAGATCACTTCCCCATCCAACTGCACCTCTGATGACAAAGGTGTGTATGTCTGGGTCTCTCTCTTGGCCCTGGAGAGATGCCTTATTAAAAAGCGTAAAGACTTCCATCTAGCAGGGAGCTCCGAGGAGACTGTCCGCTGCCCCAGGTATCCCCGGGGTATTCTGTATCCATCTGCCTCAGAAGAAGGGCGCAGATCAAAGTCATTCTGGTCCAAATTATCTGCATCTTGGTGACCCATGCCTCTAAACATCAGGCACAAGAGAAATGGTGCCTGTTTCACACCGCTCTGCTGTTTCTTGACTTAGCAAGTGAACATTGCTTTATAATGAATGTCTCTCTCTGCTGGAAGTGGGGATGGGGAGAGAACTACCCGCTTTGATTCAGTCTCTTCTCGCCACTGAGTTTCTGAAGTGCCCAGTTTGTTAGGAGGCTGGGTGTGTGGCCTTTCCAGGCTTCGCATAGACAGGGCCTGTGCTCCTTTCAACTCCTATGATAGAGCAGCTGATCTGATTGAAATTAGTTTAGGCAGCACTCTGTTACAGGCAGGGCTAGTTAGTGGTTTGTTCCTAGAACAGTCCCCAGCTCTGCGTTTAGGGTGGAAATCCGCTAGGAAGACCGCGCTGAAGCCAAGAACAACGCAGCTGGTTCTACTTTTTCCTCTGCGTTCAACTCAGTCCTAGTGTTATTAGCAAATACCCTATAAACCTGTGACCTGTTACACTTGTCTTCTCACTGGATCCTAAAACGAGAACTGGATATAATCCATGGCTGCTTTTGGGTATAGGAGCCCCCGGCTTCTTGGGATACCACTTCTAAACGAAGGCCTTGTCTATGTGAGAGAATTGAATGTGTTTTACCTTAAAGGGGGTGATTATAAACCAGTTGAGTTAAACTGGCACAAATGGCTGTGCGGACTCTTGTATTTTGATTTCAGACAGGCTTATTTTCATTTAGCTGAAGTCGATTAGGAATTGGCTTAAACTAAACCAATATAAGTCACTCATTCTTAAACTGAAATAAGAGTGTCTATGCAGGGATTTACACCAGTTTAAAGAGGTTTGAAAACTGATCTAAGCTTACATATAGGTGTGACTTTCTTACCCTTACACCCTGAGAAGAGTCACTCAAATTGCAGTAAGTTATTCCATATCTCATGATGTGATGCTGGGAATTGTGTTCTTGGGTATAGTAGAATCTCGATTGATTTTTTGAACACCAATCTTTTATACAGCCAGTTATATGAGCTGTTTTTCCCAATGGGGGGAAAAAAATCACATAATGAAAGGGATGTCAATGAAGAACAAGTCGACATCCCTTCACATCCCAGTGCCTTCAGTGCATTGGAAATTGCTTTGCAATGGTTTGAAGGACAAGAAGAAAACAATGCAGTGCACCAGACAGCAGCTTGTGCACTAAACCTACTGTAATTTTGAGATGTCCAATTCCATGAACTCAATCCTCAATTATTTAGTAAAATAGGGAGGGGTCCTGTTGTATTTGTGGAAGCTACAGGCATCTACTCTTATCTAGAGCTTGATATTCAGCTGAACATAACAGCCATACTGGGTCAGACCAAAGGTCGATCTAGCCCAGTATCCTACTTTCCGATAGTGGCCAATGCCAGGTGCCCCAGAGGGAATGAACAGAACAGGGAATCAAGTGATTCATCCCCTGTTGCCCATTCCCAGCTTCTGGCAAACCGAGGCTAAGGACACCATCCCTGCCCATCCTGGCTAATAGCCATTGATGGACCGATCCTCCATGAACTTACCTAGTTCTATGCCTTTGCCATATGCCTTTTTACTGTGGGACTCATGTAAAGCTCCATTTTTGTGTTAGCTTCACGCTTACAATCTGCCCCTAGGCCTTGTTTTAAGAGTGAGAGTCTCCCATAGTTGCAGAGCAGAATAGACCGAGATGGTTAGATAAGAATAGGAAGACTACCTGGGCAGGGTTTGCTGATCCTGTGACCTCTTCTATGGAATCCTTTTAAGTCTTTGTAGCTTGTATTTCCCCATATGTGGTAAACATTATTCACAGTCTAGCATATTAGTAGCTGTTATGTAAAAGCTAGGTGACAGGTCCCTCCTCTCCATGACAGTCAATGTAGAAACTGAGTAATCCTAAGAAGAATCATATGGACCATATTGGATCAGACCAATGGTCCATCTAGCCCAATATCCTGTCTTCCGACAGTGGTCAATGCCAGGTGCTCCAAAGGGAATGAACAGAACTGATAATCATCAAGTGATCCAGTGGTGGGTGGGTTAGTGCTGCAATATGTGGAAGTCTCAATAGAAGTCTCTTCTGAACCATTCTTGATATGGTTCCTTTATGCTAATTTGGCCACCATCACCCCAGTGGCTTAGGTCCAGCTGATTCTAAGTATGAAACCTGTTTGATTTAGGCTTCCTGTCCAACTTCCTTTCGTGGTTTGTGACCATGCATTTTTCCTCACCATATGCTACACACAAGGCAGGAACAGACTCTTCTCCCAGTCAGCTGAGTGTATCGGACCACGTGTCTGACGTAACATGTTGAGGAATAGGAAACCCAGCTGGCATCTAAAAGCGTAAATAACTTAAACTCCATGCAGGACTTCTATCTTGGCAAGTCTATAGCAAAGGAGGCATTCAACCCTCCCATGGTTCTGTCATGACACCTCTGTATGAGCTTTAGTCTAGTCCTCCCTCTCAGGCCAAGAACAAGCGGTGTGTCGATGGGACCTGTGGGCAGCAGAGTTTGCTGGAGTCCTGGCACAGAATTCTCTTTAGCCTTTTCTATTGCCTCGTGTGTTGGCTTATCATTTAATGCATAAACGTCACTGTAGCACTAAGGGTTTGCCCCTCTGCTGCTTTTCAAGCAGTGTGCTGGTACTGGTGCTTAGAACCAGAAGTTTTGGGGGTCTTGATGCCCTAACTTGGAAGAGCAAGTGCTAGGAACTCAGCCCAGTGGCCCCTTTCCAAGAAGGCATTTGGCAGTCATTGGAGCAGTGCATGCTGTGGAGATGGGGGCCTGTAGATGCATCGGTGTAAGCTCAGGGGCTGTAGCAATACAGACTAGAAAAGCTCGGCTTGGTGCTGGTGGATTGCTGACTTTCTCTCCCCCATGCTCCCTGTTTATCCCCAGGTACCCGCTGAGCCCCCACAATAGCCCTGGGGCTGCTGTTGGAGTTCTTGCCGCTGACGTCTCCTTTTTTATGCTCTTTGGCTCTCCATGCGAGCCAGAGACAAATGGATGCAATCGCCAGCGGCAGCCTCAAGAGGAAGTTTGAAGATGTGGACGTGGGCTCGCCCGTCTCCAACTCGGACGATGAGCTCTCCAACAGCGACAGCGCCGACAGCTGCGATAGCCTCAACCCCCCAAGCACCATGGGCTTCATACGTGAGTGGCTGAGCCGGTGGATGGGGGGGTGGGTTTGCAGAGGCGCTCTGTGGTGTTTCGTTTGTCTGACCTCACTGGTGGACCCGGCATCTGGCTCGTTTCACATCACACAGTTTGGTCTCACTAGCATGAGACAAGTGCAAATCACGCCCAGGGGAATGCTGGTGTCCATGCTTTGTGGGCTGAAAACCTAGTCAAATGGGTTCCCTCTGGACAGATTTGGTCTTTGCCCTTCCATCGTCTCACACTTGGTTCAGTTAGATGACCTTGCCTGACATTGGACTGCAAATGAGGGGTGGGGACAGGCAGGCATGGATTGCATGACAACGGTCTCCAACCCAAGAGCACAGTTGAGGTGCTTTTTTTTTATTTCCCTGTGCAAACGAACTCTCTTTCCTGAGAATCTCTAGGGAGGCTTTCAAGTATCAGAGGGGTAGCCGTGTTAGTCTGAATCTGTAAAAAGCAACAGAGGGTCCTGTGGCACCTTTAAGACTAACAGAAGTATTGGGAGCATACGCTTTCATGGGTAAGAACCTCACTTCTTCAGATGCAAGGCACAAAAGCTTATGCTCCCAATACTTCTGTTAGTCTTAAAGGTGCCACAGGACCCTCTGTTGCTTTTTAGGGATGCTTTAACATTCAGCATGGAAGCTGAGAAAGTCCGATTCCCTCCTACGCTGTCCAAGCTCCCGCTCTCGCTCCATCCAACAGTGGATTAATTCTGGCATGTATGATACAACCACCTGACCCTAAAAGATGATCCCTGCTCAGTGCTCCAGAGGAAAGTGATGATGCTAGGAATATTGTCAATGGTCAGGAAGGATCAGAGGAATTAGAAATTTGTAATTCTCCTCTAGCCCCAAATTTACCATCCCTTTCAAGAAACCACTATCAACTTAGCTTATTTTAAATCCTCTAACTTTTTACAAATATATATTTTGGATTAGAAAATCGCTTGCCCTGTATTATTATTACTATTAAAAAGATTTGATTTTAAAGAAAAATTTGGAAGGAATTTTTCTATTCCCCTTTTGGAAAGATCTCCTGGAGGGGGCCCAAAAGCCAAGCCATCAAACCTGTTCGGGCTCGGCTCTCCTGCCTTCTCCCTTCTCTCTGCACATCTGCTGCCTCTTCAGTTTCAGCCTTGCTGCTCCTGTTCCCAATGGTAAACCCCTTGTGGTGTCAGAGAAGGGCGACATGCTGTCAAAAACAAAAAATGGTGGTTCTGACTATGGACAAAGTAAATAAACTGATAAAGATGAGCAAGAGTGAATGAGTGTTTCCAGTGAAAGGAATTTTAGGGGTTACTTGCCAGAAGTCTTCAGCTGGAAATGTGATTTCTCCCCTTCACACGGTTCCTCTAACCCTATCAGACATTTACAGCCAGAGAGAGCGTCCATATCCCTGGGACTGGCCTCCCTTCCCCAACTCCCCAAATAGGGTCCTCTGAATGTAACTCTTGCAAAGCCCTAGGGGAGGGGAAGGCATTTCCACGCATGAATTCCTCCTCAGTGAGGTCCAGGGTATGGTCTGCTCTGGAAGTTGGCTGCCAGTCCTGATTGAGGCAAACATCCTGCTTGTCCCTCTTCCTCCCATCCTTGTACCTCAAATCAGCTGATCGGCCTTTTCAGGTGCCTGTGCATCAGCAACTCAGAGCAAATCAACTAGGGTCCATGCTTCTGCTGTGCCGTGGAAGAGCTGGGGGCGGTCGTGGCATGAGTAGGGTCCATCCAGAATCCCGTGCTCTCGCCCTGTGTCTAATGCTCCCTTCCCTCCGCTTTCAGCCACATCCATCCTGAAGAGGCAGAAACAGCTGCGCAGGAAGAATGTGCGTTTCGACCAGGTGACCGTGTACTATTTTGCCCGGCGCCAGGGCTTCACCAGTGTGCCCAGCCAAGGGGGCAGCTCCCTGGGCATGGCCCAGCGCCACAACTCCGTCCGCAGGTACACGCTGTGCGAGTTCGCCCAGGAGCAGGAGGTGAATCATCGGGAGATCCTCCGGGAGCACCTCAAGGAGGAGAAACTCCATGCCAAGAAGATGAAGGTATCACTGACAAAGAGGGGGGAGCGGTTAAAGGCGCATAAGAGCTCAGTGACTGCTATGGGAATCCCCAGGCCGGGATCCTCTGTCTGGCCAAAAACAGCTGCTTCGAAGGAGGGTGCATGAAACCCAGCAGCTGGGCAGGGATGTGATAAGCAGCCCCCAGAGGAAGTGTCTTCCTAACCCGCCCCCCACCCTGGTAGCAGGAGGGTTTGACTGAATCCTGAAGCAGGAGGGCAGAGATCTTTTAATATTTACTCTTCTAACTCCGGATATTCCTGTCACTGTAAATATGCAGTCCTTTTTTGAATCCTATTTGAGCTCTTGGTGTCAATGGAAAAGCGTTCAACCGGCTGCGTGTGGTGTGAACAGGATTTCTTTTGACCTCATTTTAAAGTGTGCTATCTTCCGCCGTCGCTGAATGTCTCTTGTGCTCACGTTCCAAGAGCGGGCGGATAGAGGCGCCTGGTTGCCTTTCTCCAGACCAGGCATGATCCTGCGTTCCTCCGTCGCTATTGGCATGGAGAAGGCAGATCGGACATCGCTATTCGCCCCTTCTTGGAATGCAACTGCCCTGCAGGGGAGGGGGGTGGATCTGTGACCGCGAGTTCTGGAGGGATTGGGCCCCAGGCTGGGAAGAGCCAGATGTGGGGATGGGGATGGACAACTGAGCTTCCTAGGGAGCAGACAGAGGTGATTTTTTTGTCTCAAGTCATTTACTTTTCTCGGTTGTGGGTGTTGACCAGATGGGCGCGGCCTGGCAGAATCTTGCCAGTGGTGCGGCTGCAGCCTGGCACGCTAAGAGACAAGATCCTGGCTGGAGCTAAACCTCCTCTCTCAGCCAGGGGCGGCACCAGCGCAGCAAGCGCATGCCGGGGGCGGCAAGCCGCGGGGGGCGGCGTGCCGGTCGCCGTGAGGGCGGCAGTCAGGCTGCCTTCGGCGGCATGCCTGCGAGAGGTCCGCCAGTCCCACGGCTTCGGCGACGGGTATGCCGAAGGCGTGGGACTGGCAGATCACCCGCAGAAACACCGCCGAATCCGCGTGACCAGCGAACCGCCCGCAGGCGTGCTGCCGCCTGGCTGCCATGCTTGGGGCGGCAAAAAACATAGAGCCGCCCCTGCTCTCAGCCTGGCACTAGGTTTTCTGCAAGCTTGCCCAATTTCCATCCAGCGTCTAGAGCTGAGGCACAAAGAAGACTCAATCAGTGGGGCATGCTATCCCCAATGGGTGAGTACCTGGCCTGTGCCCTGGGGGGAGGGGGGTTCCCTAGAGACTGGACTTCCCTTACTGAACGGACATGTCTGTCTGCAAAGCTAGCCCTTCAAATCCGCCTCTTGCTGCCATGGCAACCTGCTTGGCAAACCGACACACATCCGTCCAGCCTCTAAAGTGCACACCTCGAACTAGGGCTTTTCCCCTGCTGGGGCGTGTGGCTGCAGGGCGGGTTATGTGGGGCAGACGAACGGGTGCAGAGAGATGGGGAAGATGATGAGCCGGGGTCTGCGAAGCACCTGCAGCCAACGCAGTCACGCTGGGATCCTGGGGGCCTGGCGTGAACCACCAGTGGCAAGCAGGGCTGTAGAATTGCCATCTGTTGCGGGGAACCTCCTGGATTGCAGAGAATGGAGGTGGAGTCGCTCTGATCTCCATGGCTCCTGAAATGAGCGTTCTTAAGCTGGAGTTATTGCATCATGTCTCTCTCAGGAATTTTCCTTCTGCCTCCGCAAACCTGGGCTTGTCTGACGAAAGCAGCAGCCTCTAGAGTATTGTCACGTATTCCAGCAGCAGCTTCTCCATCATGCCTGCGTTAGGAACCCTGATTCTCTGCATTTAAAATAGAAATGGGGAGGAAAAAAAGCCCTGGCCGTGTAAACACACTGTACTGTCGGTTTCCAAGGGTTTGGGGAGCAGAGGGAATGAAAGAGAAGCCGCTACTCAGCTCTGTGTTCCTGTCAGTCCGATCAGGGAGCAGCCTTCATTTCTGTAATGGAAGAGGATTGGGGGCAGAGGGTTCAGGTTTTGTTCAGCTGCTCTGGGGGGCAGGCCTGGTGTGTGGGTGGAGGGATGGGGCCCCGTCAGCCCAGGAGCCGTATCTGTAAGTCGGTTGCACTGCTGAAGCCACACGCATTGATATTCCTGGAGGATCCTGGGTGCCGAGGCTTGGCCCCTTAGCTGCTTTTCAACCACAGCATGCTGGGAAACACTTGACTGGCCCGTTCTCAAACGCCGATGCCATGTCTACTGCATCTGGCCCATGGGGGTGCTGCTGCTGCTCCACTCTGAGGGGCCAGGTATTTTAAGACACGGCGGCCTCCTTTTATCTCCCCGTTTGCAGAGGGTGGGGACGGGCAGCCGTCTCCTCTGACCTGAGCACACATTCCTTCCCCAGCACATCTCCAGTGGGTCAGCGCAGAGGATGCCCTGCAGGCTATCGCAGGCTGAAGGGTTGAAAGCTGGCCTGGCCTAGCAAGGGGCTGAGGAGAGGAAAACCTGGGGCCTGGTGGAGAATCCGCTTGGGCGGCAGCTTGTTTGTTTGTGCTGACTGATCGCTCAGATCCCCCTGTGACGCTGATGTCGTGGAGGGCTGAGTCCGCTGCCTTGTACTCCAGTTGTGTTGGACAGCTGAGTGAAATGACATTTTGGCTGCAATGACCTTGGGCGAAGGGGGTGCAGGCCCAGCGGTACGTGAGGCCTCTGCGTGGGTGGGTGGGAACGAGGCAGGAGGTGACTGAGTCAGATGATGCCGTGCAGGAGAAAATTGGGAGGAAAGATCTTTCTCAGCATCTGCTGCTGTTGAAGGTCCCTAAGTGCGTGGTACCAACTGAGTCTCCCCTTTCCCGGCAGATCGCTTCTCCAAGAGCTAATGCTAGCGGGTGTCTCACCAGGCGTGTGCTGGGGCAGAGCGCCAGGCTTCGTGCCCAGGGCCCAAGCCAAGGACTAACTCTGCCCGTGTCTCCCCAGCTGACCAAGAACGGCACAGTGGAGTCGGAGGAGGCGGACGGCCTGACCCTGGAGGACGTGTCAGACGACGACATTGATGTGGAGAACGTGGAAGTGGACGACTATTTCTTTCTGCAGCCCCTGCCCACCAAGCGGCGCCGAGCCCTGCTCCGGGCCTCCGGGGTTCACCGCATCGATGCTGAGGAGAAGCAGGAACTGCGCGCCATCCGCCTGTCGCGAGAGGAATGCGGCTGCGACTGCCGCCTGTACTGCGATCCCGAAGCCTGTGCTTGCAGCCAAGCTGGGATTAAATGCCAGGTCAGTTGGGGCAGCTCTAGGTAGCACCAGGGTCTGGCCTGATCCGTGCTGGATTGTGTCGGAGCTGGTCTCTAGGCTCAAAGGCTGTGGGTTCAATTTCTGTGCCAGGTCTCTGGCTTATCCCCAGTGCTGAACTTGCAGGGGAGAATGGGGGAGGATGGGAGCTACCCTTCAGAGAAGACCTGCATCTGCCTGGTTCCAGGGGCTGCTGTGCAGGACAGCGCCCAAATTGAAGGCGGTAACAGCCCCTTCTTGCAAATCGGAGGCATCCCAGGCTGTGGGGGAGCTCTTAGGTCTGCAGCGTTGGCCTGTGCTGAGCCTCTCCCTGCCCTGGAAAGGGCTCTGGGGACCTTAGAGGAATAACGCGTCAAATCCCTGCTCTGGTCAGGTGGAAAGAAACGTCCCCGTTAGCTGGGGTGTCGTCCTTTCCCTTCCCTGCCGCCCCCACCCATGGAGATGAACTCTCTGTTCAGTCTGACCGAGATGGTGGCTGCAAAGAGCCAGGAATCTGATCCTGATGGTGTTTGTTGGGTTGAGATCTGGGCTTGGGACCAGAGACTGCCTAGGTGTGTGGCAGGAATTATGGACTGCACTGGCTCCCCCTGCTGGCTGACTCCTGGAGCACACCGATGGCAACTCCTGGATAGAAGGGGAACCAAAGCAGCGGGGGTGGGGTGGGCAGTTTGGGATGTAAGGGTCAGAAATGGGGACCGGGAGTAAGAGGGGAGGGACCTCCCAGTACCCCCCATCCCCGCCAAACACCTGGGGTCCTTGCATCAAAGCAGGGGATCCCCTGAATATACCCCTGGATTCTCATGAGTAAAGGGCCAGACCTGCTGTTAGGGTGGCCCAGCCCCTCCTGCTCGCTGGCCATTTGAATCCCTGGTTGTTCCCATGATGGTGAGACACCCCGGGGGGGGGAGGGGGGGAGGTTCCTGGCTAGCCACACTGTCCTTGGCTTGGTGCAGGGGGAGCAGTGCATTCCCTGGCCATTGTCCACTGATCCCACAGCAATGTGCCCTCACCCCCCCCGTCACCTGCCAGCCCCACTTAGCCACGTGCTCAGGTGGGAAGAGGCAGGCAGATGCTGCAGGGGTTTGGCTGGAGATGTGGAGCTCCGGGAAGGACCAGGCATTAGCCTCAGGGGTTCTGGCAGGGTTAACGGGGGGGCGAGGGCTGCACTTGTGGGCTAGTTAATGGTTTGTTGTGGTGCGGTGGCAGACAACCCTGTGCATGTTTCCCTTAGCTGAGGTCTGAGCCCGGAGAGGTGCTCATGCCAGGCCATGTCCCCTGTTGTTAGCTACAGTCTCACTGCCCTTCCCTTTACTCCCAGGTGGATCGCATGTCCTTCCCATGTGGCTGCTCCAGGGACGGCTGCGGGAACATGGCCGGGCGAATAGAATTTAATCCCATCCGGGTGCGGACTCACTATCTCCACACCATCATGAAGCTGGAGCTGGAGAACAAGCGGCAGGTGAACCGGCCCCAGGCCCTGGAGGAGGAGTCTCTCCATGGCTCCGGCAACGACTGGCTGGGAACGCAGCCCTCAGAGACGCAAGACTTCCAGGAGTTCATGGCGGAGAACGAGACAGCCGTCATGCACCTGCAGACGGCGGAGGAGCTGGAGAGGCTGAAGGCTGAGGAAGACTCCAGTGGCGCCAACATAGAGAGCTTAGGAGTGTGCATCCTTGAGGAGCCTCTGGCCGTGCCTGAGGGGCTGTGCCCAGGCCTACCCACGCCTATCCTCATTCAAGCCCAGCTCCCTCCGGGCTCGTCTGTCCTGTGCTTCGCAGACAGCACCGAGCAGGCAGCCTCGGCTGTGGGCGACCAGTCCTACTTGAACAATGGGCCGGTGGTGTACTACCAGGTGGACCAAAGGTCCATGCTGGGGGTGAAGGGAGAGAGTGGCACGGAGGAGTCAGAGATGCCCTCTCCTTACACGAATGAGAAGGATCTGAGCGTCTTCTCCGTCCCCGTGGCCTCGCTGGTGCCGTGCAGCAGAGCCATGGCCCCGAGCAAGACGGAGATGGGGAAAGTAGCCACCTTGTCTCTGGAGCCCTCCCCGCCCCACGAGAGCTGCAGGGCAGCCGCAGCTCCCCCGTTCCGTACAAACGCTCCTTCGTCTGGACCGGAGCAGGCCCCGGAGAGAGTGTGTGAGCTGCCTTCCCCGGAGGAGCGCTCCCTGGGGCCCGCCCTGGCCGTGTGACCCAGCCCCTGACCCTGCCGGGAGCTTTCTCTGATGTCTATTTATTGACAGATATTTTATCGAGTGGCAGTGGCCGCTGAGGATTATTTAATTGGTATCGGGGGGTGGGAGCCGGGCTGCTTTGTATATATGATTTAAAAGAAAACCAATGCAACCAAGCGCTTGTGGCAGTCTCTTGAGGCTCCCTCTTCAGAGAGGGTGGGGCATCACGTCTAACCCTGGAGGTGCTGCCACGTGCCAGATGAGGAAGGCTCAGCTGAGCTCCCTCCCATTTATGGAACTGGGTGTCTCCTCCCTGCCCCCACAGGGACCATCCTATGTGAATCTGTGTCTGTCTCCTATAAGCAATAGTGCGAAACTGCCTCTTGTTCCTCCCCTTCGAGCACCGGACTTGGCCTGTGGGGCAGCAGGGACGCCTTTCCGTGGTTGCGTCCCCCGTCCCCCCCCCCCGTGATCTCGAACGTGTTTGTGTGGCAGAGTCTTCATCCTGCTTCTCCTCCCAGGTGAAACTGACAACATTCCTACCGGGCCGTTTGCTTCAGCACTTGCCCTTGGAACCACCTGTCTGAACCCCACCCCAGCAGCGGAACAGCCTGGGCTCTCCGCGCTCCCCCCGGTAGCTGCCACCCTTACCCTGACCCGAAGAGACGGCTTTCTCTGGATCAGTCATCCTCCACGACTGGTTACGTTTCCTCTTTCGGCATGCGACCATTTTATAAACCAGCACCCAGCTTAGAGTCTCCTGCTCATCAGTAGCTTTGTCCTGGCCCCCCCTTACTGCCTCCCAGCACTGCATCACCTGCCCGTTATGGGCTTGATGGAATCCAGTCTTTTTTTTTTTTTTTAAACGTGCTGAATGTTTACTGGGCCATTCTGTGACCCATTGCCTGTAACTGACACTACAGTCCCTGTGCTGGGCTGTGGCAAACCCTTCTGGGAGCTCCCTCTTTGGACCTGGGCTACTCCAATGGACTTGATCTTCTCTGTGGAAGTCTGAATGTTGGATGGTAAAGACTGGTAACCTGGTGGAGATGTGGGGGAGGGGGGATGCCACCTGTTTCCTAATCATGTCAATGTTTTCTGTTTTAATTGCACAGGAAGTGGAGTGGGGAGGGGGAGGACCAAGAACATGATCCACACGCTCACCTACAAAAAACTTCCTGCCACCCAGTCACTTAATAGCAACCCTCTGTCCTGGCTCAGTCTAAACTGGAGGGCGAGAGGTTTGCATGCAATGGAATTGCAGCCTTGGGTGACTGGGTGGGCAGCAGCTATTTCAGTCCTTGGAAGAAACTGGCCCTTTCCCTGCTAGGACTGTCTGTGAATTCAGCAGAGATTGCAAAGGTGCAATATGTTGGTGGCAGAGAAGGTGCTGTGCTCTGGGCTTGCATCCCAGTCTGGTGCAGGGAGGCACATAATCATCATTCTAATAAGCCACAGCATTTCCCCCCGACTCAGGGGGAAAGACTCAATCTTCTCAAAACTGCCACAATTTCTGTCCCAACAGCCCATCAACCCTGCCTTCCAGGCAGGTAGCGAAAGCACTTTTCTCCCTAACCTCACAGGCATCTTTCCTTCTGTGATAAAAAGCTGGTACAGACCCCTTCCCGAGTCCCCTCAGTCTCCTGGCCCAAGGAGAACACAGCCAGGACCCAGTTGTATTTCTCTGCACTGTACTTTCTAAAGGGCCAGGACCCAGCACGACTGCAGCACTAAACTTCTGCGGAGAGCAGAAATACCTTTCCCGTCTCTTTCAGACGCGTGGAGCCTGCTAGGCTGCCGCAACAATCTCGTCCATTTCACTCTCTTCCATTACAGATTTCTTAAGATTCTTGTTTCCCCTCCCATAGTAAGTAGCTACAGCCCTTATTTGTGCTGGAAGGATACGAAGTAGTCGATGGTGGGTTGACTACATGTTAACACCTTGCTGGATCTCTAGGGTAAACAGGGCTCGTGAGCCCACTGGGTTTTGGTGACTGGTATTTAAGATCTACTGGCTGCCTGTCCTGGCACAGTGAGCAGTTAGAAGTGAAGGTTGTGTTCAGCAAACTAGCTTTTCCTCTATGGTTTAGACTGTGAACCTCCTCTGGCCTCAGTGTCCATGTCTCCTTAAACATCAACCACGCAGCCCCATCGCCTGCCTGCTGGGGCTATGACCACAACCCCATCACCATGACTGTGAGAAATGGACAAGAACAGCTCACACTGGTGCAGGTGCTGATGTTTCTTCTCTCCCTGGTTTGTTACAGGGGGGGGAGGCACAAATGAAATCACTAAATTCTCTATTTCCAAATTCCACACTCTGAGCTATAAAGTTGGGTGCTGTAGAAAAGGTGGGGCTGTCTGGCCCACCCCCAGGGCAGCTGTCCTTTCAAAAGTGGGTCCCTAAACAGGCTGCTGAATCTTGCACTTGGTGCTGCCACAGCTGGGCAGCTCCTGTAGACAGCCCAAACGCCCTCCCCCCGTTTTTGTTGCCTTAATTCCACCGCCAGTCCCCTTCCTCGGGGACAGCAAGACACGAAGGCTTTAAAAGTCATTTGTGCAGTAGGACAGCAGCGGAGCTTCTTACGCTACTGAGCGCTTTAAGCTTCATCCCTTGGCCGAACTGTAACCAGCAGAACGTGCACTTGAGACTGGAATTAACGGTTCACATCTTTCCTAGCAGATCCCTTTGAAGCATTTAGCAGGGAGAATTCTCTTCTCCCCCCCCCCCCCCCCCCAACATTCCAAGATGGTGCTGCCAGTGAGTAGGAAGGGGGTAGTTGAACCCACAGGTAAAGACAAAAGCTCTCTCCCGC
The DNA here is from genome assembly GCF_011386835.1 of Chrysemys picta bellii. Taxonomy (NCBI): domain Eukaryota; kingdom Metazoa; phylum Chordata; order Testudines; family Emydidae; genus Chrysemys; species Chrysemys picta. The sequence goes on along the minus strand of NC_088812.1, from coordinate 14,816,920 downwards.
CCACCCCCAAAATCCCCCATGGAATAATCGTCACCTGGGCCAGTAGGACAACTCCCTTCACTTCACACAGTTAGCTGACCTGGCTGTGTGTGTGGATCAGGTGTTGAATAACTGTGGATTGGCCATTTGCCAGACTGACTCCTCCATGTATCTGTAAGGGCTTTGGGCATGCCGTCTGCTCCTGTGAGAAACAGGGCAGCTCTCCTCTGCGAGGGAAAGAAAGTGAGTGGTTCTGCCTGGTGACATTTAATAGGTAAAATCTTTGATACTAAAGTTCCCTTCTTGATTTGCATCCAAGCCCTTCGCTGCTAGAGAAGCAACTGAATCTAGGCTGGGGCCTTCTGGTGATGTGGAAATACACAAAATGACCAGAGGCTGGACTGCTTTAAATGAAATTACAGAAGAATCCTAGGGCAGCAGTTAGGATGGGGGCTCTCACACTAAGCAAAGAACTAATAGGATTTAATCTATTTTTACAGAGGTAACATGAACATGCATTTTGGCCTTTTCCCTCCCCCCTTCCTCACACACACTTTGTGACACTAATGCTGGTACCGCACTGTCTCCTCTTTTGTTAGCCGTGTAGTAAACCCAACAGCCCATCTCACTTCTGGTGCTATTGAGCTGTTGCCTGGTCCCGTTCTGAGACATTTTGGTTCTAGCCCCTGCTCCTCTTCCTATTGAAATAGTGACTTCCGTCTCCTTTCACACCCTGTATCCAGGTGGAATTTTCAATGTGAATCCAAAGCTTGTCAGGTCCTCTGCATTTTTTTTTTTTTGACCTTTTAGGTTCTTTTCATTGTGATAATGCTGTATTTAAAGAGAATATTTAAGTGTAAAAATAAATAAATGCTCAAACTTGCATCCTGGGCCTTGTGTTCTCATCTCAAAGGGGATAAAAGCATATGGTTTAAGCTAGTTGGGGTGAGGCTACCCCCGAGTCACTGGGTAGGGACTCCTGCTGAGGCCTGTTTGACCCTAATTCAAGCAGATTAGAGAAGTGAAGTAACCATTGCACACCTCTAGGAATCGCCGTGTGGTCTCTGTCTATGCTGAAGGCCTGCTAATATTTCCAGCTAGACAAACAAAGGCTGTTTACTCAGACTGCAGCTTAATATCCTCTGGTTTATTAATGGGACATGGTCTATGAAAAATAGAGTAGTGGGGCTTTAACAGCTCGCTTGCTCCTATGGGTCGACATCCTATGGGTCATCCTCGACATGTCGTCATGCTGCTTTAAAAGCTGAGCGCAGGGCTCCACTCCCACCTCTCTTAATCAGAGTTACAGGTGCTGGGAGACTAATTGGACACCTCACACAGACTCGAATTGTAAAAATGCACCAGAGACCTTTCCTTAGCTGTTGTCTTTAATGGAATATTTATGTAAGGGTACCACAGATTTAAGACTGACATTTCATGCATTTTTACTGCCATAAATAACTTACGACACTAGTTATAAGTAACTTTTTAAAAAATCCCTTAAACTCAACGTGCCGCCTCTGCCACGAGCCATTCAGGTGCACAGCGGTGGAGCTCCAGTTGACCAAACTTCTGGCTCCCAAATCCTCTCACTGAGCAGAAAGTTCAAGTCTAAAAACTGATTAGGCAGAACTTTAAATCGCTTCATTGCCGTTAACAGGAAAGTGCTGTTTAGCATTTATTTCTATGGCAGTAGGCTCTAGGCCAGCATTTTCAGAGTGGGGCATCTATACAAAGTGGTCTGAGCCTCAGAGGGGCTCAGCGCCCACAGCTCCTGCAGCTTCCCCTGAAATCAGTAGAGGCTCGGAAACTGAAAATCAGGCTAACTGACTGAGTGGCCAAGTTTGAAAGTGGTGACCTGGCCTGCCTCTTTCCAGCAGTCAGCTAGGGCAGAGAAGAACAGTCACAATTTAAGCATTAACAGGGCGCTGCTGTGAACTAAAAAGACAACTGAACAAACACAGGGATCCTCAACATTAAGGCATATCACTGGCCAAAGGGGCAAGGTCACTTATAAAGCCCCTGGCAACTAGGGTGCTCCACCCACAGCCCCTCCTAGTAAAAGTCACCTTATTCCTAAAACAACACAGTAAATAAAGTCATAACAACTTAACAGGAACAACAACAAAGAGCACTGCTCCGGCCTGGTGTCTCGTCACAGGTCCTGGAGCAACAAGGAAGCGAGCTAGGTAATGCCCACTGCTCTACGTTACCAGTGGGAGCCTCCCAGGGGAAGAGTAGCGCTCTCTGCTGGACAGGATTACATTTAAAGTGCCACCGTTCGAGGCTATAATGGCACAGCCCGGGCTCCTGGCTGTGTCCCAGCGTGGTCTCACTTGGAAAATGACAGGGCAGAGCATGGGAGTCTGTGGCTCAGAATTGCAGGGTCGGTCCCACCCCCAGCAAGGGCCAATCTTACACATTCAAAAACCATGGAATCTACCACCCAGGGAGGAGGAGCCACAGCAGGTTCTTGCTCTGGGGACTTGACGGTGTGGCTAAGGTAAATATGCTTGCAGCACTCCGCTCTGGCAGGGCTGAGGAAGGGTTTTACTCTTCGATGCTGCACTGTTTAGAGCTAGATCAGCAGGCAAAAAGCAAGGTGTTTCTCACTAAAGTCCAGCCCTCGTCCTGCAATGCGAGCCAAAAAAACTACCCTGCTGCGACCACCAGCACTGGAAAGAGGTTGACGTCGGTGCCTGTGCCGTCACTCCTTGGCCCCGAGGTAGTTGGTGGACAGTAAGACCATGCTATGCGCCAGGAGCGAGACCTCCACATCTGAAAACACAGAGTCACGTTTATCGGACCCCTCCAGAGCCAGCTCTCGGGAGGCCCCAGCTTGAGCGTGCAGGCACCCCCTGTCCCTAGCAGAAGGCATTTCCAGAGATGAGAGGAAACGGTAGCAGGTGCCAGCTAAAGTACCCAGCCATTTTATCCTTGCTTTACCGCTAGGGCTCACTGGATGGCTGACAGACTGGCAGTGGTGGAACGCAGCAGCGTAGGCTCACATTTCACCCAGGCCCCTGTGCCAGGTGCTCTGTCCCTCTCTAGCCACAGCACCATCAAGAAGGTCTGAATACAAGTTTTCCTGACATGCGGCTCTAGGCTGTACACCTGTTGTGTAATGAACCCTACTACATCCATGAACAATGCAGGGGCTGGAAGGTCAGCCTCCTGTTTCACCAGCACTGTCTGGGCTGGGACAAATCCCTAGTTGGCTCTTGCATCAAATCCTCTTAAGAGGCAGGGGTAACACCTACACACTGCAGTGATCACCAACCCGCAGCCAGGACAATCCTTGCCCCCATCCCACACATTTAGAACAGTGCTGGAGGCTTGCTGGGAAGAAAGCAGCAGCGTGTTTGACAAAAGCAAGAGTTCCCTACAGCTGCACTGGCCCGTCTAAAGGGAAACGCTAGCCCCAGGAGAGAACTGCAGCCTCCACCATGGCATCTGGGCCACAGATTTATGCCAGGGACTCCACAGTTTGCCCTGTAAATCTGCAGCAAGACCAGCTGCCCGCACTCATGTTACGCTTTTCTGTGCCATTCTTTGAGTGGCCATCGTGCCAGATGCCAGACAGCTTGGCCAAGCCCCTTTGGACACGGTAGCTCCGTTTCGCCCTGAAGAGAAGCTCAGTGTCACCATGCTACAGAGTCCTAAACCCTTTGCCTCGTTCCTCGAGGCTTTAAAATTCCAGCTCTGCTCCCCAGAAACCTGACAGGTTGTGAGGGAGGAGTTGGCAGCAGGTAACTGGGATTGGCAAACTCCACCTGCAGGATACCGATCAGGGGCCAGCAAGAATCAAATGATTCCGGAAGAAAAGCTGTTCATTTGTTCGCACAGATTTCATGGGTTGAGATCCTCTCCCTTCCTCAGATGAGGCAGGAGAGTATCTCTGTCCAGCAGTCATGTGTCAGAATTTAGTATTTTAACTAAAGCCACCAGTGACATTTGGGACAGGCCTGGGGGAGGGGAAATATCAATCTCGCTCTTGGAAGCCAGGGCAGAGGCCAGCTCCTCTCCAGCTAGTTGTGAGAAGAGAAAGTGAGAGGTTAGAAGCTGTACCAAGTGGGCTGAGCCTAACCCATTAACAGTGGGGGATGCAGTTCCCCCAGGGAGACAGCCTCAGAACATACTCCATTTAGACTGCCGGGTTTTTAGGTTAGAGACTGCAGTGCTTTCGGCCACGTGCTCCATCACCGCTCAGCCTCCCTAGCACACATCACGGCCAAATACCCCCAGAAGCTGCAGCTAATGCACTGGCCTGACCCAGCTGAAGCAGTTCAAATGTTTTTGTCTCTTCATATACTGAGAAACTCTTCTTTGAACGTCTGTTCCTCTTCCCCATGTACCTGCACTCAACACTGCCAGGATTGCAATACTACGATCTGCCTCTGAGGGTCCTGCAGCGTGAACTCTCTCTCAAGCCCAAGGATTTCACTGGGGTCCCAAGACCATAACCTTACGGAAGGACGCCGTGCTCAAGACCCAAACAGACCAGCCAGAACTCGGTTCAAGGTCTCACCTAGAAGTAACTGGCTCAGAACTCCGCTTATCCACCTCCAAATGCGGAATGTGAACCTGTGGCTGCAGGGAACCTAGGAATTCAGAGCTGAGGTTTGGACCCATTATGCCCACCCCACCCTATTGTGGGCACCTGGAGGGCTGCCATTCAGAAAGCCCCGAATCTCCATTTGTTTTGAAATGTATAAGCCTGTGTGGCACGGAACTGCAGCTTTGATTTTCACGCTCTCGGGTGCCTTGCTTGAGGGCAGCCCTACGGGAAGACAGACAACCAGCCAAAGAAAGGCCAGCTTGCTGCGCTCTACCAGTCTTACCTTTCAGCTCACAGGAGAGCTGCACCCATTGCTTCAGCCAGTTTTGGCATTCGGATGGGCTGAGGTGGGTGGAGTTCAGGCCACGGATATAACAAGCCTAACGACCACAGGAGAGAAAAGCAAGTGTCACGGCAGGCGCGTGCAGACAGATGAGCTTTCATTTCAGTGGGTATCACTGGATGCAAGTGGCCAGAATCTGGACTGAGACTCCCACGAAGTGCAGCCCAGGAAAGAGGGGACAAAAGTGGCTTTAAACCATGGGCTGCCCTGGTCCCCCATGTAAGTTAGAGCAGCCCCATGGCTGCTCCACAGCCTAGAATCTCCAGAGTACTCCATCTGCTTCCCTTCTACCCCCAGCATGCCCCTACACTGGAGAGTGAGGGGCAGGAATAGCACAGGGCCACGTAATCCAGCTCTGCTCTGGCCCTCCACTAGAAGGATTCCCCCAGTGCCTGCTTTATACTCCCTCTATTCTGCTGGAAGTGAAGCTCAAACATTTACATTAAGGCAATCTCTTGAGCAGGAAGGCCTGCAACTCTAGACCCCTTTGAAGTGTATTCAGAGCACTAGTCAATTTCAGAGGCAATACACTGGTGTTACTCCCATGTCCCTTGTACACTAAATCTCTTCTGAAGCCTGACTCCCTGCTTGGAAGCGTATTCACAACGCATATGGTTTATTTCTGATGGGAAGAAATAGGCTTAATTCTCTGGCTCAGTTACTTTTTGGGGGCATTTGGATAAATCCAGCTTTAAATGGACCAAAACACCATGTAGTTTCTCTAGTGCAGTTGCTTCACACACGAGATGGCACAGGAGATGCTTCCCCCTCAAGGGAAACATGTATAAGCCCGCCCCTCACCTCCAGTCCCTGCCCACTCCCTCTGCTGAGGAAGGCTTATCTGTGGGGCCCAAGCATGGCATAACTAGCCTCCCCCATACATACACTTCAAGCAGGGAAACCCACTGATTCGTGCATTTCTTCTTGGCTCGTGGCGCATCTCTAGAGCTGAGCGATTTAAACTCAGTGACCCAGCACTGGCTAAGCAACAGAACAAACAGGGCCTGACCCTGCAATCCTTGCTTGACTTCAACGGGCATTTTGTCTGAGTGCAGGATCAAGCCCCAAGTTATCGGCAGAATAGTATTTCTTTGACGTAGACAGAACAGGAGAAACAGTGACCGGTTCATAACACAGCAAGTCATATTCCACCTCAGAGACGCTGTCACACAAGGCTTTTTGCTAACGAGTGAGAGGGGGGGGAAAAAAAACCAGCAGTATCTAGTTCTCCCTAGCAGGATTCTGGGAGTCTCAGATTTTTTTTAAGCTAGCCGGCACAAGGTGAAAGGGGACTCAGTCTTACCATTTTCACTTCTTCTTCAGATAGTTTGCTCACTCCCAGCTTCAGCATGGCTCGGTCCAGATGCTGTAGCTCCAACACATGGCTCCGCAGCCGGTATCTCAGGAAGATGATCGGCAAGTGAGGAGTCAGGAACAGGACCCGGCTCAAGGCTTTCTGTGGCAGGGAGTGAAAAGCAGGGCAAGGAAAATCTGTGACGTCTCAAGGAAAGATTCAAGGAGTGTGGAACAGCCTTCTGCCTCACCAAGGAGGCAATATGGGCAAGCTCAGAGAACCCTGGGATCTAATCCAGGCTGAGTTATTGGCGATGATCGTCCCTGACGGGTTCAGACAGAGGTGAGGTTAGCCTTGGCTAAGAGCATCTCCCTTGACCAAGCCTTTCAGCCTCACAGCAGTGCTGAGAAGGCCTTCAGCAAGCAGTGGGCAGAGGGCGTCGTGAAACAGCAGCTGGCTACTTTGTGACAATTCAGAGTCCAACAAGCTGCCTCCATCCTCTGTGCTCAGCTGTATGTACAATTCCAGCTATCTCCTCAACCACCAGCACAGACAGCCTCTGCGGGGAGAGGCACTTACCACTTGCCAAATGCGCAGCCTTTGCAGGCCCAGGGGATGTCCTGCAAACAAGCTTCTCACGGCCAGGAGTTTCGCCACCTCTGGATGGGAACCGCTCTGCACCTTGGAGAGCCAAAGATTTTTTTGCTCATGATTCATCTGTCCATGGGAAGTTTCGTCTGACCCCAGCTACTGACGACTTAGCAGGACCCCTGGAAATCCATCTGTGCCCAAAGGGTAAGTCGCTGACCTTGTTCTCTCAGCATTTCTAATGGTGGCATTGGCATGCTGTGTGCTGCCATATTACTCTCAGCCTACGGCAAAGCAGAAATGCCTCTCTGCTTGGATGGTCTCCATTGAATTGCTTTGGACCAGCTACTCTGGGTGACCACACCTGGGGGTTTCTCTCCAAGCCAATGCAACCTGGGCACTTTTCTGCTTGTCGTAAGAGGGTTTCACTTCTTCCACCTCCCAAACGGGGTTCCTACCTACCTATTAGCACAAGGGCAGCCTTTCTGCCTCTTAAGGACCTGCGGATTCATCTCTGTAACTGCCTCGGGCGGAACAGATCTAGACGGTTTCATTTTCGTGGGGTTAGAGCAATGAAAATTCAGGGGGATTTGTCTGCCCATGGACAGCAAATGAAGCCAAGGAAGCTTGGAGGGCAAGAAATGAGGGGCCAGTCCTTCTTGAAAAGGACTTGGGACTTAGGATGACCCACAAACGTAGGCTCGATCCCCATCAGAGTCAGAATCCTAAACCCACTGGATGGGACTCCTATTCTAGCAGACAAACTCAATGTTTCAGACGTAAAAATCCCTCCAAAACTACGGGCCAAATCCTCCACTGACCCCAGTGGGGTTACACAGAGTGTGGTTCAAGGCACAATTTGATCCCATGTGCCAACCAGGTTAACCCAGCAGCCAGCAAGGCTATAAGCGAATGATGAGACGCAGCTGACCCTATGGTGTTCCAGAGGAGGCGTCCCCATGGGGGCAAAGAGGCCCTGTGTTACTTACCTTGGTGCAGAGCTCTTGCATCTGGTCTCGGAGCTGCTGATCAGCTACAAAACGAGTCACCTGCTCTAAGCCATCAATGATTTCTGGGTACACCTCTCTCCGCATACCATGATAAATGTTCAGAAACTCAAACTGCTGCTTCGGGGTCCAGAAGTGGCGTATCAACAGTTGCCTTGGGAACAAGTACCTTGGAAAGAAAAGGTCACCCAGAGGTGACTCACTGAGCTTCACAAGCAGGGACACTGCAGATACACAAAATCCAACACTTGGCAGTCACAGGCCAGGCTGGTGGCCTAGCAATTGTGCCTTGCCCTGTCAAACCGGAGACACGCTGGGAGTGTTCTGGGACCTGCCCCAGGGTTACTGCTCTGCTTCTGATGTGGCAAACCGGGGCTTGATTCCCAGTTCCTTCTGTCCAGATCTGGGAGCTCCATAAGATACCAGATAAATAATCTGTCAGTCATTTCGCTGTATCTTTTAACCCACAGAGCACAACATAGTCTAGCCAGGACTGTGCAAGGAGCTGGGAGGGTTAGATAGCAGGAGGGGCATTCCAGGTGCTTAGGGGTGGAGGGTAGCATCTGGGAAGGGAACTGGATCACTTATCTGGGTGGGGTAGTTAGGAAAGAAGTCAGATGGTATGGACACGTGTGAGGAGGCCACTTTTACAGTCTAGTGTCCACTGGACTGTTTACTGACGACATACTCAGATGCTACAGAGATGAGCACCATGTAAACGCCAATAGAGTTTGCACTGTTCTTAGGGTTAGAAAGAAGGAACTAATGGTGTGGGGAGGTACCTAGAATGCAGCAGAAATCTCCCCAGACAAACTCAATGCTGTTTGGTTTGTTCATCTGGATTTCTTTTTTGCTACAAGGGGGCCCAGAACATGCACTAATGTAGTGAGAGATCCAAGGCACTGGATTTTTACAGTGGTTAGTTCAGAAATGGGAACGTTTCAGCTATACAGAAGGCAGAAATCAGTTCAGATACAAAACATTCAGATTCCATCTAGTTCACGATGTCTAGGTGATGAGTCGTCTGCAGACAAACAAGTAGTTAATGATTCTTCCCACTTGCGCTTACTCAATTTAGACAACTGAAAAACTACATCAGGGGAAAAAAATCAGGCTCAGAAACATCATTTTTCATGAATATGAGTATAGCTTTAACTGCTGCAAAAAAAAGTCTCCAGAGGAACAAAGACAGCTGTTCTGTAGCAAACCCTCTCATCAGACAGCCAGGAATAGTACAAGTGTCAGCTGAGAGACAAGAGAAGAAAGGAGCCCAAAGAGAAAGATCAGCTCCGCTGACTAATCGCTTCAGTTACCATCTGAGCCTCTGCATGGCGACTGTTCAGGGTAAGGACTTGGCAACAGGATGTTCAACAACGTTTTAAAGGCTCGGTAAAGGACATACTTACATCAGCAAAAAGATCAAGTAGTTGGCAAAAGGTGGAAGAGAGAGAAGCCCAATAGGAATGGCCTTGATCAGGTCCCTGCGAAACTGACCAAAAATTAAAACAATACAGTTATGACCTGATAGCAAGTTACAGCAATGCAGCTGAAAACTGATCGATAGACTGTCTCAGATCGGCCAGCAGCATTCGAACCCTGCTCTCAATAAGAAATGCTCCGTAAGTGGCAGGAACATTATAGGCCAGAGCAAACTACCAGGCTGCCTTGGGTTAAGTACCCAACTTCGTAAAGCCACCATGATATTGGGGGCGGGGGGGTTAAAGTGTGTATCTTGACCCTCCCTTCACAGAAAGAATAGAGATTCTACTCAGTCACAAGAGCAGATCCACTCTCTAAAAGCAGGGCATTCTCTCTGTCATGGAACCACAAGAGGTGTAAGTCACTAAACAAGGTTGCCAGTTGCGTGGGACAGGGTAGTAAAATGCTTGATTGTTTCTGAGAAATTCAGTGCAACTTACAGATACCAGAGTAAGAAACAGGAACCTGAAAGGTGGCTCTCACCTGTCTTAGTCTTTCCATCTCCCTGTATGGAAGCTGATGAAAATCGATCTTTTTAAGAGACATGTTTAACTTTATTCTTCTTATTTCTTTTGCTTCCGAAAACAAGGTCTGACATCCTGTACAGAATACAGATGTTACCTTCAGGCCTGGAGCTGTGCCTTGCCCCAGAGATCCCTTGACAATGTCCTTCGCAATCCCTTACATCCGTATTTAGTTTGGCTACTGAGCAGCGGAGTGCAATACAACACAACTTGATGCGTTGTATATTGTCTCCTATAGGCTGTGCTCCACACACAGTTATTCAGAGAATAGAAGAGTCAGACTGAAACAAGAATAGAGGCTGGAAAATGTAGAATCTAACCCAAGCCATCAAAATGTCAGCAGCTCTTCCAACTGTTGCAGCCATGTGCAGAATGCGAGAGCAGTTTACCTGACTGAACCAAAACCTTTAGTAGCACCGGCTGCAGACTGGAGTAACCCATCAGGCTGTATTACAGGATTTTTTGGAGGGGTGTGTGTGTGTGTGGAGGGAGAGCAGTTATACACGATGACCTGCTTCCTCAGTACACACAATATTTAGACTTCAAATCAAAACAGAAAATGCCAGAGCAGATCAAACCAATGGTCTATCCAATCTGGTCTCCTGTTCCTGAGTCGGCTGGGGACAGATGTTTCAGAGGAAGGTATAAAACCCACAGAGTGGACACTTCTGCATTAAGGATTTATGCATCGAAGAAGTTTCTTCCTCTGTTCTAAAACATGAGGGCTAATATCCCTTACGGGCAAGATTTTTCAAAAATGACGAAGAATCTATGTCCCTTCGTCCCTTTGAAAAGCCCACCCTGTACACTCATCCTAGATCAGTAGGTATTCATTATCTATCCAAATGGGGGAGGGATAGCTCAGTGGTTCGACCATTGGCCTGCTAAACCCAGGGTTGTGAGCTCAATCCTTGAGGAGGCCACTTAGGGATCTGGGGCAAAAAATCAGTACTTGGTCCTGCTAGTGAAGGCAGGGGGCTAGACTTGATGACCTTCCAGGGTCCCTTCCAGTTCTATGAGATAGGTATATCTCCATATATTATATAAAGGTTGACTTCTTTTTTCGGAATCCTACTAAGTTGTGGCCTTAGTCTATTATGGCAATGACTTATAGGAGTGAATTATGCATTTTGCAATGGCATTCAAAGTATTACTTTTAAATCTGTTGCTTTTCAGGTACAGAGGCTGATCCCTTGGTCTTGTATGGAGAATAAATAAGCCTACCAAAGTTATCTTATATCTGTCTATTATGTCAGCTTTTATCTGTCTGCTCTCTAAGTAATCTGAACCTTTTTACTCTTCCCCATATGGAATTGTCACTTTTGTTATCCATCACTGAACCCTTCTATTTCTGCTTTATCCTTTTAGTGATGGGGTGACTAAAACTGGATCTTTTTTCAAGGGGGCGGGCTCCTTATCACCTCTGACTTGGATATACAAGAGGTCTTTAAATCTCACAGTTAATATCTAGTCCCAGTAAGCCGATCAAGCCTTACAAACAACATATCATAGATAAGCCCAGAAGGAGACTATTGTGATCATCTTGTATAACACAAGCCATAGGATTTCCTTGAATTAACTCCTGTTTAAACTAGAGCACATCTTTCACCAGCAATTTTTAAATCAAGATTGGATGTTTTGCTGAATCTACCACAACCCTCTGTAAATTGTTCCAATGGTTAATTACCCTCACTGTTAAAAAAAGTGTGCCTTATTACCCATCTGAATTTGTCTAGCTTCAACTTCCGGTCACTGGCTCTCCCTTGGATATTATTGCTACAAGGTTAAGAACAAATAGCAGTTTTCAAAGCAACATTGTCTGGCAGTTCAGACACAAAATTTAGGTTTTGTGAGAAAAGATTTTACAGAGCTTAATAGAAACGTTTTCATGGTTTTAAGAAGTTTTTCACATTTTTTTAAACATTTGTCTGCACAGTGTTAATTACCCGAACAGCCTGAACCCAGCTAGTCTATTTTCATTGTCCAAGCTGAATGAAATGCAATGCAAAAAAAACCAAGACCCACCATAAGTGATAAGTAAATGCTATGTTAAGGCTGAGACTCTGTCGATTGCTTAAGAGACTTGAAAAATTGGCTTTGAAAATCCCACCCTAAAAATTCTTTCATGTGCAAAAATCTGAGGATTATTCATAAGACACAGAAAAAAATAAGTGATTTTTAGTTTTACAGCATCCCTTTAGCCAACAAAAAATAGGCTAAAATTATTGAGCCTGCCTTTTCTATAATCAGTAAAAGAAACCAGTTCTCCCACTCAAAACCTACCTTTCATAAAAGTTGAATACAATACATAGAAGCGGGGGAATGTCCTTTCCAAAAAGCTCTCGTATTTCCCATTGGCATATTTGAATTGTGATATGACAGCAGCAAGGAGGGCTTTGGGGTTTGTCTTTGTAGAGAGGCAGCATGCTGGGTGCCTGCAACAAAGAGCAACTTGCAGAAAAATCTTATAGGAACCAAGTGATTTTTCCATACCCTGCACCATGAGGCTGTAAAGAAGGAAGTACATGTACTCCAGCCAACCAGCAACGCCCTATAGGGATGTAGGGCTTGAGCTGAAGTGATTAGATTTGAGGCAAAGCCTGAGTAGCTGTGAGGGGGGGGAACCCACCACTCACAATGAGGAAGTTGGGACAAAACTCTACAGGACTTTCATTTTTGAAGTGTGCCAGTAACAAAGATTCTGCAGGCCAAATTCCATTCTCAGATGCACCAGAACTGCCTTCAGATTCTGTCTTGTTAAATTTGTGTACCTGAGGGCAGAATTTAGCCCAATAATCACATCTTCGTTAACAATTCCGTTACTGATGCCAGAGCCAGAATGGAGTCCAACTCTTTTTTGTAGCGGTCTTGGCCTCTGCAGGGCCAATAGAAATAATCAGATTCTTCCGATTTACACTAGTGTGAGCGAGTGAGAGAAGAGTCAGATCCATTGTGTCTGAGATGGAAACTAAATAGTCTCCTAAGGAGATCATGTTACAAAAGGGTCTCATGAAGCTTCCGTAGCTCCCAGATGAGTTGGCTGAGGTGCCCATCCCCACAAAGTAGCCCTGAGCTAGCTAATGAGCATCCAGCAGCAGGGAGAGGCATCCAAGCAAGAGGCAAAGTCACTTCCAAACCACCTGGAAAAAAACCTGACATGCAAAGATTCAGACAATATCAGCTGCCAAACCCTCCCCTCCCACCACAAGCCAACCTCCGGGGAAACAGACACAGCTGGTGTGAAAAGGCAGGAGCACAGCTGACCTGGCAACAAGGATCTGCTACCACAGGTATAGCTGAGCTGACCGGGGGGGGGGGCTGTCAGCACAGAGGAGGAAGGAGCCAGTGGGCACAGCTGGCATGGGGGGGGCTGGGCAACAGAGGAGGAATGGTCAATAGGCACAGTTGGCACTAGGAGGTATGCAGGGAAAAAGAGGGGGAAGGAACTAACTGGCCCGGCTGGCAGGGGGCACAGAGGGGGAAGGGACCAATGGGCATGGGTGGCACGGGGGGGGGCTGGGTGCAGAGGGGGAAGGGACCAATGGGCCCGGCTGGCAGGGGGCACAGAGGGGGAAGGGACCAATGGGCATGGGTGGCACGGGGGGGGGACTGGGTGCAGAGGGGGAAGGGACCAATGGGCCCGGCTGGCAGGGGGCACAGAGGGGGAAGGGACCAATGGGCATGGGTGGCACGGGGGGGCTGGGTGCAGAGGGGGAAGGGACCAATGGGCCCGGCTGGCAGGGGGCACAGAGGGGGAAGGGACCAATGGGCATGGGTGGCACAGGGGGGGCTGGGTGCAGAGGGGGAAGGGCCCATGGGCCCGGCTGGCACCAAGAAGCAGGGGGCACGGCTGAGCTGTCACCATGGAGACCGGCAGGAGGAGGGGGAAAGGCCAACGGATGCAGCTAGCACCGGGGGGGAGGGGCCAACGGCCACAGTGGGTACCGGGGGGGGGAGGGGCCAACGGCCACGGCTCCTGTCACCGGGGGGGAGGGGTCAACGGCCACAGTGGGTACCGGGGGGGGGAGGGGCCAACGGCCACGGCTCCTGTCACCGGGGGGAGGGGCCAACGGCCACAGCTCCTGTCACGGGGGGGCGGGGGCGCGTGAGGAGGGACTAACGGCAGCGGGAGGTTGCGGCCCGCGCCCCCCCCCCGACACCCGGTAGCCGCACGCACCTCAGCGCCCTCCAGGCGGGGACCGGCTCGGGGACGCGCAGGACCCGGCGCAGGCAGTTGGCGGGGACGGTTACGGGCCCTACGCCCAGGAGCCCCCCATGCAGACCGCCCCGGCCACAGCCCAGCCTGGACAGCGCCATCTTGGCAACGGCGCTAAGGTCATCACTAAGGGACAAAGGGCAAAGGTTATCGCGCGGCTGGACTGGCGGCGGCGGAAGAGGGGAGCGGAGCGATGGGCAGGCCCGAGAGCTGATTGGCAGGAACCTCCGAAAAGGCGGGGCCTCCCCGACGACTCACACGTGACTATAGGCGGACGTGCTTCCGTGCAGGTGGAACACGTGACGATAGGCGGAAGTGAGAGTTGGGAGGGTAACTAGGGTCTAGGTCTGTCCCTGGGCAGGGAGCGGAGGCCTAGACCTGGGGGTGAGTCCAGCCCCCACACACAGAGAGGGCGGGAGTAGGAGGAAAGGTGAGGCAGGCCCCTCCTCAGGTATGAAGCAGGAGCTGGGGCTGAGCCACCCCCCCCTGCCTCCCTCCCAGGAAGGTGAGCCAGGCCCTTCCCCAGCTGTGGGGTGGGGGTGGTAGTGGTGAGGCAGGATGTGGTCTCAGCAGGAAGAGGGGTAAACCAGACGGGGGGGTGGGGGAATATAGCCAAGGACGGCCTTGCTCCCCCACCCCCACATCCTATGCAGGAGGAGAAAGGGTGAGAGCAAGGCAGACCCCTCCCTTGGCATGGGGATGGGTGAGGTATCCCCTCCCAAGACAGGAGAAACATGAGCCGACCCCCCATCCAGCATATGTGGGACCTGCTGCAGCAAATATTACCCCCGCTCAGTGAAGTGCCAATCACTTTTATTCATGTGACCCTGGGGTGCATTTGGGAAGAACCAGTCCCTGCCAAAGGGGCAGTGATAGCCTCCTGCCTGCGCATGGATCAGGGTGCTCTGAACTCTCCTGTACCCTGGTTGCCACCCTGCATAACCAGCCATGCAATTTTGCCGATGCCCGACTGTGAGCACCTCAGGGCAGGGGCTGTCTCTTGAATGTTCTGGAAGATGCCCTGCACGTGCTTCAAGCCCTGTGTAAACCCATTCCTATGGCTGCGGAGACCCAAGGCTTCTGTCCTCTTTGGACTTTGCCAGCACTTGTACAGCCAGCCACGCCAAGAGATAGAACTCATGATTTATGCTTGTGCAGCCTGAGGCCACTAGGGGGGGTTAATCCTAGGAGGAACATGATGTCTTTTAGTGGCATCTTTACACTCCATTCCCTGCCTTCAAAAGATATGTTCTGTCACATCCACATAGGGTGACCAGACATCCCGACATTAGGGGCTTTGTCTTATATATGCAACTATATCCACCCCACCAAAAAAAGTGTCTCAACTTTTCACACTTGCTATCTGGTCACCCTATGTCCACACAAGGGCATGAGACTTTCCCCTAGTGGAACTGGGTGTGATACTGTAAGAACTGCTGAACTAAATAAAATCTCCAGGAATTTCTGAGACATGCAAGAACTTCCCACTGTCTAACAATTTCCAACCCACCTGTCAAACTCTCTCTTCTCTGTTTCTCCATGAGTCCCTCTTCCTGTCCAATTGTGCCTGTCCCTCCCTCTTTCTCACACCCTTCTACCTTCCCTCGTTTCTGCCGGGACTCCTCAGTTACCTCAGCTCTCTTTAGATGTGATTTTCTTGTTCCCTAAAGTGCCAATAAAGGGAATGGCTAAATGAAGTGGTACAAGTGCCTCGCCTGTAGTTGATGCTATGCAAATAATAACTGCCCCTCTGCCATGTACATTGGCCAAACTGGTCTCTACGCAAAAGAATTAATGGACACAAATCTGACATCAGGAATCATAATACTCAAAAACCAGTGGGAGAACACTTTAACCTGTCTGGCCATTCAATGACAGACCTGCGGGTGGCTATCTTACAACAGCCATTCAATGACAGACCTGCGGGTGGCTATCTTACAACAGCCATTCAATGACAGACCTGCGGGTGGCTATCTTACAACAGCCATTCAATGACAGACCTGCGGGTGGCTATCTTACAACAGAAAAACTTCAAAAACAGACTCCAACGAGAGACTGCTGAGCTGGAATTGATATGCAAACTAGACACAATCAACTCAGGATTGAATAAGGACTGGGAATGGCTGAGCCATTACAAACATTGAATCTATCTCCCCGTGTAAGTATTCTCACACTTCTTATCAAACTGTCTGTACTGGGCTATCTTGATTATCACTTCAAAAGGTTTTTTTCTCTTACTTAATTGGCCTCTCAGAGTTGGTAAGACAACTCCCACCTGTTCATGCTCTCTGTATGTGTGTGTATATATATCTCCTCAATATTTATTCCACTCTATATGCATCCGAAGAAGTGGGCTGTAGTCCACAAAAGCTTATGCTCTAATAAATTTGTTAGTCTCTAAGGTGCCACAAGTACTCCCGTTCTTTTTGCGGATACAGACTAACACGGCTGCTACTCTGAAACCCACCAAACTTATAAATGTCTTGATGGACAGCTCCTGCTTTTCTCAGATGGGGTAGATTGTGCTGTTCTTGTACAATATCGTTTGGCCTGTTGGCACTGTTTTCAGGAACAAACTCGGAAGCGGCATCATTGGAAGCATTTGGCTTTAATTCTTTTTGCATCATTGTTCTGGGATAGTCTTCTTAATATCAGTTAATTAGCACTTCAGTAACATTTTGTTTTATTTTCAGTGAGCTTTACAGTCACTAAGCAATTCACAGACTTCTGGCAAAGTTAGAGCGTGTTCTCCCCATTTTACAAGGCTGAGAGGGGAAATATCTTGTCTGTGGCCAGGGCTGGCTTTAGGCCGATTCACCCGATTCCTCGGAATTGGGGCCCGCGCCTTAGGCGCCTTTAAAATTTTTTTTACTCAACCCGGTGGCGGTCTGCTCCAGGGTCTTCGGCGGCCCAGCTCCCCTGGCCAGAGCGCCGACCGGAGCGTGGCAAGCCCTGCTCCCCTGGCCAGAGCGCTGGCTGGAGCGCAGCAAGCCCACGGCCCCGCTCTCCTGGCTGGAGCTCCAGACGGAGCGCGGCAGCCCCACCACCCCGGCCAGAAACCCCGGCCCCGCTCCCCCGTCCGGAGAGCAGCAAGCCCCACGGCCCCGCTACCCCAGCTGGAGCACGGCAAGCCCCGCGGCCCCCCTCCCCTGGCCGGCAATCCAAAGTGCCGCCAAAGACTGGGAGCGCCGCCCGGTGAGTACAAGCCCCAGGAATTGGGCCCCGCACTTGCTAAAGCCGGCCCTGTCTGTGGTCACAGAAGAGAATCAATATCAGAGCCAGGTCTCACAGTTTCAGAGTAACTGCACCTGCATGGTCCACTCCAGGAACTCCCAATCAGGTCTCCAGCCATCACCTGTCTCTTGTCCCATTCCTTACTTATTCCGGGGGGTTTAAGGCTGTATTGCTCTCTGCCTTACGCTGTGATATCCCCGGCACATCAGGCTGCCTAGAGACCAGCACCTATGCTTTGCTTTCTCTCCGAGTGTCATCACACAGCCCTTTCCAAGCAAGCACATTCATTCTTAAGGTAAAACCATTATAGAGAAAATATAAAAACCCAATAAAAGTTCCTATATGCTAAAAGCTTACCAGAGGTCACCCATCAGTCTTCTGGAGATCAAAGTCCTTCCAACCCTTCCCCAGGGTTGCCCCAACCCGTGGACAGAAGGTCCTGTCTGTTTGCTGGATCAGAAAGAAGGCCCCGAGTCAGTTCAAGCTAATCTTTTTACAGAAAAAGCCCTTTATTTGTCTCCTAGTCTGTGGAAAACCCATCTTGAGCCAGTGTATGAGAACTGATCCCTCTCTAGAGTTGTTTAGTCTCAGTGATTTACCTTAATCACCTCCCAGTGTTTTTAGCTCCTGGAAGAGGAGCTAAAAAAGGTTACTCGCCCCCATGAAGTAAAACACAATCAGACATCAACCATTCATAAATTGAATACAATGTGGTACATTCATCGATGGCTAAATTCAGTCTTTATGAAACTTTCAGATCAGCATTGATCAGTGATACTTTGTATCGTATTTACCCAGTTGATGCCCTATCAGTGCTGCACGTACCGCGACGCAGCAATGCCAGTTCTGGTTCTAATCTGTCGGAAAAATGACCCGGTCAGAGCAGAGTCCAGCATGTCTCATGCATTTAATTGCCAGAGCGCTGCATAAAGTTCTACCAAATGGCTTTTTGATTTAGCTCCCCATATTGATAATATTTGTTATCAATGCAATGCCAGTATCTGTCACAAGGTTCCTGGCTCCCTTTCCTATGCTCAAGCCACTAAACAATGATACCTGAAAGGCTTTACTGAAACTGAAGGATATTGGTTCAGTTTCTGTAATTTACAGTGGTTGTCACCTGTCACGGAGTGTGGGGGGACACAAGGCCCTGCACCCCCGGCTTCCTGCGATTCACCATGAGTCTCAGCCAGCCAGTAAAGCAGAAGGTTTATTTAGACGACAGGAACACAGTCCAAGACAGGTCTTGCAGGCACAGACAACAGGATCCCCCCCAGTTAGGTGCATCTTGGGGTCCCAGGGCACCACAGCCCCTTGGGGGGCCAGAACCCCGTCTGCCTCCCAGCCATTCCACCAGCCAGCTCTGAAACTCTCCCCAGCGTCCCCTCCCACAGCCTTTGTTCAGTTTCCCGGGCAAAGGTGTCACCTGGCCTCTAACCCCTTCCTGGGTTCTCATGTTACATGCTCAGGTATCCTCCCTCAAGGCCAGTCTCCCATCCCCCAATGCAGACCATCCTAGACACACTCCCCTGCCTTCCCAGCCAACACTCCCCACTCAGCATTCAAAGACCACAGTAAGAACAGTCCCAGTTCGTCACATCACCCTCTTCTCTCCAAAAATTATTCATGGAAGACCGTTGGGTGCGATAGGAACATGCCCAACTATTGAGTAGGGGAAGTAAGAAAGGGAATTATCAATATTGCATGACATTATCTGATTAAAATATGACCATGTAGATCATTGTTGCTGCCACTGTTATATAATTGCAACAAAATTTGTCCAAAGTATGTCAAGTACGGTGTCTATGGAAAGGTTATGATTTGCTGAATACGATTACGCTATTTGTATGCATGTATAATTTTTGTATCTGAAGTTATGAGTATTAACTATGTACCTGTATTTCAAATGTTTGCTCCTGCAAGGTGTTTAGCCAGCACATTGTGAAGGAGCTATTCAAGTTGGATGGCCCATCAAAGAACACTTAACTCACAATGGACCACAGAAGATGCCTATCCACAAATAATGGACTTAACTGTAGTATGGGATGGCTTCTGCTATGTGAAATCATGCATGGACAAGTGAGTTGCCCATGTGACTCCAAACACCATCTGATTACCTGTGATTTTCCACAAACTAGAACAATGGGTTTCCCCTTCACTTGGCAGAAGCTATAAAAGGCCCTGGAGACATCTCCACTTTGCCTCTTTCCTGCTCAAACCTCTGGACTATGGACTTATACTAATGGGAACATTCTAACCAAGGGACTGAGGACCTTCCAAGGATTTGGAAGCAACCAGAGACTTAACAAGCCAGCAGTTTATTCCATCACTGCTACAAGCCTGATCCAAGAACTTTGTATTCGATTCCTTTTGCCAATTTTAACTCTCACCTTTCTTTCTTTCTTTTTCTTTTTCTACATAAACCTTTAGATTTTAGATACTAAAGGATTGGCAACAGCATGATTTGTGGGCAAGATCTGATTTATATATTGACCTGGGTATGTGGCTGGTCCTTTGGGATCAGAAGAACCCTTTTGTTTGATTAAATTGGTTTTAAATAACCACTCATCATTAAGTCTAGTGTTTTTGGTGGTGATACAAGCACTGGAATGCCTAAGGAGACTGCTTCTTGTTAGCCAGTGTGGTGAAACAGTTTAATTTCGTTGCTGGTTTGGTATATCTTATGGGAGAATAACCACCAGTTTTGGGGTGTGCTTGCCCTATTTCTCAGCAGTTTGTCCCAGATTGGTATTCTCAGTTGTAACCCATGGAGGCACGGTGATCCCATCTGTTCAGAAGGCCCGGTGGCTGCTTCATAGCCATCATGAGCCAACTACATTTATGTATTCTACCATCTATGGGGAAAGGCTGAGGTGGCACAATACTCACCTCCCATGGCCTGTTGGGCGATAAGTCTGTCAAATGGGTATATGGCAGCTCACGTTCTGCACGATCAGCTTCTGCTTATCAGAAGAAAGGCACAGAAGCCTTTGTAGGCTTTACTGATAGTTTCCAGGTCATCGATTGATAAATTCAGTCTTTATGAAACTTTCAGATCAGCATTGATCAATGATACTTTGTATCGTATTTACCCAGTTGATGCCCTATCAGTGCTGCACGTACCGCGACGCAGCAATGCCAGTTCTGGTTCTAATCTGTCGGAAAAATGACCCGGTCAGAGCAGAGTCCAGCATGTCTCATGCATTTAATTGCCAGAGTGCTGCATAAAGTTCTACCAAATGGCTTTTTGATTTAGCTCCCCATATTGATAACATTTGTTCAGGTGAGTGGATAAGCCGCAGCCACTTGAACTAGGGAAAATCAAGGTTTCTGATACCCAATTAATGACCCATTAATAACCACCCTGTCAGTTATTTTCAGAACGATAAGAGAAAAGCAGGGTTAATTGTGTTAGGAAAACAACATTCCAATTGGTTTCTTAAGCTTCTTTCAAACAGCTCTGCCCAATGCCAGCCAATTCCCGGGCACATCTGAAGTACCCTTATCTTATCGGAGGGGAGACACTTGTATAAAGACAACCGCAGACTGGGCTCCGCTACTGTGTCCCAACAGCTGCGGAGTAAGTGGCAAACACCGCTTCTGCATAATGACTAAGAAATATATTCTGGACCAGAGTTCTCCGGTCAGTGAGCTGGGTAAGTAATCTGAACAGAGGGGAAGAGCTAGGAAATCCATTCCTAATTAGTGGTTTCCTTAATTCAGAGGGTGAGTCAAGCTTCCTTACTACGTTTCACACCTACAGAGGCGTTTATTTTCTCAAAGCAACGGAGCATTGTTCAAATAATAAAATATTTTTGTCGCCCTTTGTAGGCGCTGACAAAGCAGTCATTGTCTCATAGGCAGCACCCTCATGTTTATCTTTAGCAAGGCTATTGGCAGCTAGGTTCGATTATCAAAACACAAAGCAACCCAAGAGTTTTGGAAACAACATAAATCTTCCTGCTCCAGGGCATAAATTATTGGGGGTCAGGAAAAAAATTTCCCTGGGGGTACGCTACCCCATAACCGCCACCGCAGGGCTTCTAGTACCTTTCTCTGAAGCAGCTGGTGTTAACCACTGTTGGAGACAGGATGCTAAACTAAATGACCTGGGGCCTGATTCAGCATGAGTGTCCAGCGGAGGGCAACGAAAATGATTAGGGGGCTGGGGCACATGACTTATGAGGAGAGGCTAAGGGAACTGGGCTTGTTTAGTCTGCAGAAGAGAAGAGTGAGGGGGGATTTGATAGCAGCCTTCAACTATCTGAAGGGGGGTTCCAAAAAGGATGGAGCTCGGCTGTTCTCAGTGGTGGCAGATGACAGAACAAGGAGCAGTGGTCTCAAGTCACAGTGGGGGAGGTCTAGATTGGATATTAGGAAACACTATTTCACTAGAACAACAAGGAGTCTGGTGGCACCTTAAAGACTAACGGATTTATTTGGGCATAAGCTTTCATGGGTAAAAAAAAACACTTCTTCAGATGTATGGCCATGCATCTGAAGAAGTGTGTGTGTGGGGGGGGTTACCCACAAGCTCCACACATTCGCTGCCCAGATATCTGTGCTGAATTCAGTGGTTTTGTTTCCCTGATAACATCATGTGTAATTATTTTGCACCCGTGTGTTTTAAACAAAAGGAAAGCAGCATTGCAAAACTTGTCTGCTTGGGAAAAGTTGAAGCTTCAGACAAATATAATGATCTTTCTTCTCTCCAAACCCCTACGGACAGTAACTAAAAGCCAGTGATTAGTCTTGCTTGTTTGTCTACAAAGCTCTCTCCTATTCCAGGAGTACAAGCAAGCATGTGCGACGTGCACAGTGGCATACAGTTTAATTTGTCGAGGGTGACATTTCTTATGGTGACTGGCAAGTTTTTCTCTTCTTCATCTGCCCTTAACACATAGCTTGATCTCTCTGTCTTGCATTCCCTGATGTATCAGGGTGAAACAGCAGGTCTGTTTGGGTGGATTATAATAAAATTGCGGGGTGGGGAAACAGAGATAGGGGAACATGCAGTGTGTATGGACTTTTGAAATTGCCACAATGATGCACCAGCCACATCCCAATTCTATTCTGACTGTATCACAAACTTAGGTGACAAAGGTGACAACTTTCAGAGTAACAGCCGTGTTAGTCTGTATCCGCAAAAAGAAGAAGAGGTGACAACATTTCTTTCTTTATTTTTGCATTATAGTTTTCAGAAAATAATTATTTCAAATATTTGATCTCTAGGTTTTCCTAGCCACAAGTCACTGTGGAGCTGTGTGGGAACCAGAATTTGCCTCCCACATAAAAGTTTTCATTTCTGAATAAAAATGTCCTTCTGTATTGTAACAACGAGTCAGACATGGGAAATTTTCCATCAGAGGGACATTTAAAAAAAAATCCATTTGTGAAGAACTGAAATGGAACTTGTTGAAAATTTCTGGTCCCGTCTCCCCAGGCTCTGTGGCAGTTCACTAGGTGAGCTGCCGAGGCTCCACAGAGGGGCAGGAAACCTGCTGGTTTCCATCAAAATTGATACATTATTGCAGCATTGTTGGACAGAAAAATGTTCTGTTGGAAATTTTCCAACCATCTCTACAGAACAGAGCACTCAAGCTGAACAGTATATTTAATAAGGGGGGAAATCACTTATACTTTATGGAGTTAAGTAATAAACCAGTGAAGGATAAAACAGACTTTGACATCATGGAACAGATTTTTAGTATGTTTTATAAGAACTAAAGTATTCTCCATTAGCCAATCTATATAAAATCCTTGTAGACGATTTTGTAAAAAGCAACGTCAAGGATACTGCCATAAGCATATATTATAATAGGTAGGAGTAGAACCTGGGAGTCTTGACTTCCAAAGTTCCTGCTCTAACCATTGGACTCCATATTTGTTATTTGGAGAGGCAGTGAGATCCAGTGAACGGGGTACTGGATTGCAAGCCAGGAACTCTGGGTTCTATTCCCACCTTTGCCATTGACTTGTTGCGTGGCCTTGGGAAAGGCATTACCTCTTTCTGTGCCTTAGTTTCCCCCTTCCATCCTCCTCTCTTTAAGTGTGAGCTCTTCTCAGGGATTATCTGCCTGGCACGCTGGAGGCCCCCATCTCGGTTGGAGCCTCTCGATGCTACAGCTAATATCAATATAACCACTTTTCAGTATTTCTCAAGACACTACTGGAACTTAAATAATAATGACATTCTTTTCAGTTCCACACAGTGTAGTAGTTGGCAATAAGGTCAGTCCTATAAAAAAAAGTCTGCACAAAAGCCCTATTGCTCTGGAAGCAGCTAGGTCCTAAAGATCATGCACCAAGTTGTCTTGATCAAAGTATCTCTGTCTGACCCCTGAGTTCTTGCATGAAGAAGAAGGATTCTGTTTATCTAGGTACTTACATAGGTCCCATCATTATAGTATCTGAGTGTCTCCCAAATATGTAAATGAGCATTAGGCGACTAGAGACCTCTGAAGATCTGAGCCTTTATTCTCACAGTTCCCTGGGAGGTAGGGAAGTATTAGCCCATTTTACAGATGGGGAAAGTGAGGCATGGAGAAATTAAACCCAATTTTTTTTTCAAAAGTGGCCACTGATTTTAGGTCCACAACTTGACATACTAAGGCAAAGATCCTCGAAAGTATTTAGGCGCCTAATTTGCATTGATTTCAACTTTTGAGGAGGGGGAGGGCCTGTGTGCTTGTGTACCCTCTGCTATCACCATGCTCTCGGATGAACTCTCACAGAAAAAAAAAGATAAATGATAAAAGACAAAAACACCATATCGCCCATGGGTGAACACTTCAGAAAGCAATCACCCTATATCTTGACTCATCAGTCCTCATCCTCAAAGGAAACCTGCCCAACATTTTCAAAGACGAGCCTGGGAGCTTAATTTCATAACTTTGTTAGATAATAAAAATCATGACCTTAATAAAGACACTGGATTTATGGCTTATTACAACAACCTGTAACCTACTAACACCCCTTTTTGTTCTAACAGGGGTGTTAATGGGCCGCTTTAGCTTGAATGGTCCCTTAGAATACATGCTAACTGCTTATGTATGTAGCACAAAAGCTTGTCTCTCTCACCAGCAGAAGTTGGTCCCATAAAAGATATGGGACTCACCCACCTTGTCTCTCTACTATAGAAGTCAGCAGCGACAGTGAGCATGCAGTTCCTTTGAAAGTCAGGCCAAGGCACTTCACGTGGGGCTTCCCAAAGACAGGCAGCAGTTAACCCACGTCCATCCTCCTACCCCTTAGGGGTAAATGCTGCTCTGTTGGTTACTTCAGACTTTCTCTTCACAGGGAGGCTTGGGTAATATTTTTTCTGAAAGGGGGTAGAGCTTTAAGGGAATGTCCTGCCGCCATATGGTCTGATTAGGCTGTGATTGGGATGTGGCCAAAAAGGGGTTACAGTCACCTCCTCCCTAAAGAACTCCCCCTCTCATCAATCTCCATTGATCACTAGGGCCAAGCAACACTGTTGGGCTGGGTCTCAGGCAACCTGGGTTCTAGTTTCTGCTCCGCCACTGCCCTGCTGGGCATTCTTGGTCAAGTCAGGGCTCTCTGCCTCAGTTTCCCCAGTGCGGCACTGCACCAGGAGGCCCTGCATCCCCAAGGTGGAGCTGTACTAGAAGGCCCTTTGGTCCCTGTACAGAGCTTCACCGGGAGAGGTCCCTGTCCCCACTACGGACCATGTGTCTCCAGTGCAGAATTGTACCGAGAGGCCCTGTGTCCCCACGGTGGAGCTGCACCGGGAGGCCCAGTGTCTCCATGGTGGAGCTACATCAGGAGGCCCTGTGTCCCCACGGTGGAGCTGCACCGGGAGACTCAGTGTCTCCATAGTGGAGCTACATCAGGAGGCCCCTGTTCTTTTTATCAGGAGGCCCTGTGTCCCCACGGTGGAGCTGCACCGGGAGGCTCAGTGTCCCCACGGTGGAGCTGCACCCTGAGGCCCTGCGTTCCAATCCCCACCACTCCGCAGCAGCTATGCTATTCACAGGCAAGCCCGCCCCCTCCCGTCGCACTTTGATTGGCTGCCCCGGGAGACCCTGTGCGTCAGCACGCAACGTAGGGCTCAGCCGCCGCGCGCCCAAAGGGGCGGGGCGCAGGGCGTGGCCTGGCGGCCAGGGGGCGGGGCCGGAGCCCGGGCCGGGTCGGCGGCGGCGCGGCCTGGAGCCGAGAGACATGGAGCCAGGGAGGCCCCAGGGGAGGGCAGCGGGGCCGGGCGGCGGCGGCGGCTCAGGAGCGGGGCGGTGAGCGCCGGGCCCGGCTAATCTTGGGGGGCGGGGCTAGGAATGGGGGGCGGGGCGTGTGGGATGGTACCGGGGTGGGGGCTGGCACGGGTGGCGGGAGCTGGTACCGGGGTGGGGGGCAGAGGCGTGTGAGGCGGGGGAGGGGCTGGCACGGGTGGCGGGAGCTGGTACCGGGGTGGGGGGC
Organism: Chrysemys picta bellii; assembly: GCF_011386835.1. Classification (NCBI taxonomy): domain Eukaryota; kingdom Metazoa; phylum Chordata; order Testudines; family Emydidae; genus Chrysemys; species Chrysemys picta. Next base: position 14,791,265 of record NC_088812.1, on the reverse strand, counting down.
AGAGGCGTGGGGGAGGGGCTGGCACGGGTGGTGGGAGCTGGTACCGGGCTGGGGGGCAGAGGCGTGTGAGATGGGGGGGAGGGGCTGGCACGGGTGGCGGGAGCTGGTACCGGGGTGGGGGGCAGAGGCGTGGGGGAGGGGCTGGCACGGGTGGCGGGAGCTGGTACCGGGGTGGGGGGCAGAGGTGTGTGAGATGGGGGAGGGGCTGGCACGGGTGGCGGGAGCTGGTACCGGGGTGGGGGGCAGAGGTGTGTGAGGCGGGGGAGGGGCTGGCACGGGTGGTGGGAGCTGGTACCGGGGTGGGGGGCAGAGGTGTGTGAGATGGGGGGAGGGGCTGGCACGGGTGGTGGGAGCTGGTACCGGGGTGGGGGGCAGAGGTGTGTGAGATGGGGGGAGGGGCTGGCACGGGTGGCGGGAGCTGGTACCGGGGTGGGGGGCAGAGGTGTGTGAGATGGGGGGAGGGGCTGGCACGGGTGGCGGGAGCTGGTACCGGGGTGGGGGGCAGAGGTGTGTGAGATGGGGGAGGGGCTGGCACAGGTGGTGGGAGCTGGTACCGGGGTGGGGGGCAGAGGCGTGGGGGAGGGGCTGGCACGGGTGGCGGGAGCTGGTACCGGGGTGGGGGGCAGAGGTGTGTGAGATGGGGGAGGGGCTGGCACGGGTGGTGGGAGCTGGTACCGGGGTGGGGGGCAGAGGCGTGGGGGAGGGGCTGGCACGGGTGGCGGGAGCTGGTACCGGGGTGGGGGGCAGAGGTGTGTGAGATGGGGGAGGGGCTGGCACGGGTGGTGGGAGCTGGTACCGGGGTGGGGGGCAGAGGTGTGTGAGATGGGGGGAGGGGCTGGCACGGGTGGCGGGAGCTTGTACCGGGGTGGGGGGCAGAGGTGTGTGAGGCGGGGGAGAGAGTAGCCAGAGGGGGTGAGTTAGGACCCGAGAGTGGGGGAGGGGAGCTGGCACTTGGGGGGGCGCAGGGGGAGGGGTATTGGTACCAAGAGAGCAGAGGATTCTAGTGGGGAGAGAAGCTGGTAATGGGGGAGGGCCTGGGTCCATGGGGGGAGGCGGGGGGATGAGGTATTACCTGGCACTGCAGGGGTGTCTAGGGTGGTGCATGCCCTGGAAGAGGGAGGTCGGTGGGGGTGGGAGAGCAGAGGTCACTGGGTAGGGGGGTTTGGTGCAGATCCCTGGGATGGGGAAGTAGGTAGCACGCTGGTGTTGCAGGGATGGTGTATACTCCCGAGGGAGTGAAGAGGTGACACTGTAGGGCCCCTGTGGAGGAATGGTGGGTGGGGTTAAGGGGGCTGCATACCCCTGTGGGGTTTGGTTAATGTATACACATGGGCCATTGGGGCAGGAGGCTTTCACTGCTGTTGCAGCAGCCATGTGGGGGGGGAGGAGGAGGAAGGTGACTTGTGACTCAAGTCTGTACAGCAGGATATAATATATTCATCTCATTCTTACGCTCTCTTTCTGGGACAGTGCCCTTTTGTGGTTTGCTGCATTCAGCACACCAGATACTAACCTTGCATAACGGGAATGATGACTGTGCATGCATGCCCTGGCATTTCCCTATGTGCTCTGTGACCTTGTGGTGTCCCAGAGCCTGTGGAGTTGTTCGGGCATTAGTGCCACCAACTTATGGGTGTCTCAGTGGCTTATTGGAGTTTGAGTCTCAGCAGGATCTTGCAGCCTGCTTTCTTCTTGTTGATGGTGGTTGTTTTTTTTTTAAGTGCCTAAAGTCTGCTTTGTGCTTTAAAGGCCCTGCCCCAATGAGCTTACACTCTAAATAGAGTTAATTCTTATGTTGTATGGTGATAAGCTCTGGACAAAGTCCTTAGGGCCAGGCAGATGATATACAGAGAAATGTGTACAACACAATATCAGTGACCATGCCCTGCCCTTCTCCCCAGGCTGTTGTTTTGCTCTGAACTTTTAATTTGGATCGTAATTTGATGTAAGATAAATAATTTTGCATCTCTTTCTTGGTCTAATCTTCTTTCTCCCCATCCTCTTTACTTCACTCCAAGTGACTCTTATTGTTATTGCAATGTGAAAAATGTTTCTCTGCAGTCTGGACCTTGACTATACCTTGACCAAGAAATTTGGACCTTGACAAAAAATAATTGACTACCCCTGATGTAATGCTTTGTTTGAAATGTGGCGACATCACATATCTCTGTGCCTGTCTTAACCATGAAACATGGACTATTATTTGTCTTAGTGTTATCACAAAGCCACATCACGTGTCCTGGAGTCCAAACTCCAGTGCTCGCTATGTGTGATACCAAGTGGGATGAAAAGTTACATTAGTATTCTGTTGCTGTACTTTTTGGCGAACACAATACAACATAATGCCAGGCTCAGCCCAGGGAAAGTCATTGTAACCCTTCAAAAGTTAATATCCACATCTGGAACTCCTGGGCATTACCTTCAAGAGCAAATACCTCTTTAGTGAAGGCTCAGGTATAAGCAGAACTTTTGGGTGGAGCATTCCCAAAGTGAAACCAACACAGGACTCCCCACTAAGATCCAGATGCTTCTTGAAAGGATACTAAGATTAGAGGGGTTTAAACTCTCCCTAAGTCCTTTTGGAACACATCTGGAGCAGGAGACATGCTCCCATTTCCTGATCTCCTTTCTCAACAGATCAGCATCTATGTTTTTCCTCCAAAGCAGCCTGCAATCCTAAAATGAGCACTCTAAGAACAGGAGTACTTGTGGCACCTTAGAGACTAACAAATTTATTAGAGCATAAGCTTTCGTGGGCTACAGCCCACTTCTTCATACCGAAGAAGTGGGCTGTAGCCCACGAAAGCTTATGCTCTAATAAATTTGTTAGTCTCTAAGGTGCCACAAGTACTCCTGTTCTTTTTACGGATACAGACTAACACGGCTGCTACTCTGAAAACTAAGCATAGGATGAGTTCTGAGTTATAACGACATTTGAATCTGTGTGAAGAGGCGGATATTTAAAGTAGAAGAGATGCGTGCGTCATATCTTCAAATACAGCAAATGTTGGCCAGGTCTTTGTGGCTCTCTTAGTGAGGAATACTGAAACCATTGTTGAAAAGAGGGTTTCATCACTTAATTCAGTGAAGGCATTTGCAGTGGGAGGGGCTTTCATCAGAACTAAAAGGAACGGCTAGATCATAAAATTATAATTCATTACCCACTGTTCTTTTGAGACATGCTAGAGACCTGAGTGCAGAAGGGGTTTGGGATTATTGTGTGTCTGTGACGGGTGGATGGCCATTCCGCCTCTTTGCCCTGCTGAGCCTGGTTGAAGGGAGGCGTTCTGCTCTCTTGGTGCTGAAATATCTAAAAAGGGATAATAATGGAAAGTGGTTTTCATTCTCCTATAACTAAAATAGACTGGTGATACAAAAGTACGCAAGATAGTTAAGTCCCAGGCAGACTGTGAAGAGCTACAAAAGGATCTCTCAGAACTGGGTGACTGGGCGACAAAATGGCAGATGAAATTCAGTGTTGATAAATCCAAAGTAATGCAGATTGGAAAACATAATCCCAACTGTACATATAAAACGATGGGGTCTAAATTAGCCGTTACCACTCAAGAAGAGATTGTGGAGTCATTGTGGATAGTTCTCTGAAAACATCCACTCAATGTGCAGCGGCAGTCAAAAAAGTGAACAGATTGTTAAGAATCATTAAGAAAGGGATAGATAATAAGACAGAAAATATCATATTACCTCTATATAAATCCATCAAACACCCATTTGAATACTGCGTGCAAATGTGGTCACCCCATCTCAAAAAAGATATATTAGAATTGGAAAAGGTTCAGAAAAGGGCAACAAAAATTATTAGGAGTATGGAACAGCTTCCGTATGAGGAGAGATTAATAAGACTGGGACTTTTCAGCGTGGAAAAGAGACGACTAAGGTGGCTATATGATTGAGGTCTATAAAATCATTACTGGTATGAAGAAAGTAAATAAGGAAGTGTTATTTACTCCACATAACACAAGAACTAGGGGTCACCAAATAAAATCAGTAGGCAGCAGGTTTAAAACAAACAAAAGGAAGTATTTCTTCACACAACGCACAGTCAGCCTGTGGAGCTCTTTGCCAGAGAATGTTGTGAAAGCCAAGACTTTAACAGGGTTCAGAAAAGAACCAGATAAATTCATGGAGGATCGGTCCACCAATGGCTCTTAGCCAGGATGGGCAGGGATGGTGTCCCTAGCCTCGGATTGCCAGAAGCTGGGAATGGAGAACGGGGATGGATCACTTAATGATTTCCTGTTCTGTTCATTCCCTCTGGGGCACCTGGCATTGGTCACTGTCGGAAGACAGGATACTGGGGAAGATGGACCTTTGGTCTGACCCAGTATGGCTTTTCTTATGACTGGTGACAGTTAGCTGGAAGATGAACTGTATCTGTGTGGTCTCGTTATATCATAATTAAGGCTGCGAGTCTGTCATGGATTCCGTGACTTTCCAGGACCTCGGTGACTTCTGCAGTGGCCAGTGCAGCTGGTCTGGGGGCCGCTCGGACAGCCCCTGCAAGGGCCACTGCTGGGACAGCCTCGGGCCGCCGTACCCCTCCCTCCCCCCCAGCAGCAGCATCTTAATAGTATTATTTGTATTGTATTTGTCGTGAACTGGGACCCCATTGTGTTACATGCTCTACAAACACAGAACAGTCTCATAGGGGCAGCTGCAAACTCTACTCTCCTGCTGAGTGCCAAACCTAGTGGGTTCTGATTTCACATAGCGAGAAACAGGTTGTTGTTTTTCCTCGCTTTTGGGACTCTGTTTTGTCACAGCCATTTTCCTCCCATTATTTTTTTTTTAAATAGTCTATATCTTTCTTTCCGCAATAAAAGCACAGTTTGATTAGAACAGTGACTAGCACAATCTGGAACTACAATACAATAACCCAGCCCCTATGCTGGGATTGCCCCTTTGCGTGGGGCCCATTGGTAACTTTCAGTTGTGGTGTTAATAGAAGAGCTCAGAGACACTTGCTGTCATGTTTTCTGCTCTGAACTGGAAATGGTAGCTGGTATTGGCAGTATTTTAAGAAGTGATGTAATGGCCAGGGATGGGGTTAATTTAACCCTCTCAAGGGCAATTTAAGTCACTTGTTCAGCTGGCTTGCTGAATCATCTTTTCCACTCCACCCCTCCTCCCCCCAATCTCTGGTCATCAGAATGTCTTTGTGTGTTGAAACTGCCCAGATAACGAGGAATGCTATAAAGAGGCTGCTTTGGTAGGGCAAAAGCTTTCACAGAGAGGAAGGAGACAGTTCTGCAGTCTGGACATTGACTCTCACACTTGGTCAAGAAGAACTGACTAGTGAAAACTTCTAGTGATGTAGCGGTGTCGGTCCCAGGATATTAGAGAGACAAGGTGGGTAAAGTTCTGTTGGTGAGAGAGACAAGGTTACACAGAGCTCTTCTTCAGGTGATAACTGGCACAGAAAGGTGTATGTGTTGGGAAGCCCCAGGAGGGCTGGGGAGGGTCACACTGTGGGGGGGCTAGCTTTATAATGAAGGGTGAATGGCTAACTGGATATACCAAAGCAATTCGACTGTAAACTTTTGGGGGTGGAGACGATCTTTTGGGTCCTGTGTTTGGACAGGGCCTAGTACAGTGGAGTCCATTGTTGGGGCTCTTAGCTGCTACCACAGTACAAAGAAGTGTAGCTGTTTTTCCCATGTCTGTGTGTAATAATTTAGAAAAGTGCTGGGATACCACTGTGGGTGAGCACTGTATAAATGCCCAGATATATAGGATGACCAGCTAGCAAGTTTAAAATCAGGACAGAGGATGGGGTGGGGGGGGGGTGTAATAGGCACCTACATAAGAAAAAGCCCCGAATATCGGGGCTTTCCCTATAATATCAGGACATCTGGTCACCCTACAGATATGGATAAAATAACCATATGGCCCTGCTCAGAGTTCTGAGGAGGGATCCACCATTCTGGCTGAAGCCTGCTTAAAAACCAGTAACTGCTCCAGCATGGAGAGATCGCGTGGCCAGCAGGGAAGCCAGGGAAGATCAAAGCCCAGCACCAACTGCAAGAGCCTCTGTAACCCTACCTGCTTTTGGTCTGTTACTAGACTAGGTTCCCCATTGTCTAGTATACATCCCCATCTTATGATAATGACTGGCAAGCAATCATCAGTTGTTCATGCTTTCCAGTTTACTGCTGCTGGGAAGCAGAATTGCAGAACCCTAGACATGCCAGTAAAAAGAAAGGACTCGCTGGACTGACGTGTGTAACTTCGTAAGTAGTGGTTCAGGATTTGTGCAGGAGAATGGTCTGTTGTTTGCTGCAAGAGGTATTGAATGTCTAAACAAAAGAGGTACTGTATTTGCCTTGTGGACTAGAGCAGCTTCAGAGGGTGTGGAGAAGAATAATCCAGAGTCCAACACACCTCCCAATTACCTGTTGGAATTTTTAAAGTTCAAGGAGGTGTGCACACAGAAACTGTTGCTCTTCATATTCTAGAGCAGGGGTAGGCAACCTATGGCATGTGTGAGCTGATTTTCAGTGGCACACATGCTGCCCAAGTCCTGGCCACTGGTCCGGAGGGCACTGCATTTTAATTTAATTTTAAATAAAGCTTCTTAAACATTTTTAAAAACCTTACTTACTTTACATATAACAATAGTTTAGTTATATATTATAGACTTATGGAAAGAGACCTCCTACAAACATTAAAATGTATTACTGGCACGCGAAACCTTAAATTAGAGTGAATAAATGAAGACTCGGCACATCACTTCTGAAAGGTTGCCGACCCCTGTTCTAGAGCAAGGTAGTTGGGATAAAAAATGATCCGAAGCAGAAATGCCTGATTGAGCTGTGTAATGTAGTAATCGGCCTCAAAAATGGATTCCTCCTTTTGAGGGGAGCGACAGGGTCTAAATCTTTCCTTGCCAGCTCTTTAGCCCTTGTCCATCTGACACCGCCTTCCCTGTTGTATTGGCATTCACAGGCCTGACTATCCTTTTGATTTAATTTCAGGGAGTTGTGTGTGATCAGTATGTGGATATGTTGCATTACTTAGAATGTCGTACACAAAATAAAACCCACAAATTATTGCAGTGACTACGCTGACCCAAGAGGGCAAACACATGGCTTTCTGCAGAGACCCACAGGACAGCTCTAAGCATTTGGCTGGAGGGGCTTATCCAATCAAACTCATAAATTTTAAAGCCAGAAGAGACCATCAGATCTTTTATTCTGACCTGTATCACAGACAATAGAACTTTATCTAGTTATCTTTATATTGAGCCCTGGTATTTACTAAAATGTGCCTTTCAGAAACGCATCCTATCTTGACATCAACAGACGGAGAATTGACCACTTCCCTCAGAAGTTTATTTTAAGGTGTTTCCTTCATGCGCTGCCTATTGTGGTTTGTTAGTACAGAAGAATGGAAATGGTCGAGCATCAGGTGTTGAATAGCATGTTGTAAGAGGTCAGTGAACTATGCTTTCAAGCTCTCCTACTTAAGCGTTTGCTGTCTGGACAAAGGAGGACAGGCATAGTAAATGAATGTGTCATGAGAGTTTAAACTAGGCCAGGGTTTGTAGCTTGTCAGCAGAGATAGGAGCGAAATGGCTTATCTCACACTCAAAGAGAAATGTGCTTTGCAAGGAGATATTTAGGTCAGTTTCTTCCTCTAACGAATGTTTGCCATGTGATCATCTTCCCTTTTGCCTTTATTAACCTCTCTGAGGTTGGTGTTAAGAGAACTTGCTGCAGAAATAAGTAACTTCTTCTGGGGAACTTGTTTTGAGGGAAACACGATGTATTGAATAATCTGTTCTATTAGGTTTTAGAATTAAGGTTTCATCAGAACGGCTTCTAAAAATAAATCTGTAAAGCTTTAAAATCCAAAGGGAGGATGTGTGAGGATTGTGTTCTGTAAATAGGGTTCTGTAGAGCAATGGATAACGTTTTCAAAAGTTCCCAAGACTCATTGAAAGCAAGACTTAGGCTTTTAAGTGCCTAAATTACTTTTGAAAGTACTTCAGAAGCACCTAAGTGACTTAGGAGCCTAAGACTTTACTCCTAGTGACTACATCTCCTCCACTGTACGGTAAACTATGCTGAAAGCTGTCTCTACGGTCCTGTAGAAAATCAGTCAAGATCTCTCTCCAGCTGCTGTGGATGGTTGACCTGACCTACCTGCGCAACGGCAAGCTTGTACTCTGGTAGCTCACATCCGTTGTAGTCAGTGACCCACTATAAGACAGAACAGTCCTGGCCAGTTTGGGATCACTTGCATATCACACAGTCACCTGTTTAGCCTCTCTGCCCTGTTCTGGCAAATTCCCTTGGTATTTGAGTTTTTCAAACTGTTCTGTAGAATGTGCTTGCATTTGTTGCTGGCTTTTATACATCAATGGAGAGAAAGTTTGTGTCGGTGGTGGCTGCTTAAGATTCTAGTATAAAATCATTTGCAGCTCTTGTTTTGAAAGAGCAATAAAGAAGACAAGTCACATGCTCACATAACTAAGATGGGTAAAACTTTGATCTAGCCTCAGGGCCGCCCACAGGATTCAGGGGGCCCCTTCCATAAAAAAAAGTTGCAATACTATAGAATATTATATTCTTATGGGGGGCCCCTGCAGGGCCTGGGGCAAATTGCCCCACTTGCCCCCCCCTCTGGGCGGCCCTGTCTAGCCTTGAAGATGGGTGCCCATCTAGGAGGGAACTGCGTATGCAAACTAGCAACTAAGTCTAAGGCAGAACTAATGTGCCCTTGGTCTAAAAGAATCCCTTTGGCATCAAGTCTTGCTGATGCTATATCCGATCATTTGATCATGGTGGTGCTGCTGAAATTGCTGCAGACTGTGGTAGTTTCCACATCGTTGGATCAAGGTGATAATTTCATCTAACTATTTTAATGACCACACTTGGTCAGAAGTGTAGCTGCCGCAGCAGAATGCCGCGTAGTGACAGCATTCATATCTGTAAGGGATGTGGGTCTCTGTGGAATTCTGCTGCTTTTAAGACAAGAAGAGTATATGGCATGTGTAACCCCCACACCTCCTGGGTGTGGTGTTCTGTCTCATCTAGGAGTGAGAGAGAGAAGAATCAGTCAGTCAGTCTGCGCTACAGCCTTAGCTAATAGCCAGTTAGCTTTTAGCCCAAGCACTAAGCTTCAGAGGTCCCAGGTTCGATCCCGCCCGCCGCCGACTGGGGTCTGTCAGCATTGCACATGTATCAAAACAATAGCTTTCAAACTAGGATCACCAATTGTCTGGTCCTCTTGTGCCTGCAGAGTTGGACGAGGTGATGATCCATCGGAGGATTATTTTTTCCCTTGCAGAACAGGTGAAAGCTAAAGCATTGCACCAAAATATTGCAGCCTTTGTACGTGGCAAATGAAATCTGACGTGCTTTTCGAGGCACTGAAACAGACCATCTGAACTTCTGTAGGCCCTCACCTAAGGTGAGCAAATGTGCGTGATAGTCCCGTGAAGAGCAAACTCCTAATTTGTCTAAAGTGGCACTAGCAAATTTCACTGAGCGCCACGAGGTGCATAGAGCTCACAGAACACTGTTTACTCTGCATTAATCTGTTGTTCTAGAAGAAACAATTTAAAATCTTGAGCATATTTGAGTAGATATTTGAGTAGGGTTGTCTTATCTACAGAAAAGGAACGGTGCCATTTCAACTGAGCAAATTGCTGTGAATGAGCTGAAGTCTGTCTGTTTTTTTTTTTTTTTTTTTTTTTAACATCAGCTACGTGTTAGCTGTGCTGGCTTGTTCAGAATGGAATGCATGAACTGTAGTTATGCTTTGAACACCTTAACTTTGGCACAAATTCACTTAATGTTAACATCCAACTAGCATTTTCCTTGTATGCCCACATTAAGATGGAATTTAGGAAGATAACATTGCCAATATATGGCATTGTCCTAGGAGCAAAAATACCCTGTTAATATATAACAGGCTTTGAGGACATTAAGTGCTTTACATACCATGCTTCGATGTTATCGGGACTTGAATATATCATTGGGATTTTTTTTAAGTTGACATGTTAATATTTAGGGATGCTTTCATCTGAAACTCTGCACCCGACTCTGGCACAGAAAGTGGTCGTGACTGGCTATTTAGTGGTCCTGACTGGCTTTTTAGTGCATTTAGAAGAGCATTCTGATGCATGGTGATGAACACGATCTCAATCCTTAAACCACAGCCCCATAGTGTAGGATGTGTGGTTGCACATAAAGGAATTTCCATTCTTTCCTGCTTCCACATTGTGGTTTCATTGTTTGTAAGTGTCACAATTCAGGGCAACCGCTGAATGTGTTTCCCTTCTGTGATCCATCAAGGGCACCCACTCTAGTCTCCTGGGTCCTCAGCTGTCAACTCTCTGCGGGGGCGATCCATGTCTCTCTCCCTCCTGACCAGGGTTTCTCCAGGCTGCACCGTTCCTTGCCTACACTGTGACCATTCCCAGCAAGCCAGACTGCCTAAAGAGGCCAGTGTTTGCTCTTTACTTTCTGTTTGAAGGCTGTGAACAATGTTGGCCAGCAGTTATGAGTTACCACAGAGCTCTTTATAAGCAAGCACATTGCTTCTTAAGGTAACAGCATTATAGAGAAAACATTTAAAAACAACCCAAACACTACATGCATGCTAATAAGCTTACCAGAGGTCACCCATCAGTCTTATGGGGCCTCTGTAGGCCAAAGTCCTTCCAGACCTTCCCAGGAAGGATTGTGGACCCTCCTTAGACAGAAGGTCCTGTCTGTTTGCTGGATCAGAAAGAAGGCCTTGAGTCAGTTTAAACTACGGTTGTTTACCCAAAAGTGCTTTCTTTATCTGTTGGTCTCTGGATAATCTAGTTTGAACTAGTATATGTGAGCCTCTCCAGGAGGTAGTATCCTTCTCTGAGGGGTTTCCAATCTGGTTGAGTTGCCTTAATCACCACCTGCTGGTTTTAGTTCTTGTAAGAGCTGTAGTACGTCGCTTCTCGGCTCTCTGTGAGCTGAGGGGTAAAAACATTATCTACTCTCTCAACCCCCAGAGTAGAACACACAAGCCATTCATTTAAAACAGTGGACCCCAAAGATGGGTTTGAAATGTCTGTCACAAGCATCACTGATCTTGGAGCTGGCACCAGAAACTGCAAGAACGAATGTCCATGTTAAGTTTCTCTAGGTAGTCTGCTCACCCCCCCCCCCCCCTTCTTGTTTTAAGTTCCCAAGGGGTTTATTTTCTGTGTTCAAGGAGGCTTTTTGTAAATCAGGTCCACATGAAAACATCTATTTCTAATATTTGGTGAAGCCCTTTTAAAGCAGGGGAAGGGCTGTATAAATTCTAAGCGTGCTGCTGGTGTGCTTTAATCTGTCTGTTACAAGTTGCTTGTTCTATAGTCCATACTGTAGCCGCTCATTTTATTTCTCCCTGATTCATGCAGTCTCCGTGTTTGATGTGTTCTTGTCCTAATTCTGCCTTTTTCCCTTCTTTTTTGCAGTTAACGTGACCTATTCTAAGGATTCCCCCTCCAGTCAGAGGTCTTCCACCATGGCACCTGGCAAGGAGCGGAAAATATTATATGGTAACACTCCACACTTGTGTGCATGTTAAGAACACAGGAATTGCTATACAGGATCAGACCAGTTGTCCATTTAGTTCAATACTTTGTTTCAGGCCAGTGATTGGTACCAGACTCCTTAGAGGAAGAGACAAGAATTCCCATAATAAACAATTACAAAATAGTTATAGGCAAAGTTCTTTCCTAACCTCACGCAATTTCCATCCTCCTCCTGTGAACGGGCAAGGTTATAGATTGGAAACCACTTAAAATGGGAGAACCAAGGCTGGGATTTTTTAAGACCCTAAGGGAAGTAGGTGGCCATATCCCATTGAAATGTCATGGGGTTTGGGTACCCAACTCTACGAGGCTTCTTTGGAAATCCCAGTGCAAATTCTTCCGTCTCTTAATCAGAAGGAGACTGACTGAATCCAGTCTTCAACATTATTTGCATGCTACTTTCAGTAGAAAGCAATAGGTTTTGAGATTCCATGAAAAGAGTGTTACAAAGCTCTAGACAGATAGGACTGTCCACCTGGTCTGGTTACAATTTTTCCAGTTAAGTCATGTCCTCATTGTCTGTGAACCAGTTAGTGAAAGCAGTGGATAAAAGAGGAGAAACCAGACAGTAACTTTAAATCCTGCTTCCTTAGTCTAATTAGAGTAACATTGGTCTGGGTTATGAACAGTACTTGCTTTGGATAGTCACAGTGTCACAGTTGGGTGCAATTCACTTTTAGCCCTGAGCGTCCCAAAATGCTTCTGGTATTGCAGCTCCCTGCCTCGGACTTGCACACAGCCAGCATGCTCCTTGTGTGCTGTACAGCTTTGATTCAACCACTTGGAATCCAACAGCCTGACAGCAGTTATCCCAGCCAGTTTTGTCTTTACCAGACTTGGTTAGTGTTAAGAGGTGATCGCAGCACACCCCTAGTCACGAACTTCCCTAGACTCATGCGCTCTGCAGTCTCCACCCCTCTTCAAAGGAATAAGATCTGTTTGCTCTTTTAATGAGACAACCTTTTCAACCCTTGGAGATGCGCAGACTGTCTAAGATTTCCAAAGGGGTCTGCACCTCCATTCAAAATTTTTTAAGGGTCCGCAAATGAAAAAAGGTTGAAAACCGCTTCTGTAGTACAGACACAGCGATGTTGGTTTCGATTAATAGTAACACAAGTTTATTAACAAAAGAAGATAGGATTTGAAGTGAGCTCAAGTATATGATAAAGTGAGAAATGGTTACAAGCAAATAAAAGTGAAAACACGCATCTAAAAGTCTAAAACTTAATCTAGCAAGTTTTGGTTCAAGGCTTAGTTCAAGATGGCCTTTCTCACCCCTAGTTTTCCAGCAAGATGGTGACTGACCCTCTCCTCAGTCAAGATCTCTTCCAGAGGCCTAAAGGTGCTGGTGCCTTTTTCTGCTTAGCTGAAAGAGAAAACTTGGGGTTCTCTGCCCCTTTCTTTTATAGTCTATTGAATCTTTGAGGTGGATTCTTCTGAAGTAAAGTTTCACCAAGCTCAGAGGAAGGGGACATGGAGTTTGGTAGAGCATGGAGCTTCCTTCACCTTCTTCCCTCCCTATTGTGTTTGCTAATGTGCGGATTGTTCTGTTTCCTGCCATCTCCTCCCCTGCTGTCTTGATGATCCTGTTTACTACTTATCTGTACACTGAGGTAAACACATTCCTTTGTTTAGGATTGATCTCTTTGAGCAGAACATGTGCATCATACGGGGGAATTCACAACTTTCCATATCCTGTTGCTACCATATTTCACCATATTATTGACCAGGGAATTAGTAGGTTTCAAATGATACCTCACAAGGCATATTTTGTACCAAGATTGTTACGGTACTTTGTAGGGTGTTAGTAAAGGGGTTCTTTGGGTCACTCACAGGTAGAACTAAGATTTTCTGGCTGGCCTGTTTTGCTATGACTTACACCTTTGAGATTAGCTGTTCCAGATGGATGAAAATTGTGGCTCAAGCCAGTTCTCAGGCTGTCACTTCCCAGCACCATTACGCAACAGATGGACTGTTCATATAACTTCCTTAGTTTGGTTGAACTAGCTGAGCAAGATATTGTGCAACCAAAGCTACTAAGAAAAGAAACACACACAGGTGCTGTTGCTTTAAATCTATTTTATAAACAGATCTGCTGGCAGGCCGGTCAGGTATTTAGGAGGCGGGGAAATGAGGAGGAACAACCAGCTTCAGTTTGCTTTGATGATGCAATTGTAAGAGCCCGAACCTGGCTTTTACTTCTCTGGTTATAAATGGTTACTTTGGCTCTTAGTAAAGGAGGCAGGATTAAGTTGGATGCTGCTTTTCATCCTCTGAAGCAAAAGCATAATGCCAGGAGGTGGTAGCCAGAGTGAGTATAACATGGGGGATGGATTTTTGTTCTCGGCTGGTGCTGGGGGGAGTGGAATGGAGTTAAAGGACTTGATGTCAAAGTTGTTGGGGGTTGTAATTCTGTCACGAGACTGATCCCGTTTACCTGATTTAGAGCCTAAAATTAGATACTGTCCAGAGAGTTCAGCACAACTGGATGTCTGCTGTGTGCTCTCCCTCGGATCTTGGGAGTCGGGAAAATGATCCTCTAGTCTCCTTTAATGTGTCTTACTCCTTCCAAAGATCTAACAAACTGTGCATTGTGCCTTCCTGAGGCTGAATTCAGTGCATTAGCAGCATCTTCTAGGGCAGGGATGGGCAACATCTGGATTGTGAAACTGTATGGAGGGCCAGGTAGGGAAGTCTGTGCCCCCCCAAACTGCCTGGCCCCCTGCCCCTATCTGCCCCTTCCCACTTCCTGCCCTTGACTGCCCCCTCAGAACCCCCAACCCATCCAACCCCCCCTGCTCCTTGTCCCCTAACCTCCCCCTCCCGGGACCCCCTGCCCCTAACCGCCCCCTTGGGACCTCCCCCTTTTCCCCCCCTCCCCCCCTCCGCCAGCCCCTTTCGGAATGTGGCCCTGTGAACATGGGCGGGGGACTCAGGACGAGCAGAGGCAGCCGGAGAGAAGCAGCGGTTTCCCCTTCAAAGCGCCGCTTCTCTCCGTCCAGCTGCGCGGCCACCCGGTGCTCCTCCCTGAGTCCTCCGCCCGCGTTCCCCACGCTTCTGCCACCCGCACCGCCCGCCTGCTCCCCTGCCCCCACAGTGCAGCCCCTCCTCCCCCACGGGGGGTGTGCCGGTGCTGAGCTGCCCGAGTGCCCGGCCCTGGGGCCCCCTGTTATTGGGGGGCCCTGTCAGGGCACCCTGTGTTCACCCCTGAGCTGCGCCACCCGGCGGAGCCAGCCTCACCCCTGCACTGCCAGGACGGCGAGCTGAGGCTGCGGGGGGAGGGGCCGGGGCCGGCCGGGAGCTCAGGGGCCGGGCAGGACAGCCCCGCGGGCCGTAGTTTGCCCACCTCTGTTCTAGGGGCTTAAACTGAACTTCCAGGGATGAGGCAAAAGATGGTCGGGTTTTTGGACCGGGCTAAGGTTTGTTAAAATGAAGGAGTGGAAGGGGAGTGCCTGTAGGTGTTGGGCCACCTGAGTTGCACTTACTGCGAAATCCCAGCAGCAGCGAAGTAGTAATTTCATTTATTCTATTGGTAATGATTTGTTAAGGTGCCGAGAGCTTGGGCAGGCATCTTAATATTTGAAATAAAAAATAAACTTGCCTCGCTCGCATGTGAACACGAGAGCTGGAGAACCCAGTCTCATTGCAGTAGCTTCTTCATGTGGATTTGCCGCTCCACACGTTTCATTCCTCCAGGTGTTTGAAAAAACCCCAAAACCGCCTACCCACCAATCCTGGCAAGGGATGGCAGTGGGGCTAGAACATTCGCTTTCTGCTTTGCCTATGGCACTTGCAAGTTCCATTTTAAACCGGCCACGTTCCTAGCATCATTTCAGCACAGTGACTCCTCCCTTGTTTTACACGTGGCTTTTTGTAAATCCAGAAGATGTCTCTGAAGACCACGAGGAGGTCATCAGCACGGTCTACAGCAGCCCAGTCCCGCAGGAGTCTCCGGAGTCCAATGATGAACCATTCACCACCTACTTTGATGAGAAGATTCCTATCCCTGAAGATGAAAAGGTCAGTGTGGCTGGGCCCCAGACTTAGCAAGCTCACCTTGGTGGGGAAATGGCTTTAATAGAAGTGGTAGTTACCTAGATGACTTGTTTCCCTTTGTGGGCGCTGGGTCCCTTTTCAGTTTAAATTGAGGCATTGGGTAGGAGAGCTGGCTGCTTGTTTCTAACTATGGAGAGCTATGTTGAGAAGGGGATGAGGTGTCTGCCGTGCTTGCATGGGATTCAGTGACCCAACTAAAACAAAATGAGTGACTGTCAGCAAACTAACACAAAGCAAGTGACTGCCAGGTTCGCTACCTGCTGTGGATGCCAGTTACCCACATGGCTATTGCTGCATTCAGAGTAAACAGGTCAGCAAACACTGCTCCTGCTGCCTCTATCCGGGTTGGCAGACTTTTACAGAACCTTCCAAGCATTTGTCTGTTTCAAGTGAATGCACACTCCTAATGAGGATGGGCGTAGCACTCACCCCAGAGCCACATTGCTGTCTTTAGTTATGTTTCCCAGGACAGCAGTTTCTGCTTCTGCTAAAGATTGGAGAGACGTCTAGCGTGTGATTCCCAGGTGGAAATTGGCTTTGCTCTTACCAAGAAAAGCAAGTCAGAATAGCTGTTTCCGTGCTAAGCTGGGCCCACCAGCATAATGGCTAAGCCATATGCCCTTCACAAGGAGCTCTGTATGGGATGCAGTTGCTGTCTTCTCTGTAAAGAGCAGGCAAGCCAGCACTTGTCAGAGGATCGCATGCAAAGTTAGCTTGATATCCTCCCCCAGCTAAAGTGCTGGTGACCCTGAAGGTCTCAAAATAAAGAAGGGCTGCACTTTGGAATTCAAAATAAAGAGAGACTGATAAGAGAATGAAGAGATCTTGCCAGGGGTTGGTTGTTTCGCTGGCAGCTAAAAAAGCTTGTATGCCCCTCTTACCAATTTTTTTGTCTTAAAAATGGGCCGGTTCCTGAAGGCTGTGCTCTGTTTTGTTTGGAATCAATGCCAATCTTTGGTGCAGAGCGGAGTCTTAACGTCTCAATCTTCTCTTCCATTTTAAAGCACTCATGGTTTAGCTTCCGCAAACTCTGGGCCTTCACAGGGCCAGGTTTTCTCATGAGCATCGCCTACCTGGATCCAGGCAACATCGAGTCGGATTTACAGTCAGGCGCTGTCGCAGGGTTTAAGGTCAGTGTGAAACTTTCCAAACTGTGAAGCAATTTTATGCTGTACTTCCAGGCCCACCACCTCTCCCAGCAGGTGCCTAGCGCAGCTTCCAGATGAAGGCGCTGAACCAGTGTTGGGCTAAGTGCCAAAGGCCTCATCAGTGCTGTTGTGCTGAAAGGTTTGGCCAGACTCCCTACTGCAAGGGGTCTAAAGGTCTGCCTCCTGCGTTGCTTGGAAGTTACCCTCTTGGATGGGTTGGGGGCTCTGAGGGGGACAGGAAGTGGGAGGGGGTGGATAGTGGGAGGGGGTGGATAGGGGGCGGGGCCAGGCTGTTTGGGGAGGCACAGCCTTCCCTACCCGGCCCTCCATACAGTTTCGGAACCCTGATGTGGCCCTCAGGAGAAAAAGTTTGCCAACCCCTGGTTTAGCAGATCTTAGGCTTGCAGTATACCTGAGTGAAACCGGGCAACAAAATGGCTTGCAGGTTTATTTGCATGCAGCCCCTTGTATATGTCAGTGCCAGGCTTATAAAACCAAGCATGGAATCTCAACAGGACTGCACTTCCAAATGGATCGACTATGTTCCTGGCTCCTATTAATAAGAAGGCCTGTGGAGGGAACTATAACATCAGGAGACCCAGACGTTCTCCAGTGCAAGTCCTGGCTTGTTCATCTGCCTCCGAAGCATCTCATTACTCAAGGTTACTTACCTCGCGTTGTTGCATCTCTTTCAGCTGCTTTGGGTTCTGCTGCTCGCCACGATCATTGGTCTCCTCCTGCAGCGTCTGGCAGCAAGGCTGGGAGTGGTGACAGGACTGCACCTTGCAGAAATGTGTAACCGGCAGTATCAAAAGGTGGGTGACTTAAAGGTCTTTAGATTCGAAATAGTGACTCTGGATGCTGTTCCCGTGCACTGGGCTGCTTAGAGATCTGAGATCTTAGTCGTGTCACTGAAAATAAAGCTTTCTGAATGGCTGGGACCCAGGAATGTTGAGGAATTGAAATTCCAGGAAGGGCTGAGAGGGGGGGAAAGAGCAGACATGGAGCCTCCACTTCCAAACAGTGCCTTCAAAATGGTTCTGAACTGAAGGGCTTTAGGATGGTACAGGTGACACCTCTTTTGGTCTCCACTGTTGGTTCAAAATTGGTGTGAATGGCGCTTCCTCCTTTGTCTGAGAGCTAGTCTACACTAGAATCGCTACAGTGGCACAGCTGTACCGATAGCACTGCTAGTGCAGAGTCTCTGTTCCAATGAGAGAGCTTTCCCGTCGCTTAGCTACCACCACTCGGGGAGTTGGAGTAATTAAGCCAATGGGAGAACTTCTTCCACCAACATAGTGCTGTCCACACCAGCACTTAGGTTAGTGTAACTTACGTCACTCAGTGGATGGTTTTTCCAAACCCTTGAGCGATTTAAGTTATACCAAAGTAAGAGCCAAATACGTCTCTTTAGGGAAAGAGTTCTTGCTTTTCTGCATGCAAAGCAATAAGGGTCAGTAGAGACACGGTCCATCTCAAAAGCCATTCATTGCGTGTGTGACAACTCTTCCTTTTGTACAGCAAAGCACCATGGGTTCAAAGAAAAGCCTTGCCTTGGTGGGGAGAGGTGTGTGTTTGTGTGTGTGTGTGGGGCTGGGGGGGGAAAAGCACCCTTGGCTTCCCAGTGACTATTCTGAAAGGTGGATTGTTGCTGGGCAGTGGCTGGGGGATGAAAGGAAAGATTAGACATGAAGCCCAAGGGTGGATTCAGTGCATCCTCTAAAGGGATAACAGTAGTTTAAATGCCCTTGCTGAGTTTACATTGGTCTTACTCCAATTTCTAAACTGAGGACCTTGTGGGTATGTGTCAGTTTGTGACTCGCTGTCTCAGGCAGTCCACACCCCTCTTGTGGTTCATGTGAATGTTACTATTGATCAGCATATGTTAAATCCGGCTCTAACGGTGGTGTTTTATTTCTAAAAAATAGACTTGTGAAGTTCACTTTTGCACAATGCCCATGTAGCTGAGGATTTCGGGATTGACTTCTGCAATGGCCTGTCGTTGAAAGCACATAAACCCTGCCGTTCTGATACTTGGCAAACAAGTGCTAATGTTACCCCAGATTTAGCACTAACAAAGTCTCTAGATCTGGCACGTGCTAGCTTCCTTTGATATAGGCTTTATAATACAACTTTGCACACATGTTTGAGGGTGCTGATGTACTTTCCAAACATGAAACCTCACAGCATGCCTGCCTACCGTGAGGTTGGTGGTATTGTTCCCATCTAGAAGGGAGAGACTGGGGCGCAGATGTTGAATGATTCTCCTGTCGTCTCACAAAATTGGCAGAGTCAGGCATAGAACCAGGAGTGTCCTGACTCCCTAGTCCCCTGTTCGAACCACTGAATCGGGTTTCCTCTTCAAATGACTGGAGAGATTTAAAACTAGCACGGGGGGTTATGAAGAAAGAACGCGCATTACCGTTGGCTGTTGAGGAAATGCTCATGGTTGTGTAAGCTTACGGTTATGACTTGCTGTTCAGCTGAAAATGAGTAAAGCCATCCAGTGGAAAACATGGATCTCCCCTTAACCAGTATTTCCAGTAATCTTACACAAACCAGTTTAAAGGGACTAAGTCAGACAATCAAGGCCATAAGGTTGGGTTGTCCATTTAATCCCTCATAAGAAGGGTCACGACAACTTGATTACATTTCTGTTGGGAAGGCATTTTGGGGTGTTGATTTAAACCTGTCACCAATGCACACCTGCCAGTCTTGCCGCTCATGTGCTGCAGTAAACACATCTGTCTAGTTTCATGATCCAAACTGAGCAAGGAGCAGAAAATAAACTGTAAAAGTTGAAGCACAGAAGGTCTTCAAAACTCGTGTTAGCAATGTAAAGGCCTGATCCAGTATATACGGAAGTCATGGGTGTCTTCCGTTGACTTCTGTGCTGAAAGAGAAGATGGGTTTCCTAAATGGTGCTGTAAATCCACATAAGTCTGGCAGGAAGTTGGGGAAAAGAAACTTCCCCTGTAATAGTCTATTCATTATTTCTGGTTTGAATTCCAAGTATCTGAAGCTCAGTGTTTGTATCTAGGTCCCTCGAATTATGTTGTGGCTGATGATTGAACTCGCTATCATTGGGTCGGACATGCAAGAAGTTATTGGCTCAGCAATCGCGATAAACCTCTTGTCTGCTGGGAAGTAAGTTGGCTTTTATCGCTTGAGAGAAACCGGAAATGAATGTCATTCTCCATCTCTAGTGTTTATCAGCTGCCCGTATCCCATTAGAAAACAACACACTTTGTGCCAAAAAGGACCGTTTTATTTCCTGTAGTTGAGAATCTTAGCAGATCACTGCCCTGTTCTGCTCAGCAGGGTACGAGCTTCCCTCTTTGTATTGTGTATTACATAAAAAGTATTTGAGATGAAAGGTTTTTAAATAAAATGGGCATGTCTGAGCCCACAATTGGCACCAGCCATTGCTGATGTGACACATTGTAGAACTGTAATAAGCTTCCCTTTGGCTTTTAGACCTCATGTTAAACCAGAACCTTACCATATGTAACACCGGAGGAGCTTCTGTTAAATCAGAACTAAAGCTGGAAGGAAATTGGTGTAGAGTCTTAGCCTAGAAGTCCAGAGCCCAACTGTGTTTTAGCTCGGTGTTCCCTGCAAGTTAGCCACTTCCACCAGGCAGCGCAGAAATGGACTCTTAATCAGAAACTAACAGGCTCATTGCACTATAGTAGATGAGAAGTATCTCTCGCTCCAGAAACTCTTGGCTTGCTGTGCAGAGAAATGTAGGCATGGCTTAAGGTGGAACTCTTATCTGAACTGTTTATGTAGAAAACAGGCTTAGTCTCATGCCCAAAGTAACCAAGCAGCTTGTCAGATTACAAATAAAACCTTGAGATAAGTGTTCAATAACAGCACACAAAAAGTGGCCATGATCCCTGCCCGGAATATAGAGAAGCTTGGACTGACATGGCTAGAAGAGCTGGTAAAAGCACTATTCAAACGAAGTCCTGTTGTTCTGTTGCAGAGTCCCTTTGTGGGGTGGAGTGCTCATAACCATTGCTGACACTTTCATGTTTCTCTTCTTGGACAAGTATGGTAAATTCCTTTTTTTTTTCCTTTTAATTATTTTTAATGTCCCATGAAAGTACATGTAACAGATTAAATCTGACAGATGCCCCCTCAACATTATGCCTGAGACTTGTCCTCCAAAACTTGTTAATGGCATGTTTCTTCCACAGGCTTGCGAAAACTGGAAGCATTTTTTGGCTTTCTTATTACCATCATGGCGCTTACGTTCGGATATGAGGTAATTCTCACTTGAACGTCTTGGAGCTTTACTTAGCAATTAGAGTGACACTCCCTCTCCCCCTTCTTTCTGTCGAACTTGTGTCTTCATTCTCTCCTCTCAAACATTTTAGAAACCAGACAATCTAATTACTTCCTCTGATTTTTGTCTTCTTCTGCCAGGCCCTCGTGAAGTCTCCTTTGCCCGTGACCCCAATTCTGGAAAGCACTTTAAGCCAGGGCTTAAAATTAAGCATATCAGAGCTGATCTCCCCCTCCCCCCAAAAAAAAAAGTTTTTCCCATGCGGCTTTTTGAGTTTTTAGTCAAAAACCAAAAGATTCTGGTTCAAAAAACCCAAATTTTCCATGGAAAGCAGTTTCATTGGAAAATTTTAGACTAGTTCTAAAGCATATGCTTTAATGCTCTCCTAGATTTTTTTTTTTTTGCGGTGGGGCCCACTTTAACTGCCCTGGGGTTCTATTTGCTTCCTGGCTCAAAGCTGGTTGGCACTGGTCTAGAAGGTTAGACCTGCCCAAGAATTGTTAGCTGTTTATCTGCCTCCAAAAAGCTACCAGGGGGTGTACAACACTCCTCTTTCAGTGCTAGTGGGTAACCAATATCTGAGTTTTTTAAAGGGGGGAGCTATTACCAAATTACTGCAATTTTTAGGTGGGGCAAATTTGGGGCCTTCCAAGTTGGCCATCTAAGCAACTGTGTGAACGCTGCCAATCCAGAGGTACTAGTGGGTCTCTTGTGTCTGTGTGCAGTATGTTACAGTAAAACCGGACCAGGGAAAGCTGCTGAAGGGGATGTTTATGCCTTACTGTGACAAGTGCGGTACCCCCCAGCTAGAACAAGCTGTGGGGATCGTGGGAGCGGTCATCATGCCACACAACATGTACCTGCATTCTGCTTTAGTCAAGGTAAGAGAGGGGCGAGTCCTGTGTCCCTTCTAGTTTGCTCTTCAGAAGTACAATGAGACTATTAGAATGTGATCGTGAGGGTTGAGAGGAAAGCGCCTTGCAAGGCCTGGTATGTTTGAATAGCTGTGACTGCCCTTTTCAGAGTGGGTGACGTCAAGGAAGTCCGTAGCAAAACTCCCATTGATTTGAGTGACTGCAGAGTTAGTTCAAAGTCAGTGGGAGTTTTACCTCCGACAAGTGAATGCCGATGCTGAGCGCCTTTGAAAATCCCCTCTATAGTAGCAAAAAGAACAGGAGTACTTGTGGCACCTTAGAGACTAACAAATATATGCATCCGAAGAAGTGGGCTGTAGTCCACGAAAGCTTATGCTCTAATAAATTTGTTAGTCTCTAAGGTGCCACAAGTACTCCTGTTCTTTTTGCGGATACAGACTAACACGGCTGCTACTCTGAAACCTGTCTATAGTAGCAGTTCCCGTAGCCTTTGCGGAGAACTCTCCATACTTTGGAATCAGTTCAGTAAGCTGATTCTGATGGTGACTGTGCTATGAAAGTTTTCAGAATTAGAATATGCCATGTGCACCTGATAAAGAAATACGGTATCTCTTACGTAATAGGGTAAATTGAATAAATTGGCTGAACACGCGTTAACTATGTGTTTGCGTGACAGAACCTGGGGTCTAAATTAATACTTGGCAAACCCCTTAAACCATATTTCAGACATCTGAACAGTGTTTCCCAGTCTCTCTGCCTTGTGGGATTCATCCATATTTGATTCTACTGGGGACAAGATGACAAACCCAGGCTAATTTTAAAGCTGAAGGCCATCAGTCTGTCCTGCAAACAAGATGGGCTTTTTTCTCTTTCCCCCTCCCCACAGCAGCATATGTTTAGCGCTCAGGCTGATACCGCCCCTTAATTTACTAGCTCCTTTATCTTGGGGCACATCCCAGCATCACAGCAGAAGGCTGAGCAGCCCCTGGGTGCCAGGGTAAGCTGGAAAGCATGTCCAGTATGGTGAGATTTCATTTGGAGCTGCAGTTGACCATGGGGAAATCCAGTCTGCCGGAGCAACGTGCTCAAACAGGTGGTGTTGCTAGTGCATCCTGTGGATAGGTGCTTGTGTGAATGTGGCCAGCCACAGCCCCGCTTCTTCAAACCAGGCCCCTTTGCTCATTGTATGCACCCCACAGCGTTGTTGCATTAGCAGCTACTCTTGGCCAGCTGGTGTCTAATGTCTCATGCTGTTGACTGCTGTTTGTAAGGCCTAAAGAGGGATCCAATCGTGGGCAGGGCTCAGCTCTTAATATTTGCTGTCAGACAGGATAGACATATTCTGGCCAAAGTTCAGTAGAAATCCAGAGGCACCACCCTGTTGGAGATACAGCTGGTTCCATCGACTAGAGGTTCTAAAATACTCTCTCATAATTGTCTTTAAACGCTTTCTCTCCAGTCGAGGCAGGTGAATCGTGCAGACAAGAAGGAGGTGCAAGAAGCCAATAAGTATTTCTTCATAGAGTCCTGCGTTGCCCTCTTTGTCTCCTTCCTCATTAACGTCTTCGTCGTCTCTGTCTTTGCTGAAGCTTTTTTTGGGAAGACTAATGAACAAGTGGTGAGTCTCTGGGGTTTGTTGGGGGTTGTGCACGTGTGTTGTGGCGATTCTGGATTACTGGGAGTCATATACATGGTGGGTATGTCGACACTGCAGTCGGGAGGTGTGATTTCAGCACATGTTGGCGTACCCTAGCTCGAGTAACAATAGCAATGAAGCCCAGGCAGGCAGGCAGCAGCATGGCTAGCCCTGCCCACCTGGGACCCCGGGTACCTACTCGGGGCTACCACCGCCCATGCTGCCACAGCTTTGCTGCTGGTTAGATCAAAGTTAGATCAGGTATGTCTGTGCATACTTTGAGTCGCACCTCCCAGCTGCAGTGTAGACACACGCTGTGCACCTGGGTTAATAATAGCTACTGTGTTAACAGTGGGCCTAAGTGTTTCATACACAGAGGGCCTGATTCTCTTTTACACTGCCCTGGCAGGCATAAATGTAGGGGGGGGTAGCTCAGTGGTTGGAGCATTGGCCTGCTAAACCCAGGGTTGTGAGTTCAATCCTTGAGGGGGACACTTAGGGATCTGAGGCAAAAATCAGTACTTGGTCCTGCTAGTGAAGGCAGGGGGCTGGACTCGATGACCTTTCAAGGTCCCTTCCAGTTCTAGGAGATGGGATATCTCCATTAATTATTATTATTTATTATTATATTATCTGATCTCGCCCTAGCCTGCAAGATGCACCCAACACATTAATGCTAATGCATTTCATCTGGCCAGCTCCTCCACCCCAAACTCTACCAGCCGTGGTTTCTGCTCTCTGAAATCTGTTTACAAAAATGAAACTTCCTAAATTGTCTTGTCCTCTTCTAGTACAAAGTCTGCACAAACAGCAGCAGCCCCCATGCCGGACTCTTTCCAAATAACAACGAAACCTTGGAAGTGGATATCTACAAAGGGGTGAGTGGCTTTATAGTGAGGTCAGGCAGGGTGGTCTTATCTGAATGATCCCCTTAACATCCTTGCCTGAGTTATATGCAGCTGAATAAATGGAGACTATTCAAGGCTTGAACCTATAAGACTATAAGAGCTGTCCTGTTGGAACAGAACAGCGCTCCTTCCTGTCTAGGCCCGTGGTCAGTCTGGCGGAGCAGCTGGCTCCAAGAACTCTTCTTTTGACTGAGCATTTAAATCTAGGATTTAACACCTCGTGACTGGAAACCTTCTGTGTTTCAGGGGGTTGTTCTGGGATGCTACTTTGGGCCTGCTGCCCTTTACATCTGGGCAGTTGGGATTCTTGCTGCAGGTCAGAGTTCAACAATGACTGGGACCTACTCTGGGCAGTTTGTCATGGAGGTATGTGACTCTACAGCTGTGCCGGCTTATGGCTGTGTTTCCCCCCCCCTTCTCCTTGTAATCCCCTGAAGTTGAGATGGTCAGTGGAGGCCTAGTTTCCTTTCCTGGTCATGTAGTTTGCTGAAGGATCAGACTTTCCTGCTATTGACCCATGTACCAGACTCTTAGGTCCCCGATTCCCTTTGGAAAAGTCCAGCCTAACTCAGGTTTCTTTAAGAGAAAAAAACTCACCCTGTAGTAGATCATTCCCCTTCCCCCTGTTGCAGTTTAACTCTGTGGAATGTTGCTTTGTTGCAACAGCAGCTCTTCCGTTTCTCTCCCCGAAGGGATTCCTCAACCTGAAGTGGTCGCGTTTTGCTCGAGTGATTTTGACCCGCTCCATTGCCATCACTCCAACTCTGCTGGTTGCCATTTTTCAAGACGTTGAACACCTGACTGGGATGAATGACTTCTTGAACGTTCTTCAGAGCTTACAGGTGAGCAGCTGTGCACTCACAGCACGGGACTATTCCTTGGAGAGTCATGTCTAAGCATTAGCTATTAGTAACTCCTCATTCCGAACCAACCTCTTAGTCACTACTAGTGTTGGCTTTAGGGCCTTCTGTTGGCCCACTTATGAACATTTCTGTAAGCTGGTTGGCTGAGGGGTCCTGAGTGCAGAGAGCTCAAGTATGGAGGGGGGCGGGAGGGACCTGTAAATGGCAGCAGCTGCCATCAGAATTGGGTTTTCCAGCAGCAGTGAATTTAGGATCTGCCCCTGATCTGTAGATGCTTGTGGACTGTGGCCAACATTGGTTATAGCAGTGGTTCTCAACCAGGGGTCCGGGGCCCCCTAGGGGGCTATGAGCAGATTTCAGGGGGTCCGCAAAGCATGGCCAGCGTTAGACTCGCTAGGGGCCCAGGGCAGAAAGCCGAAGTCCTGCTGCATGGGACTGCAGCCTGGGGCACCAAGCCCCACCACCTGGGGTTGAAGCCAAAGTCTGAGCAACTTAGCTTCCGAGTGCCCCCTGTGGCGTGGGGCCCTGGGCAATGGCCCTGCTTGCTACCCCCTAACACCGGCCCTGGCTTTTATATGCAGAAAAACAATTGTTGTGGCACATGGAGTTTCTATAGCATGGTGGGAGGGCCTCAGAAAGCAAAAGGTTGAGAACCCCTGCGTTCTAGAACAGATAAGTTACTTCTAGGCTCTTATATGCCTCTTACTGAATTATCTGAGCACCACTTGAATATTTACAAAGAGCAAGAACCATATTTAAACAGCGTTACATTTATACCTCGTTATTTTTTATGACTTTTAAATGTAAATAAGTTTCCTGGCTGGTCCAGTTCTCCTCGAGTTTCCAGCTCTGCAACGACCTAGATATGTATTTATGGTGCCTTGTTCCTGTTGTAAAATGAGGAATGGGAACTGCCAAATTAAGGGCTCAGAGTAGAAGAACTTCAGCTTCCGATGGTTCTTGTCTGAAACTTGCTCCTCGCACTCCAGAGTGATACAGCCCATATCCCAGCATAGAAAATAACTCCTAGTTCAGCTGGACTACAGAGAGAGGAGGAAAAGTACTGTGGGGTCTTGCTTCTATAAACACTTCTGGATTCTTTCACTGAAGAATCTCTCGGTTGAGGGGAGGTGGGAAAGCACCAGCTGTGGCTTTAAACTGTTTCCTATTCCTAGCCATGAGAGATCTTAGATGACACACTTTCAAAAGCTAAAGGGAAAAGTTTGTGTGTGTGTGTGTGTGGTTTTTTTTGTTTTTTTTTAATGCGAACAAAGTCCCAGCCCTAATCTCCTGCATCTTGTTGCCTTATTCCAGCTTCCCTTTGCTTTAATCCCAGTCCTCACGTTCACCAGCCTGCATCCTGTGATGAATGACTTCGCCAATGGACTGTAAGTATGAAAAGAATCCCACCCACCTGACCGTTTCCTGATTTTAAAACCATTTGATTGAGGCCTGGGTATGGATATCTATCTTGGGTGCTTGGTCCCAATAAATGTGATATCTGAGCACAACCTTTAATGTATTTATCCTCGCAACACCCTCTGAGGGAGGGGAGTTTTATCCCCATTTTACATATGGGGAATTGAGAGGCCAAGTGACTTGCCCAAGGTCACATGGGAATTTTGTGGCAAAGTAGAAGAACCAAGTCTCCCAAGTCCAAGCTGGCACCGCAACCACTAGGCCTTTCTTCCTCCTTCAGTGCAGGGCTAACTGTTCACGAAAACGTGTGAATTGTTTTTATTCCCCAAACAGTATTAGAGTAGTTCTGCTTTTAAGCTTCTTATACATAGCCCAGTCTCCCCAAGACCTGTTTGACAACTCACTCTCCTTGGAGTGGTGCCCAATATGTCACTTCTAGAAACAGGTGTGTGTTTATTGCTTCCTGAGCGCTGTCTTGACCTCTTTTCTTGTCCCTTTTTCTAGTCTGTGTTTTTAGTCTAAAAGTAGCAACCCTATTAGAAAAGAGTCAGTGCAGGTCAACGAAAGTTTCTATTCTGGTGACTACATTTTCAGAGTCTCGGCATTTACATTACAAGAAGTGTTCCCTCCAAACACCAGGGCAAATAGGAACATCCCTCTCTCCCAAATGCCCCCGTAATCCCGTTTCTTTTGGCTTCCCTTTCAGAGGCTGGAAGATCGCTGGCAGTGTGCTCATTCTCATTGTCTGCTCCATTAACATGTATTTTGTGGCGGTCTATGTCACCGCACTGGGACACCTTGCCTTGTACGTGGTTGCAGCTGTTGTCTGTGTTGCCTACCTGTGCTTTGTAGCATATTTGGTAAGTATTGTTCTTCCACGCTCTTTGGCAAGACGATTGCTGTATAAAATTGTGATTCCGGTGATTATTGGGCTGAGGCAGCTTGTAGGCAGGACTGAGAGAATGAACTTGCTTTCCCAGGAGCTGGGAACTTTTATTTAATAAACCATAGAACTCTTACAAACACTAATCCTCGCCATCCGCCAGGTGCATAATTTCAGATATGTGCCTCAGTTTCCCATAAGTCAAGACACGTTCAAGCTTTCAAGCGCCACTCAGTTCTGTGCTCTACTCCTTGCAACTTCTTACCTTCCATCCAGTTCCTTTTATAACTCATCTAATAGTCTGATGGGGGGAGACCACCTGAATCATGCAAAATTCCAGATCTGTTTGTGTGTATTCAAATGGTAAGAGGGGACAATTATGCATTTGTTTAAAAAACAAAAAACGGGGGGGAGGGGGAGAGTCTGTCAGCCTGCAGTGTGACTTTCCTTCCTGTGACTGCTCCTGTATCTCCAAGTTTCTACTTATTGTGAAAAGTGTGTCAAAGTTTAGAACGGCTTATAACCATGCTCAAGAATCTATTGAATGGCTTTCACCATCTCAGCAGGCTTAATGTGCTTTAACATCCTTAACGTTCTCTGTAGAACTCATTATGAAGAGATTTGGTAACTTGACTTTTGAGTAATTACTGAAAAATAGCATCTAGTAATCCCTCCATGCTTCCATTCATTAAAGTGCAGCTGCTAAAAAGTAACTTGCAGCAATGTTTCTCACAGCCCACTCCTTCTTCTTTAATTCCAGAGCTGGCTGTGTCTGATTGCTCTTGGGATCTCCTTCCTGGCCTGTGGGCAAACGGTAAGCGTCACTAGAACAGGGCTTACTGAAGAACCGCCTGTCACTCAAATTAACTAAACACTGGGTCTGTCTGCACACAGCAGGTAGCCATCAGAGCCAGTGCGTTTCTATGGTTTACTGTGTGAACATATCCAAACGTATGTGCAATTTGCACGGAAAATACTTGTGTAAGTTTGTTGTATAAAAGCTCAGATGTACGTACTGGGAAATATTGTGTTACTAAGATAACTAAAGAGATGAGTAAGTTTCCTTGCTGACCCCCTCTAATCACACACCTAATCACAAACATAATGTCATGTTGCTGCTGGAATAGATGTCTGCTTTGCAATGTAGGAACTGCATGTAACTTTCCTATTATCCAGACACTAACCAGCTTAACAGCCTGGCAAAGAGACACTCTATGTTCCAAAATGACACGTCCATTTAGCTAGTTCTCTGCCTCTGAAGTCTTCCAGTGAATCTGTAATACAAGCTGCTAAACAGAAATCAAGCTGCTTGGACAGTATCTGAAGTATTAATCCTCCTTCTCACAATTAGACAAGCAACGGGTAAAGTCTGTGACACTAAGTGATGCAATCTACCTCCACAGATCAGAATTCAATTGTATTCCATAATCTCAAATTGACCTGGTTATTTCGCACTCTAAATGCATTAGAAAATAGTTACTGGTTACAGTTAATCAGAATGAATATGGGGTGCAGAAATTCGTTCTCGGAGGTGGGAATTGTGTTGGAGAAATCCTAGCCCATAAACACTAGAAGTCTAAGCATTAGAGTTGGCATATTTTTTTCCTACCTGGTATGTGATTCTGGTGATCAGCAAGGGTAAAAAATAAATCAGTGTTTACAGGTTGTTTATGATTCTGTGAATTATTTTGTATGTATGGCATTAATAGAAATTGTCTCTGTATTTTCTGCAATTTCCTGTATCATGACTCATGGAGTGTAACGTAACAGAATGCTAAAAGCCTTCCATGATTTGGGTCTCCATTTTTTTTAAACTTCCTTACTTTCACTTCCAGTCTGGCCCTTTATACTTTCCCCATTGTAGTTCCTGCTTCTCCACCTCCCAAGGCAGTCTTAAATCTAGTATTGCAAAGATCACAGTGAGAAACGTGCATTCCTTTTCTCTGTTTGGGAAAAGACTGCACATTTTGTCCTAATTTTATCATGAATTAAGTGGTTATATCCTTGGGGATATACTATTGTTTTTAGGGGAGGGGGCGGGGCGTGTGTTCATGAGTGGATCCTGTAAAGCGAATCTGTAGGGAAACTGAAGTCCTGGATCTTATTGAGTAAGATTTTTCTTCTGTTACTACTTGATAAAAGTTTTAGCTGATAACTCTGTGTGTAAGCATTTGTGTTTGCGTTGAGGTATTTTGATAGGTATTTTCACAAGAATTCAACTGATCTCAATTCTGTCCTTCATCGTATGTGCCCATCAGATATTTTGATCTGTACTAAATTTTAGTTTGTGCATTAGTTTTTTCACCTTTTTAAGAGAACTGGGTTCAAATCCTGACATGGGTCACAAGTGAAAGTGGCTTCGAAAGGACTTCTCAATCCCTCTGTGTGAACCTACCAAAAGCATGGCATGATTGCGGTCTGCTCAACAGAGGCTAGGGACTGGAATAGCCAGGGTATTACAAGATACAGGATTGGGGTCCCCTGGAAGATCTGTGTGGGTTGCACAGCATCTCCCCTTCCTTTGCCTGACTTAACCCATGCTATTAGTCCTCCACTCTCCTGATCACTAAAATTAGTCCTTTTTTTTTTTTTTTAAGTGGGAATATTTTATTGAGAATGGCTAATGTAGATATGTTTTCAAGCTTAGTTTCTGTAGTTCTAATTGGAGACAAGGTTTTCTCAGGTAATTCATTGTCTTAGTGTTTATCATGTTCATCACAAGAGAGGTGATTCTTCTGTGCAGATAAAGGGGGTTATCCATGGCTTTCGGAGGGTTGGAGAGACAGATTTCACAAGGGAATGGTAGCTTTTTCTTTTTATAGTAATGCCTCTTGTTTGGACAAACTTCAGACTGTAAAGGACATCCATCATGTCGATGGGAGGTAAAAGATATGTCCAGAGTAAGTGTGGAGAATGCCTTTAAATATTTTCCTGTATGGAAATGGCATGTGGTTCTCACTGGGTGGTGTGAGAACATTGAGTTTAGTTCAGGCTTGACCACTTCCATATTCTTATCCATTGTAGCAGTCAGAAATAGATACTGAATGTTACAATTGCTGTCTTGCCAAAAGCAAAGGCATACAGCCAGATTCTCCCATTGCCCTGCGACTTGCCGTAGTCCATTATATCCGCTTTGCACTGAGGTTAAAATGCTACTGAATCAGAACAGTAAAAGTTTACAACTGCTTTGCCCTAGACTACACAAGGTGTTGGACAATGGAGAGTCCAGCCCATAGTCTCAAATTGCTAGAGTAAAGTATAAACCTCACGGTTTCCAATAGTAGTAAAGAACACCTACATGTGCGGCTCCTGTTATGATGATAAGTGCAGACATACAGGAAAGAATATAACTCCCAAGTGCATAAATGAGTTGGTTTCATAAATTTGGTTAGGAAGGCTGTAACTATGAGCAAGAGACACGATGAATTTGGGATGGCAAAAATTAAAGCTGCTAATCTTTTTTAATGATCGTTTTGACTAAGCCTACAAAGTTGACTAATTTACTCTTAGTCAAGATAACTGACAAAACATACTTGACTTAAGTATTAATGCTTGATATAAAGAAAAAAATGACTTCACTTAGCGTTTTAGTTCCAAATTCCAGCTAGAAATCCTGAGTATGCATCCTACTTACTGCCAGGGTTTGTAGTCTTGTACTAATTCTGCTGACTTGTGTGTTAATCTGTCTTCCTTGGGCAGTAAAATTCTATAGACTGTCTAACCAAAGGCACGTTTATGATCTAGAACTGCTGTTAGACTTGAATCTAGCTGCCTTCATTCGCTTATAAGTTCCTGTAGTTTAATTTTTATGCCTTAGACTTTCATGCATTTTTTAAAAATTTCTGGTTTGTAAAAGTGTCAAAAATGCATGCCCACTGTGAACATGTATGACGGTCACTGTTGAATATGTTGCGAACTATATATCAAAATCACCGCTATATGCAGGAACGTCTGTATAAAGTCCTCTTAGCGTGGTATAATTTAGCTTCTATTCTATTCATTGTGAAACTTAATTTTTTTTTTTAATTGAGCATGAATCAATTTGTATGCACTACATTTTCAATTAAAAGAATAGACACTTTTTCAACTTGGTTTCTTGGGTCCTTTTTTTAAATTGCGACACCCAGTATGTTGCTTTAAAAGAAACTCGTATTGCTGCCCAAATGATTGAGATGCTGTAGGGTTATTGGCCCTGTACACTAGATTGCATGCAAACCTTAGTATTTCTATACTAACGCTCTCCAAGCTGTGCATAGTAACTTCTCACTAACTGCTGTTGCCAGAAATTGTCACTACAGTCCTTGTTCGTGTAAGACATTCAACCAAGAAGCTATCTTGCCTTGATATTCTCCGCTCCCTTCAGGGCAGCATTGAGTGCTTCTGCTCCCAGCAATAGCAAAGGATTGATATGCTATTAGCTTGTGCAACCTGACTACCTGAATATAATTCTTGCTAGGGTTCAGTTGAGCATTTTTATAGGTGTCTTTGGGTGGCTCTATTTGGAAGACAAACTTACCATTCTACATTAAGACCATTTAATCAAATGCCAACATGTTTTGGCCAGGAACAACCTTAATAGGGGATAAACTCTGCTAAGTTGGAATAGGAATGATCTTATTCAGGAGTTCAGGCATGGTGATATAATGGTCCCTTCTGGCCTTAAAATCTATTTGGGAGTTGGGAGGGAATTCTGATAGAAGCAGGCATTGCACACTCCATTCTTTTTTTTGAAACAAACCTGAACCTTTGCTTCTGTTCAGAAATTGATCTTTGTGTTACTATGTGATATGGGAACTTTCTTTCCCGTTTTTTTATTACAAGCTTTCCCTACCTGCTTTAAGTGAACTGGAAGCTGTAAGTAATGCATATTAT
Organism: Chrysemys picta bellii; assembly: GCF_011386835.1. Classification (NCBI taxonomy): domain Eukaryota; kingdom Metazoa; phylum Chordata; order Testudines; family Emydidae; genus Chrysemys; species Chrysemys picta. The sequence continues at coordinate 14,758,727 of NC_088812.1, read as the reverse complement.
TTATTTCTCTTAGAGGAAACACTGAATTTTGTAAGTTCGCTACAGGCCTTTAATTAAATTAATACCTACTTAGTTTCTTTGTTTCTACCGTGTAAGAAACACTTTTGGTAAGTTTCAGTCCATTGAAAACTCTTGTCTTGCCTTTTGATTTCTAACAACTGAATTTTTAAACAAATTTTGAATAATTAAGCATGAACTTAATCTTCACAGAGGAGAATAACTTTATCTTCTATATATGTGGAATCAATTAAACTTGCATGTTGATGTAACAGGAAATTATAACAGAGAAAGATACCGTCCTTAATTCCCCCCAACCGAAACAGTAATGGGATATTGCATCTGTGTCCCTTGCATGTTTTTGTAATATGTATCGATGTGAAGTATTGTGTCCATTAAATAAAAACTTATGGACAGCCATTGCTCTCATAAGCTAACTTGTAAATCAGACACAAATCCCTTTTAAAGAGAGTCCTCAAACTACTGCAGCTGAGACATAAACTGGATACAAAACAGGATTTTATAAAGATGTAACTCTTGGGTCCTAGAGCATAGCAGCATATTCTTTGGCTGGCCACTAGTGACTGAAGCCTGTCCAGATAGAAGATAAATAACTGGTTATTATCATTGGCTAATTGAGAGTGCACCCTGGCAGAGAGAACCTGTTGCACTGAAACAACATCCACTGTTAGCTTAACTAAACTTTCTGTAACGAATTCACACTACTTGAAAAGGGTGAATCCCATGTTCTGATAAGTGGAGATTGGGTTTTCCTGTTGGATCACACTCTGTGACCCTACTGCTAATAATCTAGTAGGTAATTAATGTACAAGATCTACTGTAATAAGTGATAATCAGCATGGAAAGATGGAAAAATCTGTCTCCTGTCTGTTCTAGCGGCTGAATCACCTTTGTTTTTTAATCAGCTGCATGTTGCTTCAATCTTTCAATGACACTCCTTCAGATTAATCAAAATAACTTTAATAAATCACTTAATTGTGGTACAGTATTTATCATATTTATAACATAAATCAGATTTACTGCTGCTGATTAAAGAATAAAAATTGATTTAATGCTTTGGTTTTAACATCTAACAGCCTCACAAAACTTGGATTTTATTTTATTTTATATAATGAAAGTGGCAGGACCAAAGAATCCGTTATCTAGTTAAGTACAATTCTTACTGATCAGATTATGGTTTAGAAGGCCTTATGAGCTACAGTAGAACCTCAGAGTTACGAACACCTCGGGAATGGAGGTTGTTCGTAACTCTGACATTTTTGTAAGTCTGAACTAAATGTTATGGTTCTTTCAAAAGCTTACAGCTGAATATTGCCTTAATAAAGCTTTGAAACTTTACTATGAAAAAGAAAAATGCTGCTTTTAACCATCTTAATTTAAATTAAACAATCACAAACAGTTCCCTTATTTTGTCAAATATTTTTTTTAACTTTGCCCTTTTTTTAGTAGTTTACATTTAACACAGTACAGTACTGCAGGGGTCCCCAACGCGGTGCCCGCGTGCGCCATGGCTCCCGCCGGGCCATTTATGTGTGCCCGCTTACTGGCCGCCGGACAAGCAGCCGCCAAAATGCCACCGAGAAGTGGCAACATCAAGAAGTCGGCGGCAATTCGGCGGCGACGCCTCTTGATGACGCTGCATTTCGGTGGCGACGCTTCTTGACGTTGCCACTTCTCGGCGGCTGCTTGTCTGGCAGCCACAGTCCTCGGTCCAGCGCCCACCACACGGAAAAGGTTTTGGACCACTGCTGTACTGCATTTGCTTTTTTTTTTGTCTCTGCTACTGCTTGATTGTGTACTTCCGGTTCCAAATGAGGGGTGTGGTTGACCGGTCAGTTCATAACTCTGGTGTTCGTAACTCTGAGGTTCTACTGTACTGTGTGGCTTGGAGCTACTTGGCCTTCTGGCAGTACCAGTTCCTAAGGGCTTGTCTACATGGCACTAACCGGCTGCATAGGCTCTGCTTCCGCGCACTAAAAATTCCATAGTGTGCTTTGATGTACTGCTGTTTCAAACACCCTGGCTTGCTGTGCACTAAATCAGGGTGTAGGCAAGCCCTTAGTGAAATAAAACTGCAGCGTATGTATCAGTTCAGAGAGACTAGCACTTAACTGCTGGAAAAGAACTTGGTCTTGGTCATGCCTCTGTGCCTGTGGCATGCAGTTGTCTCAATTACTACCTGCCCTGGAGGATTATTCTCTACATGGACGCCAGGCCAGGCAGCTTGCACTTCTGGGTTGTACAAGTCCTATGAAACTCATTGTCTGAACAAAATAAGATGTTTCTGTATTATTTCAGGATTTGAAGCATTGATCCATGACTTTTTAACAAAGTTTTAGGCTGAAGAAAGTCAAAGCATAAAACCCTCTGTTTAGTGACTTTAACCTAATCACCCTTGATTTCACTGTCTTTGGCTTCTGTTTCAAAGTGGTTTCCCTAATTTTCTTCTTTGCCTTCTCTAGTATCAGCTGGGACTTACTACTCACCCTGAACTCTTCCTTCTGAACAATGTCGATGCAGACTCAATTGTGACTAGATGATTCCCTGAACTGCAGTAGCAAGAACAAAAACAATTTTGAAGCCCCTTTGTGCTGCAGAAAAGGATTTTCCTTACTTATGGTTAGTTCAGAAACAGGTATGGTCAAGCATCATGAATGACGGAAAGATTTCCTCCGAGAAGGAGCACAGGATAAAACTGACATCTGCAGAGGAGTGTCAGATGGAATCAGCAGACGTTGCACTTGACATCAGCCATGAAGGTTCTCACAGGACCAATGAAGAGCCAGAGTCAAACCAGTTCATAGTATCACATACCCTATGGGTTTGTCTTATCTTTAGGTACTCAAAATATTTTCTTTAATCCTTTTTTTAATTGTAAATTATTTGGGTAGTAAATTATAGATATTTGAATATCTTATTGATTTAGATCTAAACTTATTCTGCTTGGTGTTTCTTAGGTCAGTTAAATGATGGGACACTAACATGTTTTCCAGTTTTTGGAAGATTGTCCAAATGAGTAATGTTAAGATTTTACATTTGATTTTGAATGATCTCATTTATGAAGTACACTAAGGAGACTACACAATGAGAAATAATTAACTCAAAAGGATGGGCAGATTCTGAAGTGCAAATCCATTGGAGCCTAAGGAAGAAGCGTACAAGGCGTCTGTCAAATGCAGATTATGTTCTGGGCATGCTCTTCCATTTCTGCTCCCTTCTGTCTAAAAACGCCCTCCCTATCTGTCCAGGTACTTAGGTGCTCAGTTACTATAGCAATGAGTCCTATCATCTCAAACCTCTCTAGCCTCCACTGTGGCTATCTGAAGAGGTCTCCTACTCCAAGAGCGTGGCAATCCTCACTTCCCTGCCCACCTCTTCTAAGCATCTGGCCAGTTCTCCAATACTGAGCCGCTCTAGGATTTTATTTCAGGTACTTGCCTTGCCCCCCACAACTACATTGCTGACTGCTGCGTAGGAAATGGTAACTACGGTGTAACTGGAATGGGAGGACACAAAGAGCTGTATCTTTGTGCATTCAGTCTAACTTTGTTTTTTTTGTCACCACATCCCAGCTTTTATTTGACCGACAGTGCGTTGAAATGCTTAATTCTCAATTTCAAAATACAAACAATTTGTAGAGGCAATGCAAGTTTAGGTTTTACTCCTGACATCAGAGGTAGGGATCTATAGAATCCTTGATTTAAGTATCTGTCTATACAGTTATAGGAGTGGACACCGCTCTATTAAGAGTGCTCACCATGAAAAGTGCCTGTTAACTACTAAGTCCTGAAGAGGGAACTTCAAAATTTCTTCATGTAGTTCTTCCAGCCATAAATGTAATGGAATAAATCCATGTGCAGTTACACAGCAGCTTCCATCTATAGGTGAAATGTGGCCTCTTCTCTTAAGCCAACCAACCCCCACAGAATGGGGTTCACTTTTCCTGGGAATAGCTTTACACAGATGGAATTGAACATGAGCTTTGCATTTTCATGCCATTTCAAGAAGTCTTGAATGATTAGGATAATTTCTGAGAATTGGATGGTTCCAAACTCAAAGCTTGAGGCCATGATATTCTGGGTGGGCAAGTGTCTTTTGTTTTGGTTTTTTTTTTTAAAGAATAAATCTTTTGCAGTTGTGCTAAGAACCCTGAGGCAGGAACTGCTTTCAAATGGAAGATACCCTGAATTATATTTTTATATATGTCTATGTGGGCTCAGTTCTGAGGCATCTTACTTCTGTTTTTTAATTAAATCTCTTACCAATGGAGCATTTCTATCCCTGTGTATTTGGCACTCATTTATTAAAGATATTGATTACACTTTGACTTGTGATGAACATGATGGAAGTCTAGACTGTCAAATAAATGTGTCAAATTCGCTTTAGCTTTTTCTGTTTAGGCTTCACTTGCTTAAGAAATAATGCTGATATTCTTCAGGTCAGATGACCCAGAAAGTTAATAACTTTCACTGGCTGTTTTCTGTACAAGAACAGACTGTACAGTGTGAACAACTGCAAAAACTCGTAGCTATTACATGCGAGGGAAGTAAAACGCTACCAGTGTGAGTACTGAATGCAGTACACCAGAGGATATTCTCTGGCTCCAAACTGTAGTGAGACCCTAAAGTTTGGATTGAAGTGTAGCATGGGCAATGGTGTCCAAGTTTCCACCAGTTAATGTGGAAAAGTATAAACACGTGCTGTAAATGTTTTTGCAAAAAGAGTCATACTCAGATATTCTTTTTCTCACACTAAAGCTTTGTTTACACCAGGGGTTGGCAATGTTTGGCACGCGGCTCCCCTGGCGGGCCGGGCCAGTTTATTTACCTGCTGACGTGGCAGGTTTGGTCGATCGCGGCCCCCACTGGCCCGCGGTTCGCCGTCCCGGGCCAATGGGGGCGGCGAGAAGCGGCGCGGGCGAGGGATGTGCTGGCCGCGGCTTCCCTTGCGTCTGATGAAGTGGGCATTCACCCACGAAAGCTTATGCTCCAATACTTCTGTTAGTCTGAATCTGTAAAAAGCAACAGAGGGCCCTGTGGCACCTTTAAGACTAACACGGCTACCCCTCTGATACTTGACTACCACTTTTGTTGGTCAGGAGTGTGAAGAAGGAAAACCACACACCGCTGACCGACATCAGTTTCACCGGCAAAAGTGCTGGTGTGGGCAGCGCTATGTCAGCAGGAGAGGCTCTCCTGCCAACATAGCTAATGCCGCTCATTGTAGGTGGTTTAATTATGCCAGCAGAAAAGCTCTCTCCTGCTAGCAAAGCGCAGCTACACAGGAGACCTTACAAGCGGTACAGCTATGCCGCTGTAAGGTCTGTAGTGTAGACATAGCCTAAGTCTGTTGCAGGTGGTACTTGCTTTTGTTTTTAGTAAATCCCATTACAATGTTACCTTGACCAATGTGGATTAGGCATCTAGCAAGTGGCCTAGTGGGCTTCTGCTTGCTGCTGTAGCTACATACAAGGGACACTAAGGATCTGGGTTTACGGCTGAGGAATAGTTCCCCCCCTCAGCTGATTACCTTTAGAGGCAGGCTGCCTCTAGCCTTGGTCTCTACCCCAGTTGGTGCTAACTGTAATTTGTTGCATCTTTCGGTGGCAGGCAAGTCTCACCCTGTACAGTACCTGAACCAGGAGTCCCTCTAACATGTGTGTTATCTCTGGGGAGTCCTTAAATAGCTGCCAGAGCTTTTGTTTGCAAACACTGTTGCTTTAGTTGGAAGGAAGAGGCTCTTGTTGTAATCTCATTACTTGCATCATGTTAATCACTGCTGTGGTTTAGAGAGCATCTTTGTTAAACCAGATATGTCCGGCAGGTGATGGTCTCGATAGCAATGACATGAAATATGCAACAGGCCAAAGAGCAGTGACCCAGTATTTCATAGTGAGCACCTGTTCAAAATCTAGTTATTGTAGCTATAACTATTGGCTTCAGCAAGTTGAAACATGAGTATTTTATTGTAACCAAGTGGGTTACCCTATATATAAAGATTTAATAAATAAAATAGCATCAATAAACAGCTAATGTAATATATTAGCACGAACCATTTAAACAACCAGCAATGGTACAAGACATTGGACTACTCAGGACTTCTGTTAACTGTCTACTGCCAACCCCAAAGAACAAGCTTGCAATGCTCTTTCCATATTGTAGCCCTCTTTCCTAACTAGGATGCACTGCAGCATTCTGAACTTGATGTAGGTAGATGGCTGCCTCTGCCCCAGATAACAATTCTCCTCCTTGCACACTACTCTAGCTGGCAGGGATTGCTGAAACATTGGTACTGACTGTGCTGTCAGTCATGCTGAGTCTATTGCCTCTAGCATCATAGACATGGATATTGTGAGTTTAGGTATTGATCCCAACAGTTGGCTTTAGCATAGAGCAGCCGTTCAATGGCAGAGCTAACAGAAGTCCTGGTGATTATTACTTAAAATTCTTACAGTGTTTACACATAGAAATTCTAAATAATTAATACTGAACATATGCTTTCCTCTCCTGCTTGCTCCTATGAAGTTGGTTCACTTTTTGGCCCCATTCTTGAACTGAGGTTTAACGTAATCCTTATACATAGAGAAGAGAACACCTAACAAAAGAGAGCAGATACTGTTATCTATTGGTGGTTTTCATATGAAAGAGAGTTCATGCAAACAGTTTTGCTTTTCATTTAATTTAACGTCTGCAAACTAGTAAAATTATTTAGCAGTAAAAATGTCTTCTCTAAATATCCTAAAAAATAAGTGGTGCAAGGAGGTAACAGCTGGATATTAAATGGTCCAATAAATCCCAATTTGAATTGTTATATCATGAATCATGAAGATATAGCTGGTAGCTTTGAAATGGGAGAATACTTGCTGAAAGTAGAGGTAAGTCAAGCACCCTCTGAGTAGGCCACTACTATGCGGGCAGAAGACTGCCCCATCCGCCCCCCAGGAAAGGGCTCAGCTACCAAAAAGGTATCTTGAAAAGGTTTCTGCACAAATCAGTATCTTACCTATTGTTATTGCTCCTACGACAAAGCCTTGTGCTGCAACTCTCATGTGAATGAGATGGACTGACATTTTCTGATCTCCTCTGTGTTTTAGCTTGTAGAGACCATAGCCCACGACAGCAACAAAGCCTGCCATCCCTATGCATTCAGAAGGAGGGTGAAGTTCAATAAATGTGTAGAACCAGAAAATGTAACTTTGGCTTAAAGAATGTCAGATAAATTACTCTAAATACTACGTTCCTTAAGCTAAAATCTACCAAACAGTGCATAGGGTGAAAAATCAGCATATTAAGGGTTTGCAGAATCTGCCCCTTCTGACCTAAAAAAGTAGTGTTTACCAAATGCTAAATTAGACATGCTGTTTGAACAAAGCATCCAACTTTCTGTGTTCCCAAAACCATCTAGTGTAGCCATATCCACTCTCATATTATCTGACTTTTTTTCTTTCTGAAGTAGGGAAGGAAGCCTCAACTAGAGGTTTAATTTTCTCTCTGCCTTTTTTGCTTTTGAAGTTGTCAGGGCCTGTAAATCACTTTCAATTACTTTTGTTATTTGGTATATAAATTGAATAACTAAATTATTCTTTTATCTTTCAATTACAACCCCTCCACACACGCTGCAAAAAAGCAAGCCATGTCCTTGCAACCTGCTAAATTGACAACAGTGTATACAGATTAGCCTGTGTTCATTTAGTCTGGTACATACAAATCACGTTAAGGTTTAGAAGAGCTTCTGTTCTGACAGTCCTGCTGTTACTGCTAAATGTTAGGGAAGCCTAATGAAGTTTGATGGATGAAACTTGGCCAGGCTTCTCCTTGCCTTTCCAGGTCTGCACAGTTCCTGAAAACCTAGTATTCTGGATGTGACCCATCTCACTTAATATATTGGTTTTTAAAGGAAGGTCTGATTCAATGGTGTGTGAATATGGAAACCGGTAAAGCTCTGTTTCTGAGGGAAGAACCCCCATGTAGAAGGTACTATAGGAAGCTGCACAATTACAGTAAAGACACCTTTTAAATGAAGGTTATAACAGGCTTCCATCAGACTACTGCTAAAGTAACAGCCACCTTTGCAACAGATCTATACTCTACTCTGGCCATCCTAGTATGACGATAGAGTAATGGTGTACAACAGTTGACAGTGGAAGGAGAAAAACCTTTTCACGCTATCAATTTTGCTGTTCCACGTTTAACCGGTGTACATTTTAGTTTTCTGGAAAAAATCCATTAACCTCCATTACTAGCCGAAGAGATTATTTCTAAGGAAAAACAGGGCAGAATTATTACAATAAAACCCTGTCCATAGCACTCTGTATGCACAGAAAGAGTCAACTCACCTACAGGAACAAATGGAGAGTCTCTAGCTTTCCGTGTCAGTTTAGATACTTGACTGTCCTCTTCCTCCGCAGACCAGCGATCATCAGAAGACATTTCTCACCTCTGAAAACAAGAGAACAGGTCTGACAATTCAAGTCCAGAGATGCTTTCCTTCTCTGTTCTCCAGCGTTTTATTTACTAACGCACCTCTTACTTATGAGACTCCCAGGTGTCAGAGCAGCTAACTTGCAAACTGATCTTGGTCGTAAGCAGATTCCCTTTTTCTAGCTGTCATTCACTTAATGCAATATCATCGCCTGCTTAATCTCATTTTAGAGGCCCTCTGGTTCCCTGTTAAGGGTTTTATTTTGGCATTGCAATTGGGCTGGGTGAAGTTTGTCACTTATACCTGCTCAGCTCTCCAAAGGTTACCTCAGCAAGACATGCTCGGAAATGAAACTTCCTCTTTGTAGCTGTATCTGTGGAATAAAGAGATACTACTTTTTTTTTTTTTAATGGATGTTTTAGAGACCTATTGCCCTTCCCTGGAGAGGAAAAGGGCAAATATAGTACCTAGCTGTAAAAAGGGGAATAAGGACAACCTAGGGACTTAAAGACCAGTCAGCTCATATTCCGTATCTGGAAAAATAATGCAGCAAATAATCAATGTGTAAGCACCTAGAAGAAAATAAGGAAGCGGTCAACATGGATTTGTCAAGAACAAATTGTATCAAACCAACTTAATATCCTTCTTTGACAGGGTAACAAGCCATGGGGGAAGGAGTAGATGTGATATCTTGACTTTAGTAAGGCTTTTGATACTGTCGCTTGACCTTCTGATAAACTAGAGAAATATAGCCTTGACAAACCTATGAGGTGAGGGCACAACTGGTTGGAAAATTTTACTTAGGGAATAGTTATCAATGGATATCAGGCTGGAAGGGCATATCAAGTGGGGTACCACAGGGATCTGTCCTAGGTCCAGTTCTATTCAATATCTTCATAAATGATATGGCTAATGGGATAGAGAGTACACTGATAAAGTTTGTGGACCAAGGTGGGAGAGGTTGCAAGCACTTTGGAGGGCATGACAAACTAGATCAATGGTCTAAAAGAAACAGGATGAAATTCAATAAACATATCTGTACAGTACCACTGTTAGGAAGGAATAATCAGTTGCACAAATAATACAAAATGGGAAATGACTGTCTAGGAAGGAGTAGGGCAGAAAAGGATGAGTGGTTATAGTGGATCATAAACTGAATAGAAGTCAACAATGTAATATTGTTGCAACAAAAAAACAACATTCTAAAGTATTAGCAGGAGCATTGTAAGCAGGACAGGAGAAGTAATTATTCTACTCCATTCCACACTGATAAGGCCTCAACTGCTGTATTCTGTCCAGTTCTGAGCACCACAGTTCGGGAAAGATGCGGACACTGTGGTAAAAGCCCATAGGAGAGCAACAAAAATTATGACCTACAAGGAAAGACTGAAAAAATTAGATTGGTTTGGAAAAGAGAAGATAGGGGGAAGGGAGGGAATGATAATCTTCAAGTAGGTAAAAGGTGGTTATGAAAAGGAGGGTGATAAATTGTTCTCATTGTCCGTTTAGGACAGGACAAGAAGTAATGGGCTTAAAGTGAGCAAGGGAGATTTTGGTTAATCATTAGGAAATCTTCCTGTCAGGGTAGTTAAGCAATGGAACAAATTACCTAGGGAGGTTAGAGGATTTCAAGAACAGGTTAGACAAACACTTGTCAGGGATGGTCCACATAATACTCAGTCCTATCTTAGTGCAGGAGCCTGAACTAGGTGACTTATTGAGGCCCTTTCAGGTCCTACATTTCTAGGATTCTGCCCCCTACAGCCCCCCAGTATCCTCCCCCTCCCCACATTGCCCCACCCCATATAGCCATCCAGCATGCTCCACCTCCCCACATTGCCCCCTCCCCCTATAGCCTCTCACTATCTTCCCCCTATTACCCCTACCCCATAGAGCCATCCAGCATCCTCCCCCTCCCCACATTGCCCCTTCCCCCATATAGCCCCTCACTACCTTCCCCCTATTACCCCTACCCCATAGAGCCCCCACAGTAACCTCCCCCTATTACCCCTACCCCATACAGCCCCCCCAGTATCCTCCCCTCCCCCCATTGCTCTGTCCCCCTTTAAGCTCCCCCAGTACCTTCCCCCTATTACTCCTACCTCGTACAGCCCCCCAGTACCCTCCCCCTCTTGTTCTTTCCCCTCCCCCCAGGACCATCCTACATGCCCCCGCCTCACTTCGGCCCTTCCCCTGGCCCCGCCCACCAGGCGCATGAGCATGACTCAACTACCCGTCTCCGGCCGGCGGGCAGCACCTCCGGGCCAAAGCCGCGCCCTCTTTGGCTCACGTCACACACAAGGGCAGCCAATGGCCAGGGAGGGGGCGGAAGATGGGGGATGTCGGGCGGCCTCAGGGTGGGCAGAAATGGCGGGAAAGGTCGGGTCGCTCCCTCGCGTAGGCCCCGCCTCAGCTCCGCCCGCGCGGTCAGGGCAGCGGGTGCTCCCCTGTTGCCCCCACCCCCAGGCTAGGAATTGGGCTAATAACGAAGCTGCCCCAGTCAGGTGCCTCCCTCCCCCCCGGGCAGCTCGTCACGGGGCAGGGCGGCACTAGCCAGGCCCACCTGAGCGTGTGGAACGGGAGCCATGGAAACGTGGTGTCCGCCAGGGCCGCCGCCCCAAGGCCTGGCCCAGCTGCGACCTAGGCCTTTCCACACAGGACAGCTGCAGGCCCCTCATCCCTGGTGTGGCTCTGCTGTACCAGGGCTAGGGGCGGGCATGATGGAAATACTTAGACGGGTCGCTGTGAGCTATAGGGCAGCCCCCCCCACAGTATACCACCCTGCTCCCACTGCCATGTTCCCCTCACAGCCCCCCGATACCCTCCTGCCCCTGGCCACCCAGCATTCCTGGCTACCGGTCTCCACTGCTGCCCCTGAGTCGCGTGTTGGAGGGAACTTCTTCCAAACCCCCCCGATCCCAGTCCCCCCCCCCACCACTTCTATTGCTTTCATTTCCTCCCGGCTCCACACCTAGGGGCAGCTTTGAGATCCTCCATTAGCTTCCATCTCCCCTCACGCAGACAGCAGCAGCTCATATCGTCCTTAGCTTAATTTCAGGACTAGCCCACCAATTTCTCCCCTAGCCCATCCGTAGGTTTTGTATGTCACAAAAACCAGCTCTTGTTATCTAAGATATGTATAGCCTCCCCCACCCCCCATGACTGTGAGAGTTGAGCATCTCACAGTCTTTAATGCATTTAATCTCACAATGCCCCTATGATGTAGAAAAGTACTGATTTCACAGATGGGAAACTGAGGCACGGAAAGACTGGAGCAGCTTGCTCAGGGTTACACAGGAAGTCTGTCAGCGCAGGGAACTGAAAATAAGCCTCCCAAGTCCTCTGCTTGCACCCTAACCACTGGGCAGTTTCTCCCTTCCAACCTTTAATCTCTTCCACCTGGCTCAGCTGTTTCCCTGACTGCACTGAGAGCAGTGCTTGAATTGAGCTAGTACCCTATACCCATGCTCACCACCTGTGCCTGCAATTTTCTTTTGTGTGCCCTGTGGGAAGAAGGTAAGGAAGCCGCCCTTTTGTGGCTCCCGTGGTATCCCTGAGATTGACTGAAAGGCTGTAAATATGCCAGTATGTGAGTGACTGGAGCATCCTTCCATCAGGCAGGAAACATCTGTGTATGGCACCTTGAAAACATCTGTGTATGGCACCCCTTGCATCTGAAGAAGTGAGGTTCTGACCCACGAAAGCTTATGCTCCCAGTACTTCTGTTAGTCTCAAAGGTGCCACAGGACCCTCTGTTGCTTTTTGAAAAGGTAAGTGATTTTTAAAAATTGATACAGGTTTTTTAAGGGGGGGCAGTTTGGTTGTGGGGAAGAATATTAAAAATAACGGGAGGAAGAATCGTAGAATATCAGGGTTGGAAGGGACCTCAGGAGGTCATCTAGTCCAACCCCCTGCTCAAAGCAGGACCAATCCCCAACTAAATCATCCCAGCCAGGGCTTTGTCAAGCCTGACCTTAAAAACCTCTAAGGAAGGGAGTGTTTGAGCTGATTTGCAACCTGTCCTATACAACAGGACTGCAAAGATGTGGGGCTTTCTTGTTTGACCAAAGAAACCATTTCATGTGATGTGAACCTTTAAGGAGAGGAACACAGCCCCCCAAAATAACACAGCAGGGAGCTTGAAATGAACTTTGATGTACACTGGGGGTTCTCAATCTGGCAGTGTCGGATACCTGTTAATAGTGAGGACATCTCCCCTCTCAACACCCTCCTGTTCGCAGTCAGGCACCAGCCCTGTGCAACTTCTATAATAGTTTATGTGGAAAAGTAAAACGAGGCAAGTATTGAGGTAGAGTTAATATCTTTAATGCAATGCATGTTCTGCCTTTAAAAAAAAAATCACACCTCAGTTTTTACTCTACACTTCTCCCTTTCTCTCATCTCTGGTACCTGGCATATGTTTCTCTGTCATCAGGTCCCATTGGCAGCTCCTCGTTCCTCTCCTGATGGTGCCTGGTGACTCCCCATTCATCTCATCCTCCTCCTATGTAGCAGCCTCTCCTAATAGAGATGGCTAGGTTGGCTCCTCCTCCTTGTTTATAGCTGCTTTTACAGGCATTCAGGCAATGGGAAACTAGAAAAAGCCGGAACCCTGTGACATTCCAGCTCTCCACAGACTACCAGCACGGACATACTCCAGTTTCACCATCATGTTCACCATAACTTCAGTTTCACCATCATGTTCAGTAATAAACAGTGTGATATAAACACTAGGGTAGGAGTGTGTGGGATAGAAGGTGCCACAAGTCCTCCTGTTCTTCTTTTTGGGATAGAAGTAAATTTGGTTATGATTGAGAGATCAAGCCTGTCTGGTTTAAATGTAGCTTTAGCCCATTCTTCACTGTCACCGATGATCCAAACTGTTGTTAAGGATAAATTTGGGTGATATTATGCCCGGTTGTTCTAGTGTTTTGTACCTCCAGCAGGACACATATCAGTCACCAAAGAAAGCCCATTCACAGTGCTGTTCCAGCTGGTACTTAAATGGTCTGAATGATGTATTTAAAACATTAACATGAACAAGATGACAGCAGTACAAGTATTATTCTGCCAGTAGTGATGATGGGTTAATTAGCAATAACTCAGCAACCCAGAATCAAAAAAACAACCACTCCCCAAATGTATTTTATTTAAAAGGCCTGAAAATGTTGTCACTCCTAAAATAAATATATATATAGAGAGAGATACAATAATTAAATATTATTAAAGAACATTCACTGAACCAGGAAAGACGAGTTTGACACCTTTGGGAGTTCTCAGATTTAAGTACCACTCTAGATCTATCCAAACACAACAGCTGAAAGCACAGAAGTTCTCCATATTTTACAAAGATAAACGTATTGCAGAAAGGAAGATGTCCTGGAGGGGGAGCAGTTGCCAAAGAATAGAGAGAAGAACATACATAGAAGAGAATCCTCACTTATGATTAATGAAATATTTATTCTGTGCCTGTGAACCATATGCTTGCACAGCTTCATCCTCAGAAAGCAGATACCAAGAGGGGCTCTTACTGTTATTATGACTTCCTAGAAAGTATTACTGGCATAACTAAACACCTGCTGCTGTACCATTACATGCTGTGATTTTATCTGCTCTTACAAGCACTATCTTTCCTCAAGGATAATGCTGCAGGATATGGGACTGGTGATTCAATAGGTGTCAGACTTCCCTCTGAGTGAGTACTGACCCAGTGTTTCACCATGATGTTAGAGGGCAATGCACTGCAGGATATGCTGTTTTGGGTGTGATGTACACCCAAAACCCTGACCATTTGTCGTCATGAAAGACGCTGTGGCTTTTTTTTTTTTTTTTTTTTTTTTACAGGAACAGGTATGTGAACCGTGATGTCTTGTCTAAATTCCAATGCAGCTAATTGAGAACATAAGAACTGCCATACTGGGTCAGACCAAAGGTCCATCTAGCCCAGTATCCTGTCTTCCGACAGTAGCCAATGGCAGGTGCCCCAGAGGGAATGAACAGAACAAGTAATCATCAAGTGATCCATCCTCTGTCGCCCATTCCCAGCTTCTAGCAAAGAGGCTAGGGACACCATCCCTGCCCATCCTGACTAATAATTACATTCTGCCTGCCTAAATTTCTCTTGCAGTTTAGAGTAATGGTATTAGAATCAGACCCATAGGTATTTCGCCCAATGGTGCATTGGTGAATGACATAAGAAACTGCACCAGCCACATGGTCACACACATTTCCTTTAATCAAGGGCATATTGTGCTCTTATGCCAATGGATTTGGACTCCAAATATCTGAACCACGAGGGGAATCAGTTGCTGGATGCCAAATATCTGAACCATGTGGGTGGGGTTTAGAGGGATGTGTCATTTTCCATGGGAACTAAATATGGTTTCACACAGGAAACACTACGTTGTGCCCCTAGAAGGACTGAACCTGTGATCACAGCTGAAGTTTCTGTTGAGTTTGAAGACATGAAAATATGAGTAGTAATAATTTTAGAGAAAAATATCCAAAATATGCCAGTCAGGTTAGAGGTGGCTAGGTGATAGAGTGGAAATGATTTGAATACCCCTTTTTAAAGATTTTACAGCAGGTGCCCAGCAGGTGGCATCATCTCAAACAGACTATAAAAAAAATGGAATGTCAATCTACTCTATTTACCCAAGTGCTGCTTTGTTGGTGGTATTTTATGTAATTCCCCTAGTGTTCTAATAAACTGGTTAACGAGAAGAGCAAAGTAATGGCTCTGTTATCCAGAGACTGCGTAGCAAAGGATTACTGAAGCAAGCAATGCATGATTAAAATACAAGTGTAAAAAATAAATAAATCTCAAAACAATCTCATTTCTTAAGCCCCATGTGTTGATCCAACAGAAAATATGTAATCGTTTCGTACTAGCTGGGACTGACACCTGCCAGAAGCCACAACACACATCTGAACAGGTAAGGCACAGATTCCAGATCCAACCCCAAGGCTCCAGGGAATGAAACAGAAATACAATAGTTCCAGATTGCTGGCGTGGCCCCTCCTGGACTTTTATCCCTGTTACAACACCACCAGACTGATGTTCTGGATTTGGCAGCCTCTCTGCAAGGGAGGCCCAGGATTGGGAAGTGTAGAGATGTTGCAAATCAGGAGGAGGGGGGGTTCAGAAAGCTTTGTTAAATGCTGACTCTGCCTAATCTGCATCCGACAATACTAAATACGCTGTAATTGTAGCTGTGTCAGTACCTCAGTCACCCTCCTTGTCTCTCTCATACCAAATACAACACCGTCAAGCCAAAACTTCTTTGAGCCCTAAAATAAACAACAACAAGATGTTCAAGAAGGAGGAAGAGGAGAAAGGTGTGAGCAACTTAGCTACATCCTGAGGCTTTATTAGGCGATTGGACTAAAATCTAAAACAGGCAGGTAAATCTGAATGAGACAGAATTCCAAAAAGGATAACTTTATTTAAGTTTCAGTAACACCCAGGAACCACAACCAAGATTGGGACCCTCTGGTGCTCAGTGTTTTATCAACACACGAGGTCAGGATCATCATCCCAAAAAGCGAACAATGTAAGAAAACTAGCAAAATATGAAGGGGGAGAGGGATACAATCAAATCGTTGTAAAATGGGCTATCTGATTTGATTTTGACAGCCAGTCACTCTGTTGGTGTTGGGTTTTTTCTTTTTAAGATACTGTTAAGGTGAGGAAGGGCCAGAATTTCCCACATCTATTGTTTCTGTCTGTGAACAATCTATTCTAATCAAGTTCTTATAGGGTCTCTTGTATTACCATTGTATCTGAGTGCCTGTTTACAGCATGCATATGATTATTTTATTCAAAATAAGTACTTCAGTTCTTATTTAAAAGTACAGTGCCAGCATTCCAGCACAAAAAGCCATCCCCAAATTAAAAAAGGTGCATATCCCAGCACTCCTGAGTTACCTTATTGCAACAAACCAGTGTGTGCAGCTCAACACTCAAGCAACCCTACAACAGCAAACCAGTTTGTGCAACTCGAATGCTTATAAGCTATCATGCAGTAACAAATCACCGTGCTTATGTAGCTGAAAGAAGCTTTTGTAAGGAAGAGTTTCAGTTTCAAATTTGCAGGTGGTGTTATAAATGAGGAACATTTATTTAAAAATTATGAACAGTAATATGACCCTGCCCTTTTAAGTATGCCCGTGTCAACTGTATATCTGCACTTATTTCCTCTAAACTAGTGCACACGCACACAAAAAGACTGGCTGAATGAAAAATAAGTTCAGCATTTCAAAAATGCCTAGTAATGAAGGGGGACAGGAGGGAAATGCCTAATCCGTTAGAGAAAATGTGAAACACAGAATCCCAGTTTGCTAGTCTGTTTTTAAAAAAGCGTATATGCAATGCTGAGGAAACTCAAGCCAGATCATATTCCCATGCTAGTTCCCCAGAACAGTGTAACAAGTTTTGCTTCATCTGATTTTACATTACAATACGAAAATGTGGAAGTTGTGTTGCTATTTTTATAAGAAGTTTTTAATTTTATGTCCTTATTTGACAGGATAAACACAGCTGCTGAAAAATAATGTAATTGCATACTGCTTCAGTGACATGTACTGATAAAGGCAAAGCAAAATCAACTGCCACTTGCACTCTGCCAAACCCTGTCATTGCTATGAACAGCTCCACTCAGGTCAGCCATAAGCCCTTCATTCCCAGAATAAATAAGTCTCTTCACACTCACATTCCTGCCCACTTGTGCACACACACAAATACACAGGCACACGCTACTGTTTCTACCACAGATACACTCCATTCCTGCTACACTCACATGCACCACACTTACATGCCTTCCCTCACACATAGAATCATAGAATCATAGATTATAGGACTGGAAGGGACCTCGAGAGGTCATCGAGTCCAGTCCCCTGCCCGCATGGCAGGACCAAATACTGTCTAGACCATCCCTGATAGACATTTATCTAACCTACTCTTAAATATCTCCAGAGACGGAGATTCCACAACCTCCCTAGGCAATTTGTTCCAGTGTTTAACCACCCTGACAGTTAGGAACTTTTTCCTAATGTCCAACCTAGACCTCCCTTGCTGCAGTTTAAACCCATTGTTTCTGGTTCTATCCTTAGAGGCTAAGGTGAACAAGTTCTCTCCCTCCTCCTCATGACACCCTTTTAGATACCTGAAAACTGCTATCATGTCCCCTCTCAGTCTTCTCTTCTCCAAACTAAACAAACCCAGTTCTTTCAGCCTTCCTTCATAGGTCATGTTCTCAAGACCTTTAATCATTCTTGTTGCTCTTCTTTGGACCCTTTCCAATTTCTCCACATCTTTTTTAAAATGCGGCGCCCAGAACTGGACACAATACTCCAGCTGAGGCCTAACCAGAGCAGAGTAGAGCGGAAGAATGACTTCTCGTGTCTTGCTCACAACACACCTGCTAATGCATCCCAGAATCATGTTTGCTTTTTTTGCAACAGCATCACACTGTTGACTCATATTTAGCTTGTGGTCCACTATAACCCCTAGATCCCTTTCTGCCGTACTCCTTCCTAGACAGTCTTTTCCCATTCTGTATGTGTGAAATTGATTTTTCCTTCCTAAGTGGAGCACTTTGCATTTGTCTTTGTTAAACTTCATCCTGTTTAACTCAGACCATTTCTCCAATTTGTCCAGATCATTTTGAATTATGACCCTGTCCTCCAAAGTAGTTGCAATCCCTCCCAGTTTGGTATCATCCGCAAACTTAATAAGCGTACTTTCTATGCCAATATCTAAGTCGTTGATGAAGATATTGAACAGAGCCGGTCCCAAAACAGACCCCTGCGGAACCCCACTCGTTACGCCTTTCCAGCAGGATTGGGAACCATTAATAACAACTCTCTGAGTACGGTTATCCAGCCAGTTATGCACCCACCTTATAGTAGCCCCATCTAATTTGTATTTGCCTAGTTTATCGATAAGAATATCATGCGAGACCGTATCAAATGCCTTACTAAAGTCTAGGTATACCACATCCACCGCTTCACCCTTATCCACAAGGCTCGTTATTCTATCAAAGAAAGCTATCAGATTGGTTTGACATGATTTGTTCTTCACAAATCCATGCTGGCTGTTCCCTATCATAGCAACACAATAATTTCCCTTCCATACACATATGCACAGAACACACTCAACACCATTTCCTTCCACATAGAGATTTGCAGCACTCTCCCCCTATAGACGCACATGCTCTCACTCCCCTTCTCTGCTGTTACCACAGCCCTCATAAGTTCACATCACTTGCTATTATTTCAGTTGATACTGATGTGACTTTAGAAGATAAATTTAAGTCAAACAGAACAGACTAACATACAAATACTTACCAAGATTTATCAACAGATTCCAAGGCACTGCAGTAAATTACTGTATTTAGTGGAACTGCCATATTCCTTTCTGGCGTAACTCAGCTGACTTAGTGGAATTACACCAGAGAAGAATTTGGTCCAAGGTGTGATTTGATTTCTTTTGCTAGCATGAGATTCATCACAGGTCATTTTTAAATCCAACAACAGTGTATCAGTTTGGGTCAATCCTGACGTTGCTGCTGTGTTGTTTCTAGTGCCTCTATTACCCAGTATTCTTTCTATTGATGCTACACTTGTGAATCAAGGCAGTTTACTCCTTGCACGCCCAGTACACTACTAGGGTGATGGCTGGCACCTCTAAAATGTACAAGATACCGTGTTCACAACTGACAGCAACTCTGGCATGCTGGTGGAGATGGTGGTTGCCTAGGAACTGCAAAATATTTGGTGACTTTCTTTCAGAGAATTGTAAGCGGATGGACCCCTTCAGTATGCCTATGGAAAACAAACAAAATACCCAAACTGTTCACAGCTTTCCAAAGAAGTAGTTCTAGGAGTAAAGGTGGAACTAGAAAGTTTAAATGGGTTTAAAATGCACTTGATCAGAATCTCCCATCCCTAATTAAATTTTTGCTATTTTCCAGAAGATGTCTTTACACACTTGCAAATTACTTCTATCTGGTTGAGTGAACAAGTAATCTATCAAAGCAGTCTTGATGCAGACTCTTTCATAGAACTGCCCCTGTCAGCGACAGACCGATGAGTGCACATGATTGTGCTTTTCCCCAATCCGCAGGAAGTTTCACCTTGTAGGAGCAGGCTATTCTCTATGGCAAATACTTGCAGCATGTGACATTGTGTATATAATCTTCCTGACGGCATTGATGCTATTACGATATAGAGATCTGAGTCCACATTCAGCCCAAGTAAGCAGGTGTAATTTCAGTGAAGCCAATGGAGTTTTCCTACTCCAGGACTAAACTTGGCCCAGAATTTTTATGTCTGCTACCTGGATGATAGAATCATAGAACTAGAAGGGACCTCAAGAGGTCATCTAGTCCAGTCCCCTGCACTCAAGGCAGGACTAAGTATTATCTAGACCAGGGGTTCTCAAACTGGGGGTTGGGACCCCTCAGGGGGTAGCGAGGTTATTACATGGGGGGTCGCGAGCTCTCAGCCTCCACCCCAAACCCCGCTTTGCCTATAGCATTTATAATGGTGTTACATTAAAAACACTTTTTAATATATTTATCAGAGACTTACTATGTGAAAGGAGTCACCAGTACAAACGTCTAAGCACCCCTGATCTAGACCATTCCTGACAGGTGTTTGTCCAACCTGCTCTTAAAAATCCCCAGTGATGGAGATTCCACAACCTCCCTTGCTGCAATTTAAGCCCATTGCTTCTTGTCCTATCCTCAGAGGTTAAGATGATGATGTAACAAAGAACAAAGGAAGAAATACTTGTGGGAGGAAGGGATGATATATCCCATGTTTTTAGAGTGTTATGAACTTTTATATCTCGGAAGGATTTTAGCCATTTGAAAAGTCCTGTTTATCTCTGTCCCTTTTCAGCTTGCTGATTTCCCCCCTCCCCTAAGTAATACAATGTTCTTCGTTATTAGTGTCCCACATTGTGAAGTGTTGCATAAAATAATTCATCGTCTCAAGCATCTTGCTGGTTTTAATTCAGTACAGTTACAAATGATATACATCCACCTTATATTTATATATACAGAATAGTTTCAACTAGGGCTGTCAAGTGATTAAAAAAATTAATTGCGCGATCAATCGCACTGTTAATAATAGAATACCATTTATTCAAATTTTGTTGATGTTTTCTACATTTTCAAATCTATTGATTTCAATTACAACACAGAATGAAGTGTACAGTGCTCACTTTATATTTATTTTTATTACAAATATTTGCACTGTAAAAAATAAAATCAATAGTATTTTCAATTCACCTAATATAAGTACTGTAGTGAAATCTCTTTATCATTAAAGTTGAACTTACAAATGTAGAATTATGTACAAAAAACCAACTATATTCAAAATTAAAACAATGTAAAACATTAGAGCCTACAAGTCCACTCAAATCCTACTTCAGCCAATCTCTCAGACAAACAAGTCTGTTTACATTTGCAGGAGATAATGCTGCCCGCTTCTTGTTTACAATGTCACCTGAAAGTGAGAATAGGCGTTCGCACTGCACTGTTGTAACCGGTATCACAAG
Source organism: Chrysemys picta bellii (assembly GCF_011386835.1). NCBI lineage: Eukaryota > Metazoa > Chordata > Testudines > Emydidae > Chrysemys > Chrysemys picta. The sequence goes on along the minus strand of NC_088812.1, from coordinate 14,737,723 downwards.
ATATTTACGTGCCAGATGCACTAAAGATTCATATGTCCCTGCATGCTTCAACCACCATTCCAGAGGACATGCATCCATGCTGATGACGGGTTCTGCTCGATAACGATCCAAAGCAGAGAGGACCGATGCATGTTCATTTTCTTCATCTGAGTCAGATGTCACCAGCAGAAGGTTGATTTTCTTTTTTGGTGGTTCGGGTTCTGTAGTTTCCACATCTGAGTGTTGCTTTTTTAAGACTTCCGAAAGCATGCTCCACACCTCGTCCCTCTCAGATTTTGGACGGCACTTCAGATTCTTAAACCTTGGGTCGAGTGTTGTAGCTAAATCTCACATTGGTACCTTCTTTGCATTTTGTCAAATCTGCAGTGACAGTGTTCGTAAATCAAACAACATGTGCTGGGTCATCATCCGAGACTGCTAGAACATGAAATATATGGCAGAATGCAGGTAAAACGAGCAGGGGACATACAATTCTCCCCCAAGGAGTTCAGTCACAAATTTAATGAACACACTATTTTTGTAATGAACATCATCAGCATAGAAGCATGTCCTCCAGAATGGTGGCTGAAGCATGAAGGGGCTTACAAATGTTTAGCATATCTGGCACGTAAATACCTTGCAACGCCGGCTACAAAAGTGCCATGTGAACGCCCGTTCTCACTTTCAGGTGACATTGTAAATAAGAAGCCGGCAGCATTATTTCCCATAAATGTAAACAAACTTGTTTGTCTTAGCAATTGGCTGAACAAGAAGTAGGACTGAGTTGACTTGTAGGCTCTAAAGTTTTACGTTTTGTTTTTGAGTGCAGTTATGTAACAAAAAAAAATCTACATTTGTAAGTTACTCTTTCACAATAGAGATGGCACTACAGTACTTGTTTGAGGTGAATTGAAAAATATTATTTCTTTTGTTTACAAATATTTGCACTGTAAAAATTATAATAAAAATAATATAAAGTGAGCACTGTACACTTTGTATTCTGTGTTGTAATAGAAATCAATATATCTGAAATGTAGAAAAACATCCAAAAATATTTAATAAATTTCAATTGGTATTCTATTGGTTTAACATTGTGATTAATCAAGATTAATTTTTAATTTTTAATCGCAGTTATTTTTTTTTAGTTAATCGTGTGAGTTAACCGACTAATCGACAGTCCAATTTCAACATTAGCACTCCTTCCTTAAAATATATAACTCCCCTACCACCCCAAAAAAAAAAAAAAACTTGGTGAAAAAATACTTTAGCTTTTTAACATATGCAGAAAAATATTTCTTTAAGTTTTTCCATTTCCTCTCAGTTTATGCTTTGTTTCTATGAAAGAAATTAGCACTTGCTCCTCATTTTATTTGTGACAACACAGCATTCACTGGAATGTAGTCTGAAATGCACAACATGACAAATGGAGAAACAGTCTTCTGGCTTCTCATGGTGGCCTCTTCCTAAGTGAGTTCACTCATCTATAGGTCTGCATAGGATGGAAAGAGATCTTACCACTAATATAGGTGTGTCATACAGAATGAAGGGTAGTTGGAAAACTTCCTAGAAGTTTATCAAAAAAAAGAACAGGAGTACTTGTGGCACCTTAGAGACTAACAAATTTGTTAGTCTCTAAGGTGCCACAAGTACTCCTGTTCTTTTTGCGGATACAGACTAACACGGCTGCTGCTCTGAAATCTAGAAGTTTATCGAAGTCTTCTAAAACAGCCACTGGAGACTGCAATGAACATCACAGCTAACACCCTTTGCTCTTCCTCACAAACCCAAGGGCTAAGAATTCTTAGCATAACACCTTCAGAGTGCTTTCCAAAATTCCGCCAGCTAGCCAACTCTTTCTATAGAATGATTATTTGCATCCACCTTACTTTTGTAGATAACAGCTTTCTAGCTTTGCTATTTGAGACAAGTTCCTGTTTCTTCTTAATAGTTTCTTTAACAGTGGACGCCGAATGTAACCATCCCAACAAATGTAACGATCAGATTTGATATATCTATACTCCTCTGGCTGGACTGACTCACCACTTCATTCTTCCATGGTAGATAAACTTGAGTTTCATGCACTTCACTGTACATCGGACTCAAAAATCAAGGCGTTGCCTGCTTTAGCTGACTTTAAAGATCCTGTGGTGCTTTCAAAAATGTTTGCCTCAATTGCCAACATTTCCCTCAGCTGGTGGTGTGCAGTGGTGGAGTTCCCTAGCTGTCATCTTTCACCACAGATGTGGCTGCGTTTTAATTAAGTTGTATGTATAGCGCTTATGGCATGCCCTAGGATGTGTGCATCATTTATTATCACGACTGTGTCCTCTCCTTGCATCAGAAAGTGCAATCTACTGACTTATTCTAATACGGATCAAAAAGATCTTAAGGACCTCTCTCCCTGTATATGTGTGTGACACCAGGACTGAGGCCTGACTTTGAAATGGCCGAACAAGACTCTTCTCTGGAAAAGAGACCCTGTGCCTTTAAATCCACAGCAAATGGAGAAAAACAAGCTGTGATTTATATAAGCTGGGTAATCATGTGATTTGCAGGAAAGCTCTCTCCCTCTGCCCCCTCCCCTTCCCTGTTTCCCCTCCCCACACTGGCCTCCAACTGGCATGCAGCACAGTTCCAAGAAAGAGGCACCAGCATTGGGGCCTGAGCAGGGGGCGGAAAGGAGAATGGGGGGGGGGGTTCATTCAGAAAGAGAGAAAGCAAAACAAACAGAAGCGAGGCGGGAAAGAAGAAGGAGGGGAGGCGGGAAACGAGGGTGGGGGGAGAGAGGGGCCTCCACATTGTTTTCATTTCTGCAATTCTTCGCCCCCCATCGAACTACATATGGGCTATCAGAAAAGCTGGTTTTCTATCTCTCAGGCATTTACCACAACTCGAAGCCCAATTCACCAACTGATCCCACCAGCAGGTTATTTATATTCATGCTAGCAGGGGTAAAAAAAAAATATCTTAGACTGTTTACAGTATTCTGGTAGTATCCAGTACCCGTACAATGCAAAAGCATCCTAGCTACCAGCCGTGACGAAAGGAGAGACATCTTCATGTCTTCTGCATGCCAGCCTTCGTGTGTGTGTGTGTGTATGTGTAAAATCTCCCATATTTACCCTTTGATTTATTTTATTCATTAAGGTCCAAAGACATTTTATTCATTTAGTAAAGATAAAAAACCCAACTCCATGTGACCAAGAGCAGAAGCAAGTAGTAGATCATTTCGTACTGAAAAGTAGGAAGAAGTGGCCATTTATAGAGCAGAAAAAGCGATGTTCTCCTTTGTGATTAGCACATAGGATTTTGCTTCTGGTGAATTGAACATGGCCTTTTAGATCAGTGCCAAGAACAACAGAAACTCAGATTTTTAGATGCCATTAGCTAAAGGGATCGAACGACCCTTTGTTTTACTCCAGCAGTTCTGGTTGGGCAGAATAAAATCTAAATATTCCCTGCAACATTTTAGCTCATTTCAAGCATTCTTTGGGCTTTTGTTTGTAATCCCCCCCCCCCCAACTCTCAAGATGTATTTGGTGATGAGACTGAAGTACGTGGCAATGACCCGGGGAGGTAACACTGAGTGATATGCTATCAGGAGATGCTATACATCCAAACGTCTCACAATCTTACGCCTTTTTTACCCATTAGAAACACAAGCTCAAGTGGGATAATAAAATGTGTGTGAAATTCACAGAAGTATCCCCACATTTGCAAATGGCCTGTCAATTTAGCACCAGGAAATGCAGAGTATGTCCAGTATGCCTCACGTGCTGGGTACACTGACTCACTGCAGGGAATGAGTATTGCTAGTTTCTCAGCTCTTTAGGGAGGGAGCAAGTGTCTTTTTCTTCTGGTTTGTTTCTGTAAACCTTGTAGGAAAGAAAGTGAGTAAGGGGGAAATCCCTAAATATAGACAAACTGAGCTGCTGCCTGCTTATCGGAGGCTCCCCTGAGACACGTTTTGCAGGGCTCCCATCTGCTTCAGTCTGTTACTTTAAGCCCCTGCGTTCTGTTTTGCCACTCAGGCCCGTAGGGCAGCCACATCATAGATGTTTTTCCCTCTCTCACTTCAGGGGCCATTTTTCACTCATCTTGGAGTTTGCTGCTGCGTATGTTGGTTGTGTTCTGCCAAGAGGTGTCCTGCCAGTTTGCTTTGTCCTGCCAGAAGTTCCATCCCTCAAACTCTTCATTTTTTTAGATGTAAGCGGCATGACTGAGGGCCCAGCATGGGAGATGGGGAGTGGCGGGGGCAGGATAATAGCATGTAGAAAATGAGCATTATGGCTCAGGAAAAATATGGGGGGTGTTTGAGGCTCTGGGACAAAGCGGCTCCCCCCCTTTTATCTTTCTACCCATGTAACAGGAGGAAACACAATCCATAATTAGCCTTCAGTGACCTCCATTTGAAAAGCAACAGTAAGAGCACAGCGGTAATGTGATACATAAGCAGACTGGTTACTCCTCTCCTAACAGTAGCTGAACTGAAAATCTCATGATGAGGTACGAGGCCTTTAGAAAATTCCAGACAGATGGTTCTTTCCCCTTCCTACCCCCCACAGTTTGTAACAATTAGGGGTCTTTCCTCCTCTTCATACCTGACTTCAAAGAAATACCCACAGCCACTTTTCCAGTTGCATTGCTCAGAAATTTGCAAAGGCCAAGAGCGTGAGGCCTTCTTCGCCGGTGCATGGCATACGCTTCAGAATCTTCCAGGGCAACAGATCAATAATGGAAAACGGAGACCAGTGGGGACACTGTTTGTCAGAGATCTCCTTTTCTTATGGATATGGGGCACTACCACGTGGAACTAGAACAGGTACTCCTACTAAAATACTGCCTAGCTGTGAATCACATTAGCAAACTTGCCAGGAGCCTAAGGACCGTACCTAATTGGTATAAATGGAGGAGATTGCAGCCGCAGGAAAACTGGTGAAATTAGGCATGTAGGAGGGAGTTGCCATATTGAATCAGACCACTGGTCCACTTAGTCTGTTATCCTGCCTCCAACAATGGATTGTACCTGATGTTTCTGAGGACAGAGAACCCTCCATAATACATTGTTATTGGTTCAGCGTTCTACATGGAAGGTGGAGGAATGTGGATTCTTTTCTGCTTCTTGAAGGTGATCAGCTGATGTCTTAAAGCAGAATAGTTGATTACTCTTATCATTATTTTAACATGCACATTTATAAAAGTTATTAATGCCCATCCAATTATTCAGCCCTAATCTAAAGTTAGAGACAATGGAAGCGCCTTTGCTCCACCTCCTACTTGCACCTCTTGTTGCTGCTGTTGAATGCATTCTCCTGAATGGAGAAACATTTTCTAATGCCACATGAAGGTGTTTCACCCAGAATACACTCCTGCTCTGGGAGGAGTTTGTAAAGAGACAATGAACATGTTCAGACTAGGCTGTCAGTAAATGACTGGAGAGAGTTCTGTCAAAACAACACTCAAAGAGAAATAGAGAAGTGTGCAAAGAGGTTCAGAGCTCTGTAGCAAAGCACAGTGGAGTCAGGTGCCTAGTGACACAGCCTCGCACAAGGAACACAGCTCTGCCTTCTGCTTACTTTTTCTTGCATCTTTACTTTTATATTTTAGAGTTTCTTTTATCCTTGATTTCTTAGCAGGCATGTTCCTCTTCTCCCAAATAGTCATGTCAGAGAAGCAAAGAATTAGTAAATGCTGGCTAGGACTCCAGAAGTAAATGGCACAAGTGAATTGTTAATGCACTGGCCTTTCACCTTTCCAGGGAACTCTCGCATCTGGGTGAGGTTACAACTGAGATGAGTTTAGGGGTCCTCCATTTAATCCCTAGATTAGAGTAAAAAAAACTTTACACAAAAAGCACAGTTAGCCATTTCTGAGTTTTTATCAGTTTCTTCAAAATACAAGAAAATAATTCCTATGATTTGGCTGTTTGCTTCACAAATCCTTTTCGGCTGGAATCCACAGCAAATACCTGGCCAAAGGAAATACCCCTAAATCCAACATTTTTACAAAACAAAAAAGCAAAGGTTAGCAACCCATCTCCAATGTTTGGTAGCTCACATAATCATTAGTGCAAAAATTAGGTGGGGTATTAACATTGGGAACTATGTTTAAAGCACCCCTTTTGTGTTTTGGTTTGTCTCTCTTTCCCTTTCCCCTCCTCCCATGCATATCTATTATTTTCTTAATCTCCTTCTCTCTTTCTCCAGTTAACTGGAAAAAAGCAAGCAGCTTGCTTTTTAGCCAGCTCCCATCTTGGGCACGTTCCAGTTTACTAATCTTGGACATTTGATTTAGGGTTAAGAACTGTACGGGAAGTACTTCTGTTTAGATCAGGCTTTCCCCTTTTCAGTCTTCTCTCTTGTGGCACCTCTCCTTGTTTACCTTGAGTCCAACTGTGCCATTTTACCATGGTTAACTTTTATTCAGCAACCTGCTTCTCCAGCATGTATTTTACAGGAAAACCAAATGACCAGTCTAGGACAGCATGTTTTTCCCATTAATTGTATAGGAGAATAAAACAATGTCTGTATGATGTGTAGAACTAAATGTTTAAGCCTTCTCTGTGGTCTGGAAGCTCACCCCCAAAGCATCAGAGAGAGAGAGAACTAGATAAATTCATGGAGGTTAAGTCCATTAATGGCTATTAGCCAGGACGGGTAAGGAATGGTGTCCCTAGCCTCTGTTTGTCAGAGGGTGGAGATGGATGGCAGGAGAGAGATCACTTGATCACTACCTGTTAGGTTCAGTCCCTCTGGGGCACGTGGCATTGGTCACTGTCGGAAGACAGGATACTGGGCTAGATGGACCTTTGGTCTGACCCGGTACGGCCGTTCTTATGTTCTTATCAGGTGTGACATGACATAGGTTTTCATAGACACAAATAATCCACAACATTTTGGACATTTTTTCTTTTAAATTTTCCTTCTGAGTCTGATTGCACAAGCAGCACTTGCGAGCACTGTCTGGATGCAGCAGTGCCGTGTGTGCACTCAGAGTCAAGCTTTTCAACGTACATATTGTGGATTCAAATTTGGAGGTTGGTTTGAGGCCCCTTTGAAAATTTGGTGCAATGTGTAGACAGGAGCGCCGCCAGCTTTTCTGCCGCCCTAGGCGGCGGAAGCTCCCGCCCCGAAATGCCGCCCCCCACAGAGGCGGCGGAAGGTCCCGCCGCTGAAATACCGCCGCAGTCGCCGCCCCCCAAATTGTAGTGCCCTAGACGACCGCCTAGGTCGCCTAATGGGTTGGGCCGGCCCTGTGTACAGAATTGACCCTTATCACTGTTGAAGTCATTTAGCTTTTTATCCACAAGAAAAGAAAATGTGTAAGAATACCATTACTGCAACAGCTGTTGGTTTCATAATTCCCTGAAAGATAACCAAAAGTCACCCAGAAATTAATGGCACACTTAAGCTTCTACTGTTCAGCAGTTTAACAGTTCACTTGGGTGTACAGTAATTCTACAATATATACAAGGGAGAGAATATGCAATTCTATTTTAACAAAGTACCTTTGTTTGGGAAGCAAAGTGTTCTGGTCTATTTTAAAGCTATTGAAACTTAGGAGCCACGTCTGGTGACATGCTGTGCTGCAAATTTGTTTGGGATATTAGAGCAAGTAAAGTTTAGGTAATACAGACCATCAAAGGCAAAATAGCAATGCTTAAGTACCTGGAGAGGTTCTGTAGATTGTAAATATACCGAAGACTCCTTATGTCAGCTAGCACTGATGAAACAGTCTAGTTCATGAAGGATATGCCATCTCGGAAGAAAAACAGGCTTTACAATCTTTACAATGATGCTTTGTTTTAGTTACCTTCCCTTCTCCCCCCCCCTTCCACCCCCAGTCCAAACAACTCAATGCCACTCCCAGAGAGTGGGTAGACAAATTCTGGTTTGTCCCTGCTAGGAAGAGGGCTAATTCTTGGAGGCAGAAGGTTGCTAGTGGTAAAGGCTATTTAACCACAGTGCTTTCTAAAATTTCTCCTTGTTTTCCCTCTTCAGTGTGTAAAAGTAAAATGTGTGGTAATTCCAGAGCTTCAAGAGATGAAACTAAACATCTGACTCCCTGGTAGCAAAGGGGCCCTCAAGAGGTAAAACTGCTCCAAGGTCAGGACAGAGAGTCACCCTCTAATTCCCAGGGGAACACGCTTGTTTCACAGCAACCCCTGAAGAATTTCCAAAGCTTTTAACCAGAAGACTCGTGAATCGAATATCTGCCAATCTCCTCTGTTGCACCAAGAACGCCTCTCATTATTGGTGTTTGTGACAGCAAAATATATCCTCTCTCCCTCGCCCGGTGTTCCTTTCTGGATAAGCAGTAAGGAGAGACCAAGCCACTAGTGAAGACTGGACTTCGGCCGAACCCAAACGCACCTTCAGTGTATATTATTTCACCTCCATCGGCCACCTTGAGGGATGGAAGAGACATGATCTATTAGAAAGCAACAGAGGGTCCTGTGGCACCTTTAAGACTAACAGTTCTGTTAGTCTTAAAAGTGCCACAGGACCCTCTGTTGCTTTTTACAGATTCAGACTAACACGGCTACCCCTCTGATACATGATCTATTAGGTCTCTTCCATCTCTAGTTTCTATGAGTTGATTAACTGATTTCAGCTTAGAGCTTTAGGCAGGCCAGTAAAGTTTAACTAGTTTTAAAGTATATCTCTGCGGTGTCAAATTCAACATAAACTTTGCCCAGCTTCTCTGCCAAGCTCCATAGGCTACCTGGTGCTCCAACTGGGCAGTATTCTAATTGAAGATGCCCATATATTCCTGAGAATTAGAAATACACGGGCTGATGTTCAACTGGCAACGTTTGCCTGCCATCCATCCATTCGAAATATATCTGCTAAAAGTATCTTCCTGGTCCATTGAGCTGAACTTGCCACTCCCACTCTTTGGATCCCTCCATTGGCTTACCCTTGGACACTGCATCAAGTTCAAGCATCTCTATTCTGATTTGATGATGTTTTTGCATCCCCTTCGTGCGAGAGTAAACAGGTACACAAGGAACAGAGCTACAGAGAATTAGGCCCCCCATTGTCTGTGTCTCTCTTCAGGGCAAGGACTGTCTTTATTTTTGCGTCTTGCACAGTGCTGAGCACAGATTTTAACTACTAATAAAATACTGTTTGATAATAATTACTCACCATAATCAAAAAGAACAGGAGTACTTGTGGCACCTTAGAGACTAACAAATTTATTAGAGCATAAGCTTTCGTGGACTACCGCCCACTTCTTCGGATGAATATTCCACTCTGTATGCATCCGAAGAAGTGGGCTGTAGTCCACGAAAGCTTATGCTCTAATAAATTTGTTAGTCTCTAAGGTGCCACAAGTACTCCTGTTCTTTTTGCGAATACAGACTAACACGGCTGCTACTCTGAAACCTGTCACCATAATCACTACATCTTATTGAAAAATATCACTAAATAGAGGTAACAGTCATGTAGAACATTTTATAAGTTATATAAGGCTCTGCTTCCTTCCTCGGCTCTCTCCCTTTTTGTCTTGGTGTTATTTCACGGCTCTCAGGGGCTGATTACAGCAACATCACTGTAGAATTTGGCTAAGAAAAGCCATAAATCTTTGGTGTTTGAGTGGCTATTGGCCTTCTCACTCACCCTCTCCCTGGCTCACATGTTAAAGTATGTTTGCTTTGATAGTTGTTGTTAATTCCTTTAATCATAAAAATTATACATATGTAAATAAATGAATAAACTGATCCTCCAATTGAGATTCTATTAAAGGGTTTTGCCATCCAGATTTCCAGAGAGGGAATATTTAGCATACAGCTGAAAAACAGAGGATTCTTTCTAACATAGCTGTGGACATGATGGTAAATTTTGCTGCTGCTGTGATTAATATTTGACATTCAGCTGCCATTTTGTTTTTCCAACATTATCCAGAAATGCAGAACATAACAATGAATAATTAATCAAATGTAACGTGGGTGCTGTGGCTTGGCAAGTTCTCTGAATCTATCAATCGGTCCTAACTCAGGTATGGGAGAGTTGACAAACCAAAGCATTCCTCAGATAGTTTGCACATGAGCAGCTCACCCAGCCAAACCCTGTCTACTCCAGCACATCCTTGCAAGCACCGCACACCTGGGTGAGTCCTGTACATCTGAGCAATCGCTGCACACCACGACAAGCCCTGCCCACTCACGCTGCACAATTGGTCAAATTCCAGAGACCCATGCAAGCCCTCCCTACAAGGTTTTCCCCTAAACTGCAGGGGGAGATGATGACTAAATGCATACACAAAGTGCTTTACATGAGAGTGGCAATGAGAGATTTGTGTTTGATTCTTCCTGAGGTTGGCAGTCTGCCATTCCCCCCCGCCCCCATCACATGTACAGTTGCTTAATGATCCCCTTTTGTACAGTAGAAGTGCAAGGGGGTGGGAAAGGGGAGGGACAAAGGGAAGGGACTTCCATTGTCTTTTGAAGGATTAAGTAAAGAAATATTTAAGGGCATCAAGTTTTCTTTGTGTAGTTTCCTCCGCTCCAGTGGCAGAAAACATAGATGTCAGGGCTGCACATGACACAGACAGTCCTAGTGTCTCTCTGATGTAATCAGACTGAATAAACAGCTCTGTTTTTCCTCTCGCACCATGGTGTTCTCTGTCCTTAGCATTTTCATATGTTCATGGAGCTGAATCTAAATCTGATGTGTTATTTCAGGATCCTCAGAGGAAATGCTGAGTTCCCTACAGATGGTTTGACATACACGTTGAGCCGTGTTCAATTTGGACCACAGATTCTGGCAAATGTTAACAAAATTGAGGTGCCACTGATCTGTCCGAGGTTGGGGGGCAAGCCTGTTGCATGGCACTGCATTACTCCTTCCAGTGCTCTCTGAGGCGCCACTCTATTGCTTTCGTCAGTGGGGTGTAGTGGATAGAGCACTGGACTGGAACTCAGGAAACCTGGCTTCTATTCCTGCCTCTGCCACTGTCCTGCTGAGTGAGCAAATTTCAATTGAAATGAAATTAATTGGCAGCAAGTTTAAAACAAACAGAAAGAAGTATTTCTCCACGCAGCGCACAGTCAACCTATGGAACTCCTTGCCAGTGGATGTGAAGCCCAGCACTATAGCAGGATTGAAAAAAAGAACTAGATACATTAATGGAGGATAGGTCCATCAATGGCTATTAGCCAGGATGGGCAGGGATGGTGTCCTTAGCCTCTGTTTGCCAGAAGCTCGGAATGAGCGACAGGGGATGGATCGCTTGATGATTACCTGATCTGTTCATTCCCTCTGGGGCACCTGGCATTGGCCATTGTCGGAAGACAGGATACTGGGTTAGATGGACCTTTGGTCTGACCCAGTATGGCCATTCTTATGACCTTGGGCAAGTCACTTTCCCTCCCTGTGCCTCAGTTTCCCCATCTGTAAAATGGGAATAATGATACTGACCTTACTTCAGAAAGCACTTTGTGATCTACTGTTGAAAAAAGGCTATATGAAAACTAGGTGTTATTGTTTTTCACTATTCCTTGAGACTTTTACAAGGCAATAGCAGATGAATCTACACGTTTAGCGTTATAGATTTTAGCACGAGCTCAGGGTTGAAAAACCACTCTAGAAATTTTACCAGGCCAGAGGTTTTTCCTTTGGTATTACTGAAAATAATTACTTTTTAATAAGGAGTTTCTCCATTACTGTATAAGATCTGCAGAGGGCGACTCCCAGCTGAGACAAGTTATATAGAATTCTTACCAGCAAGCTGATAGAGTTCAGCACAGCACCTAATAGGTCAATCGGGAAGGTGATTTCCAATAAAGACCAGTTCAACACAGCTGCTTCCTGTTCAGCCAGAGATATGTGACTCCCAGCTGAATGCAAGGCCAGTAGGGGGTGACTTCCAGAGGAGACTATCTCGTTCCAGCTTCTACCAGCTCAGGCAAGGGTAAACTGCCTTCTGGATTATTTCATATAGCTGCTCCATACAGACCCACACCGGAGTCCAAGTTTGAGTCTTGGCTGTGGTAACACAAACGCCTCGATCCTCCAAGTCGTTACAGGTTGTGCAGAGTTGTTGGGCTGCAGCACAAGTGTAAGTGGAGGCTATGCTTGAGCACAGGTAAGGTGAGCTGATGTGCATAGTCCTTCATGCTCACTGGAACTAAATCCCAAACCCACTCCCTTAATCTCAAGAATGCAGAATATATAACATGCAGGGTGTGGAGGAGCTATGGGCTTAAATGCAATTGTCTTCAGTGCAAGTGACACACTGAGTTATACACGCCCGTCTTAGGATCTTACTACAAGGCTGGGGAAACCTGGCAAACACACCACAGTGCTCTTATTAATGCAGGATTAGGGTCTCCTGCATTCCCTGTCGTGCGTATAATTTTTTACCTTGCATTTGTGCATGCGGCTGGGCCTCCAGATCAGATAGGGGACTCTACTGGTTGGTTGTCTGCTCTAGTATTTGTCAACCCTCTGGCAATAGAGCATTTTCACAGCCCACCTCACCTGAAATCCTGCACTGAAGTACTAATCTTCACAGCCGGGAAATGATTGTGATGTGAAAAATTCAGCAGCATGATGTCGCTTCCAGGGTCAAACAAGACGAGCAGAAGGCAGCCTGTGGGAGCGGAAACCTGAGTTCAAACCTTCTTGAATCATACTCACATGGCTGAGTAAAGAGGTAATGAACAGGGGAAGGTTTACAGTTAGATTTGATCTGTTTGAAAGTTTTCTCCAGTATGGAAGCACTTTAAAAAACAACAACAAAAAACCGCTTGTTTTCTGCAATTTTCAGTATTGTCATGCCAGCCTCCAGGAAGTGGTGATTCAGCTTTTCAACAATGAACCATCCTCTGCACTGAAAACCTTTTTGGAGATGGTGTATCTGGGATTGACATTCCAGTCTGGCCAGGGTGTTACCCGTCTAGATGGGTTAGTGATGCAGTTAATAGAATACCACCTCTTACCACAGCTGGAGGAGCATCTTGGCAGCCCTGTGTTTGGGTTAGCTACCCAAGTCGCAGTGCCACCCTTAGGTCTCTCAAGGAAACTAAGAAAAATGGAATGCTGCCATTGTTTCACATCAGCGTCTGGGATTTGAATTTCAGGCTGCGTCCGCTTCCAAGGCCTCAGTTTAGAAGACTTGGGACTAAATTAGGTTGGTTGTTCAGGACATGTTGCATTTGACTTGCAAACCAAGTAGCAGCAAGTTCACCAGGCATGAAGGTTCCGGATTGGTCAACTGTTCCGTGTGATCTTTTAGGCCACATAAGGCTTTGAAAATCCATTATGTGAACTGCTAGTAGTTTCTCAGATGAAAATAATTGTATGTCACTTTAAATGTTCAGTCAGTCAGCCTTTCGGATGCATTTCACTGTTACGACTCATTATGAGGCAAAATGAGTGGTCTGACTGAGTGGCAAAGTGATGACCCTGCCAATAGAAATGCAAAAGTAAGTTTCTATTAGGACTTTCTCAAGCTGAAAAGAAATGGCCAGTTGCCAATTCCATGAATGGGACAGGTGAACAGGACATATAGCAGTCCAGAACCGGGCTTCGTACCCTCTAAATATCTCTTTTGGAGACACAGTTATAAGACAAGCATCGTGGGTGTGGCAACAGCTAGGTCCAGACTCATGTAGCAGCTGGAAGAGGAGGAAGAGCAGGGATTCTGACTTCCCTGTGGTTAATACTTTTCTGGTATGTGTGTGTTTAAATTTGACTTGCCTCTGCTGGCATTGAAGAAAAGAATAAAAAGGCTCCCAAAGGACCTATAAACCCTTTTGTGATCAGTGTTGTGTTGCTTGGGGAGAATGTGTAACATTTGGTCACTGCCCCGTCCCTTTCCCTGTGTGGGGAAAGTGGGGGGTGGTTCAAGTTAGTACAGCAGTCTGTCATAAAGACCAGGTTTCTCGCTCTCTGTTTATATCTGTCTCTTACTATGTCTGCCAATCACTCTGTGTGATTTCAGTACTTTTTAGTAGTCTTGGTCTCTCCTAGAATGTTGTGTTTCAGTTTGTCACTCTCTTTATAGTTCACGGAAACACTGCGATCAGTCCCTGACTCCAGATACACATCCTCTTATGAGATCTTTAAGCAAGGATCTCATTGTGATCACCCCCACTTCCATATGCTCTCTAGACTTCCTGCCTCCTTTTAAATGACCAGAGGTGCAATAATTTTAATGGAAGATGGGTGTCTAAATCCCCTGCACTGTTTTGAAAATCTCTAACCAGATTATGGTCATATTCTACATTGTAATCCCTTCTTATGGGAAAAGGGAGAAATTCAGTCTTTGATAATATAATACCTAGCTGTTATATAGTGCTTTTCATCAGTAAATCTCAAACATAAAAAATATGGGGAGATGGCAATAAAGGAGAGTCTGAGTTGGGCAAGAAAGGACTCAGATAACCATTTTATCTCTGATAAATACGTCACAAGTGAAATTAAAGAATGGATCTGCTCGGATGAGCTCATTCCATCCTAGATTATATTACACTTAATCAACATTAGTATTAACAGAACTATAGTTGCACCCCATCACAACGGGGACCTTATTGGAGCAATGATACTGACCTGCTTTGTAAAGTGCTTTGAGATCTATGGATGAAAAGCGCTAGATGAGAGCTAAGGCTTATAGTTACTGTTGTGTGGGATGCTGTACAAATGTAAAATAAAATATAGTCCTTGTCCCTCACAGCTTACAATTTTCAACAGGGCAAAATGTGACAGGTGGGGTCAGAATGTAATTGGATGTGGAAGGAGGAGGAGGAGGATGGCAGTAAAAGGAACACAAGAACTCACCCATCTTCCAGGCATGATGGCTCTACCTTTCCAGCAATTTCTTTTACAAAAGTAACTGCTGCTTTCAGCCATCATCAGCCTCTCCATCTGTACTAGGCATGTCATCAGCTATTTGAATAGCTTCAAACCACAAGTTATGGCGGAGATACTTTTCATAAAACATGTTGAAACAAAAGCTGCACATGAATAAATGTATATTGGTGCCTGACAAGGCTTAAATGGGAAACAGTTTTACAGAGAGGGATTCTATTAGTATCATCCACACCTGGGGATAAATACAGCTTCTTACTGTCTGCTGAGGGGAAGCCAAAAGATAAGGAGATGACAAAACACAACTTTAAATGTTCTCTGAGAAGGTATACATATAATAATGAGTCATTGGTAAAACAAAGTTTCAGCTGGAAAAGAAGGAAGCTGTTAGGATTCTTCGAGCTTAATTGTTCAGAGGTTCTTTGCAAAAAAATGCAAAGTATTGGGGATTTTAAGGAGATTTCAAATCTACTCTTCCATGAAAGTCTTGCAAGTTCCATGCAAACATCTACCTGTCCCTCCCTATTTTTGTCAGATCTCAGCTACATATGTGCAACCCTCATTGACTTCAGTGGGATTTCAGTCTAGCTGAGAGTATATTTTACCCCTGGGTCTCTTGACTTTCTTTACTAAATATTTGCATCAGGAAGCGTGGCCATTTCTAGAAGTGGAGAGACACAAGGCAGCAACAGATTCTCAAAACAGAGCTCCCCTGATTAGACATGGAACAAAGCCAGGGATAAGTACAAAGTATTGGACTGGGATGTTAATAAGAAGCTGAAATTCTCTGGGCCTGAGTCTGGTGCAAGCAAATCTCTCTTCCTTTGCATTGATATTTTGGAAATCTGTGGTGCTATAGTTATTGGAATGAGGCACCATTGTGTGAAATGTGGCAGCCTTTACCATTAGGGCAGCAAATGTGACTTGGAAATGGATCTCAACTAATTTGATCTCACTTCTGTTGTAATGATATTTCTTTCAGGCTCCTTGGAGGCCAGGAGGAGTTGTGGGTCACAAGGGCAGGGGGTCACTGGTGTTATCTATCTTCTTTTATGCCCCATAAAGGTTTGAATTGTGGTTTGTGTTCTCCTCACGCTCTGACAGAAGCCTCTGGGATTACAAAGTGCTAAAACTGCCTGGCAACAGATGAGAGGTTACTGAAATCACTGAGGGCAGACAGGGAAAGGTGGAGGATAGGATAACTCATACCCTGTTCTTGCCAGTTAGGTCCCTTTAATGTTTTTTGTCTAGGAACGTAGGATTTGCCATACTCCATCAGTGCTCCGTACTGCCATACTCTTGTCTCCAGCAGTGGCTAATACCTGATGCTTCAGAGGAGAATGAAAACCCCCATAATGCAACTGGCCAATGTACAATTCTGTGATGGCATGGGGCCCAGTGATATTCTATACCTCTTTGCAATATGGTGAAATGCTTTGTAGTGCATTCCATACCTACTGCAACACTACAGTCTCTGATAGGTCCCGCCTTTGTGCATAATGCGTGTTGCTTGTCTACATTAGTTGTTCAGTCTGGATTGGATTCAGAACTGTTTTCCAAATACAAATTGTACAGTAGATTTTTGGGCCACATTGTCAGCTGGTGTAGACTGTCGAAACTCCATTGAAATCTGTGGAGCTATGCTGGTTTACAACAGCTCGGACTCTGTGGCCCTTAACCTCTCAGGCCTGCCTCTAGAGAGACAGGTTGGGAGGTGGAGAGGAACCACCTGCTGACTGAAGGGGGGCTTTTGCAACTGAAATGGGACTTTGGAGGGGAACTCCCAGATTTATCTGGGGATTTGAGAGGTCTCTGGTGCCCAGAACTCAAGTGGAATATCAGAACTTAGTCCCTCTCCTGTTCCTAAAAAGTATTTGGTATGCATTGCACTTGCTACTGCATTTCCTTACTCTAAAGACTCTAAAATTCCAAATTAAAAAAAGGGACAGTGAACGCAAAGGCAGGATAAATGGCTGCAGTGATCTGAGCTGAAGAGCTGGAAGCTCTATTCATGTATTTAGAAAGACTCTGAAGGTTCCTAGCAGCAGCTGCAGCACAAAGCCTCGCACATTAATTCGGAGACTGCCAGAAATAGGACTGTCAGGCCTGAAATATCACTGCCTTTCATTACATTACCATTGCCACTTTATTACAGACTAGGATACGTTCTCTATAACTGCTCTGGAGGTACGAGGAATCCTTGCGCTCCAGTGAAGTGAGGCAATAGGAGGGGACCCTATGGGCTTTAATGGACTTGTGAACTAATCTGCAGTAGCCTGACCTCTGAAGTAGAGAGGTTATATTGTATATTTATGACATTGGGAAGGGAGATGAGTAGGACCCAAGGATCAGAGGCTTAATGGCTAAACTGAAGTGATCTTAAAGGGCAGCAAGAGACCCTGGGTCAGAGAGAGTTGGGGGCTTTGCCCAAGTGCTGGGCAAGCAGATGCGTGCATAGAGAAAAGTGGACTCAGTTTAGTGAATTCAAGGTATTAGCAGCACCCTGCTGAAATGAAAACCAAGTATGGCCCTGGCTGGAGCAAGGTGTTAGGTATCATGAGTCCAGGTGGACTTGGAACAAGGTCTGGGTATAAGGAGTAGGGGAAAATAGGAACAAATGCAGGCAGAAAAGTCAGGAGGAGAGAACTCCACTATCGATCCATCCCCTGCAGGGGAAAGCATGCTGGAGTAATCTGCATGTATCTAATAAAACTGACACTCAAAGCTGCCGTGAATAATTCAGTAGGAGCTGTGATCTCAATTACAGTGCATGTCCCAGAGGTACAAACAGAGAGAGAGCGGCTCAGGACCATTCTGTGCCATTCTGAAAGGGCCATGACAGATGGGGCTTGCATCACCGTAATCAAGTCACACTTCACATGGTTATTGCTTTTAAAAAGAGGGACCCAGTGGGTGAATGAGTCCAACGTGCCGCTTGTTGCTTTCAAATGATCCAGCTTGTTTCAGTCAGCCAGCCTGGTGCTTCTGTGTGAATGAGGAATTAGAAAGTGGGCGTGGAACAAGAGAGGTGAGTAACCCCACTCCATGTGTTCAGTCCATCCACTCACCACAGCAGCACACTGGAATTCCCCTCACCCTTCCAGACCAGTCTGCAACCTTACCTTGCCAGGCCTAATGTGGCCATCTCTCAGGTAAGACCCAGGATTTAACTCTCCATTTCCAAAGTCAGGCCACGATCCTGAGAGAGATGGATACTATGTAGTTATACCAAAACTACAAATGCATTATTTTCCCAAAGTGCAGACACTTTATTTTCACCTATAGTTTGTGGTTGAGTTTTACAGATATTGCTGTCAAGCTTACAGAAGTGACTCTAAAAATGATATGCTGCTGTTCCATGTCTTTCCCCTTCAGTGATTTTCAGATAAGTAGGCTGCACCGTTCGTTTATAACTCAAAATCTTCCAGCTGGCATCGCAAACTCAGCCTCCTCTCAGAAAATCAAGCTGTGCTCTCCCTACTTCCTACATCATCACCAACAGTAAAGATTCTTGGATCTGAGCCTAGCTGACAATGTATTTGAAAACAGTATGGGGGGGGATGCAACAGACTCCAGTTCGCTCCTTCACATCTTTATTGGCACTGAAGCAATGGTGAGAACAGACATTTTGCTTTTGTGAATAAATTAAGCGGATAGGACTCAGTAGATATGCGGGGAGCAGATTTGTGGAGAAGAATTTTTCTAACACTAAACCAATATCAAAGCTCTCTTGGAATCTCTCTGTCTCTAACGCTACCTGCCTGTGTTTCAACTGATGTCCCATCTCAGCAGTGTAGTGGCAACCAGCAAGAAACTCAGAAATCTCAATTTGAATGAACTATCAAAAATCCCTCTCCTGCATTGCAGATGCATACCTGCACCCAACTATGGGAGGCTGGCCTTCCTTCCTGCATAGCAGTAATTCTTTTAACTGAATACCGTGTAGTCCTTGGATAGAATAATCACAGCAAGCCTAGTATGTATCTATCTCCTGGTTTCATACAGAGCCCTGAAAATGTAGCAATAACAGAGGAAAAGCTCTCTTATCTTTGTCTCCAGTTGTTTCAAGGTCATTGAAGGCACCAAATTATACCAGCAGTTTTTCAGAAGACAACCAGGTCATTCTTATTGGTGAAAGAAGAGAGGAATTGAATTCATGCATTTGGCTGACCATGGTGTAGCATCACCATGTGCTTACGTAGCTGGTAGGTGTTACACCATTTCTTCTGCATGGTGTTTCAAATCACATCTTGGACACCACTCTCTTGGGCTAGGACTGCTCCAGACAGATTCTTCTATAGAATAATAATAATATAATCCAAAAAGATCAGCAGATTACTTATGAATGAGGACAGGTCAGTTTCTTGGATGGAGAAGTGTGTGTTCTCTGTTGTCTGAGGAATTCAGATAATGTTTTAATTATATTTTCCATTGATTGTTTTGGTGAAATGCAAGTAATTAGTCTCTGTTTATTATATGGGCCTTATCACATTTGTATCTGTGCCTTATAAACATGAATACATTTAACACCTTTCAACTCCCCTGGGGATTAGGTTTTATTATCACCATTATTATCACCATTTTACAACTGGGGGAAGTGAGGCATGGAGAGAATAAGTGACTTGCCCAAGGTCACACCAAAAGTCTGGACCATCACTTTAGATTCCAGTCCGGTGCTTTAACCCCAGTGCCACCCACTCGCTGGAATGTCTGTTGTGCTGGTCAGGAGGATTGTCCAGCTGAGAAGAGTTTAATGCATTAATACAGACGTTTCCTGTAATGAAATGTGTTGAAAGATTGCCAGACTAAACTGCATGATCTAGAGCTGAGAGAGAGTCTCCAATGCCTCTTCTAATATTACATCTCAGCTTCCTCGTCCTGCTTCCAGCACTACCCTGCACAAGCTCCTCGTTCATGATATATTCCAGCATATATATTAGGGATGGAGAATATGCAAAACTTCCAGTTATGATCCAAATGTGGCCAGAACATGTCATCATAGGTCTGTGTTTTACCATATCTTACAGAATAGTGGTTATTCATGAGCGACGTAGGTTACCAAATCTAGAGATGGTGGTAAATCTATGTAGATTTGAATATATTGGGAGCAGGAGACTTTCTCTTATTCGGTGTTTGTACAGTGCCCAAAACAATGAAGGCATCAGCCTAACTGGGGGTGTAACACAAAGTTAATTTAATAATTTGTGTCCTAGGTTACCTCGTTTTTCCCTTAAACATGCAAGTAAAGTTTTTATTCTTATAGTAGATAGTATGATATTTCAATGCATATCAAAAGCAGATGAAATAGAAGGAAACATTCATAATATACTGTATAGTACTTATTCGGAGCAGATGCTAACCACTTCATGGGACCTAAGACATAGATAGTTGTCCTGCAGAAGTTACACATGGGTAATACCCTTGATTCTGTGCATGGAGATACTTCCAGAAAGACTTTGAGAATCTTATATTGTTGTGTATTTTACATGACTTACTTTTGTGAAATTGTGGCATTATGGGGCTATCCTACATGGCTGTGCGCACTGTATGATTGGATATCTTACAAGATTGTGTGTCTAGCATGGCTGCAAATCAGTATGAGAGGGAGA
The DNA here is from genome assembly GCF_011386835.1 of Chrysemys picta bellii. Taxonomy (NCBI): domain Eukaryota; kingdom Metazoa; phylum Chordata; order Testudines; family Emydidae; genus Chrysemys; species Chrysemys picta. Next base: position 14,717,319 of record NC_088812.1, on the reverse strand, counting down.
GTCCAATGAGACCAAAGTAAAGGGGAGAAGAAAAGGTGACATTTTCTTTTCAAGGAATGCCATCACCATTTTAGATAAGCTGATAACTAAACGGTGGGGTTTTATGGAAAGTGTAGAACCAATAAATTCCATTATACAGTTCTGCTATACTGGCAGGATTATAGTGCCAGATACTCTCCAATGGTGAGTATTTTTATCATGCCAGGAAAATTATTAAGATGCTGCAGACTATAAGAGTCTCTGCACATTTCTCTCACCACCTCCCCTTATAACTGTCGGTCTATATTATTCAGAACATGATTATTTGAGGTTAATATAGTAAAAAATCATCAGTTCTAGGAATTGGAAACATGCAATCTTTCTAATACCTTTAGCATGTTATATATTTCATTTTCAAATTTGAAATGTCTTTTGTGACTGGATATACAGAACCCTTTACCTCGCAGGACCGTTTTAATCTCCTTGGTAGTTTAGTGGAGTGGCACAAAGGGAATGAGCCAAAGGCCAGGAATTGGTCCATTGCTTTTAGAACCTCCAGGCGAGACGCTCCAACTTACAACGGCTCACTGGGTTACGTTAACTGATTCAGTAAATCAGAGTGAAAAGGTTACACAGGGATTTCCCAGCCCTGGCCATGTTAAGTACCTAGGGAAAGCAGAAGGATGTTATTCATTGCATATTCCTTCCATCCTTCTCCTGATGCAACTGAGTATGGATTAAGTCCTTATGACTAGTTGATTAAGAAAGGTTAAATGGAGAGGGCCACAGTTCCATGCAGTGTATTTTACGGACGTTAGCCACTGAATTACTAAAACGCCTAATTAGCTCCTATGGGGCCCTATAGTTGTATCTTTAAAATTAGAAGAAATAAATACATACATTTACCCTGCAAATCTGAGCTAACTTCAACAGCATGACATTAATTAGCACTCTAGCTTGCTATCTGCACTCTGATAGCTGAGTGATTTAAGAGGTGATCAATAATAATATCTTGGCTTTCTTCATCGCAGTGCACTTTACAGACCAAGGGCAAGAGGCATTCATTGGCCTCTGGCCACAGAGGGTCTGTTGGAAATGGGGGCTCAATGGTGCAAGCTGCCTGTGAGGATTGGGCTGGAACTTCACAGTGCAGCCTATGAAGTTGGTAGCTCTAGCCAGTAGAGAGAAGGGATGGGAGTAGGCCAGCTTGAAGATGCCTTATTCAGGGCTTTTCCCAGACAACCTCCAGGGATTGTAATGCTGCCCTTCCCCAGCCAAACGGACCTGAAGAAGGACAATGATGGTACAGCTATTTGTGATTCACACGGGTGGATCCTTTCTAGCAAGGAGGTTCCTGTGGAGGCAGGAGATGAAGTTTGTACCACCCTGTGCCTGCAGGTCTGAATCTGGCCTTAAATGGGCAGCAATCCTTTCAGCAGCTTCTGAGTCAGAGGGAAGTGCATCTACCGAGGCCATGTATACGCTACAAAATTGTGTTGACCTAACTTATGTCGGCATCCAGCCAGCGCAGTTATCAAATCGCTTGTGTGTGCGCGCACTTGGCTTCTTGTGTCAGCAGTGCGTGTCCTCACCAGGAGCTCTTGTATCAATTGTATTGTCAGTGTGGGGCATTGAGGGACAGCTCCTGAAAGCCTGTAGCAGTTGACATAAGCAATGCAGCGTCGGCACCGATGCTGCGTCGATGAGGTGCTTTTACTGTTCTGCTGCAGTGCTGTACATGTAGACATGGCCTTACTTGGCGTAGAGAAGCCCTTACATTGGCAGAAGACAAATTTAAGTGAAAACACTTCCACAGGTCGATACGAGGCGGTTTACGTCTACCTAACTGTGTCGTGTAGACCAGGCCTGAGTTACCAATACCACTTCCTGAGACTCTGGGGTGTTCCTTGGAAGTCTCATCCAATGCTGCTTAACTTCTGATATCAGATGAGATCATATGGTATGGCTAATGGTGATATCTGACAAGGCCAAGATAGTGTGGTTGCAGGCCACATCTTCTGCCACAGATTTGAGTTTAAGCACGACGTTTTAGGATGTTGCATTAATAGGAAAACTATTTAGAAAGAGAGAGATTTCAATGGGGCTTATGCCCCTACATCCATTCGTTACTTCTGTACATCTCCATGGTGTTGAGCCGTCCTGCTTTTGATAGATTGATGCTGCATCAACATGTAAGAATAATAAGACCAAGAGGCAGCGTGGGTGGGGAATCTAGATCTCATTTCCTTATGCAGCAGTTGCAACATATAAAACACACCCTGGGCATCTCTAGGACTTCCCCAGATAGATTCTTCTATAATCCTCCTCCTCCAAAAAGATCACCAGATTCCTTAAGAATCAGGACAGTCCAGTTTCTTGGCTGGAGAAGACTAAAGGAGTGTGCCTCATTCAGACAATATGGAGATAGCACTCCGTGTCAAAAAGCATATGAGAGGCACTTGGATTTGTTAATCCAGCTATTCACACAGCAAAACCACAGTGAAGCAATTAACTGTTAAACATTTCAGAAGAACTTCCCTACTTTAAATGTACAATTCATTATCATTGCCATACTTAGGGTGATCCAAATGCATAGAAACACGTTGCCAGAATTGGGGAGTTCCCCAGACTGGAAGGGAAATGAGGAAGGCAAATGTATTTATGTGGCTAGCCAGCTCTTCCTGCACAGCCTTTGAGTCAGAAAGTGGTGAGGCAACACCCTGGCCATTATGACTGAAATCTCGTAAGTACAAAGCAGACACCAAGGAGCCGTCCAAAAGGTAGGAGTGCGATCCTGTGGGCTGAACATAGGATTGGGACTCGGGAACTCTACATTTCTAATCCTACCCTGGCACTGTTTTTCCTCAGTGGCCTTGGATAAGCCACTTGTTGCCTCAGTTTACCCATCTGCAAAAGGAGGATAATATTTATCTAACTCACAGGATGTGTTTGTAAACGCAGACAATGTATAGAACGTAATAGGTGCTAGGGAAGGGGGATTTTGCTGCTGTTTCCAGTCATCTTGGAGGTGAGAAAGGAGCTAGTCCTCATAGAGGTTCATCGACAGAGCAGCAATAGAAACAAGGATTGCCACATTTACAATCCTGGAGATGGGAACTACAGGACAAAGAACAGAGAATAAGCCATTTTACTGAACTCTTGCCATCTCATTCCCATGTCCAGTTAAGCTCAGCAGAGAAGAGCCTTGGTTTGAAACCAGAAAGACATCCAGAGTCCTCTTCGGGCTATTCTTGCTACTCAGAGTACATAGATTTATGTGCAGCAGTACTAAATTTTCACCAGTGAAGATGCCAGTTAAATTCCAAATTAATTATTTGTGACTTGGAATAAGCCTAGATTCTCTCCAAAATGGCAGTTGGAGCAAGGGAAATAAATTCCTTGTTTCTTGATGGATTGTCCTGTGTGTGGATACTTAATTCTACAGTATGAACACACACACTAGAACTAACGCTGTGTCCTAATTATATAATGATTCTGGAGGTGAATACTGAGTTTAAATCATCGAGGCCAGCATGAGCTTGTGGGCTCCTGGGCAGAACCCCAGTAATAGTTATACCAAAACTCAACCAGTTTCTAATCCCAAAGTTAAAACTCCTCATATGGCCCCAAAATAATTAGTTTAATGCCTTCTTTCCCAACATATGCCCCTGCTGACCAATATAAAATGGGCTTCTTTCTGTTTTCTGCTTTTTTTACATTTTTCTACGCATTCAGGACCAGTCAATATAGCACAGTATGTTCTGGGATTACAGCAAGTTCCTTCCAATTTCTTAGGGCTGGGCCATTTTGACGTAGGTTCTGGTATAAATCTACTACGATAGAAATGCAACAAGCCCATAATGAAAAGCCATTAAACTCCCAGTAATAGTTTCTGTATCAACACAAAGGATTATTTGTATGATCTCCATGTTAGTTGCAATTTTGAGACATCAGAAGAAGTTGTGATTTCTGTAGACAGTAACGAAGAATGATCAATGAAGCTCATTCAGGCTCAAGGTATAATCAGAAGTATAATGGTATTTTTCCATCTTGACCTGCGCAATGAGCTGTAAGTCTGTAGCACTTAGCAATCTGCTACAACTCCATAACATCTGCGTATGGGGGAAAGCTATTGCTCAACGCCCAGGAATGCATAGCCAATGTGACAGCAATAGGAAATAACCTCAGAGATTATAGTGGGGGCCACGAAGGGGCAACGAATTCAAAACACAGACTGAATGTAAACAACATCTTAAGTGTGCAGGATTCTTGCTTTGAGAGGTCTCCGAACAGTGAGACCTCTCCGATCGTTAAATAAGTAAATAAGATGATTATTTAAAGACTTTCTCCAGATTTCGCCCCCCCCCCCCCCGAAGAATGAAAGATAACATTCTTTCAAGTCAGTTGCTAATGGCCAACAGTAAAAATGCAGTTAACTGAGAGTTTTCTGCAGAGGTTACTGCCCAGTGTTCATTTTGTGTTTGTGCGTGTATGCCTGTGCAGATGTGGGGGTTTCTGTGTGTGTTAAGTGTCTTACTGTAGATTTTTGAGTGTAGGGTGACCATAATGGGCAAGTGTGTACGTGTGTCCAGTTTTGTGTTAGAGGATGAGCTCTGATACACTTCAGTTTTTAGCACTGACCTGATAGTCATCCAGTAATGAAATCTGCACCAGACAGTTTGGGGTTTTTTTTTAAGTCAAAGGGGAAGAGAGGGAAATATCTTCCAAATAGCAGCACGGAGTGTGTTTTTCCGAATGAAAACAAGTGATATAAAGTGGTGACGTCTTTCTATCAGCATATATTCTCTGGGCCAAATGGAGGGTGAATCTAAACTGGTTTGACTAACATATAAGTCTGACTCATGCCCACTTACTAACATGCAACTCTCCCCAGCGCCTTCCACAATTAGTGGGTCAACCTAAGAGGTAGAGTAAAAGTGTGGGGCCTTGCTATTGCACAGACGACTTCTCTTTTAATGATCCAACACAACAGCTGTGGCTGTAGCTAATGAATCTCAGAATCAAGTTCTCGGGAGTCAAGTGTTTTCAGTGGCAGGCTCTCAGCTGAAATTCTCTACTGCTGGAGACCACGGTGAGCCAGAATCTTACCACTTTGAGGGGACTTGGCAAGATGCATCTCTTTGCACAGGCCTTCCTCGTTAATGATGTATTCGGAATGTTCATCAGCACCTTTCCTGGAGATAAAATGAAAATAAACTAGTGAAAGAAGCTGGATCAGTGATGGAGGGGCAAAGATCATGGTGGAAATTGATGCTTTTTAATCTGTGGCCAGGGCCGGCTCCAGGCACCAGCTTAACAAGCAGGTGCTTGGGGCGGCCAAGGGAGAGGGGTGGCACCTGCGGCAATTCGGGGGCGACAGGTCTCTCACTTCCTCTAGGAGCGAAGGACCTGGCACTGAACTGCCGCCGCCGATCGCCGCTTTTTTTCTTTTTTCTTTTTTCCCAATTGCCGCCGCTGATCACGATCGCGGCTTTTTTTTTTTTTTTTGCTTGGGGCAGCAGAAATGCTGGAGCCGGCCCTGTCTGTGTATATGGCATCTGGATAACATGGTGATGGGTTTAGAATCAATACATTCCTTAGTTCCATTGCTAAACCCTATCCTTACAGAAAAGGGGTGGAAGAGATAGAAGCCCTGATTCTCTGCAATGTCCAAACTGTGCTCTCTGCCACTCGCCCTGCCCTCCTCTCCTCCTGCCCGAACAACCCTCCTCCTCCCCTTTGTACCGAGTGGGGAAGGGCAGGGCAGCTGTAGGAGGTGGCTATAAGAATGGGAATCTCTGGCCAGTTTGAGGCCAATTTTTTACTACATAAAAGTGCAAAGTGGCCTTAAAAAGAAGAACAGGAGGACTTGTGGCACCTTAGAGACTAACAAATTTATTAGAGCATAAGCTTTCGTGGACTACAGCCCACTTCTTCGGATGCATATAGAATGGAACATATATTGAGGAGATATATATACACACATACAGAGAGCATAAATAGGTGGGAGTTGTCTTACCACCTCTGAGAGGCCAATTAATTAAGAGAAAAAAAACTTTTGAAGTGATAATCAAGCTAGCCGAGTACAGACAGACAGTTAGATAACTGTCTGTCTGTACTCGGCTAGCTTGATTATCACTTCAAAAGTTTTTTTTCTCTTAATTAATTGGCCTCTCAGAGGTGGTAAGACAACTCCCACCTATTTATGCTCTCTGTATGTGTGTATATATATCTCCTCAATATATGTTCCATTCTATATGCATCCGAAGAAGTGGGCTGTAGTCCACGAAAGCTTATGCTCTAATAAATTTGTTAGTCTCTAAGGTGCCACAAGTCCTCCTGTTCTTCTTTTTGCGGATACAGACTAACACGGCTGCTACTCTGAAACCTTTCAAAGTGGCCTTAGTGGACTATAGATTCCAACTCTTAATTTCTACCCTGAATTAAAGCAGCCATTATAATCTGAGATAATGATTCCCCGGACTGTGACATAACGTATTCTTAGGTTTCAGAGTAGCAGCCGTGTTAGTCTGTATCCGCAAAAAGAAGAACAGGAGTACTTGTGGCACCTTAGAGACTAACAAATTTATTAGAGCATAAGCTTTCGTGGACTACAGCCCACTTCTTCGGATGCATATAGAATGGAACATATATTGAGGAGATATATATACACACATACAGAGAGCATAAACAGGTGGGAGTTGTCTTACCAACTCTGAGAGGCCAATTAATTAAGAGAAAAAAAACTTTTGAAGTGATAATCAAGCTAGCCCAGTACAGACAGTTTGATAATAAGTGTGAGAGTACTTACAAGGGGAGATAGATTCAATGTTTGCAATGGCTCAGCCATTCCCAGTCCTTATTCAAACCGGAGTTGATTGTGTCTAGTTTGCATATCAATTCCACGAAAGCTTATGCTCTAATAAATTTGTTAGTCTCTAAGGTGCCACAAGTACTCCTGTTCTTCTTTTAACGTATTCTTAGATTCTTGTAAATGGGATCTGTTGGGGAGGGACGACAAGTTTTTCCAGATCTGATGGCTTCTTAAAGCCCATCACTTATTCTACTGATACTCTCAGAGAGATGACACCAATCAGATTCAGGATTCTCCAACATCTTTGGCTTTTTCCACCCATGTGAAGGTGATTGCAACGTCCAGTGTGGACAGACAGGGAATTTGTAAATTGTCATTTGACTATGCAGAAGAGACCTTTGACCACAAAGAGGTCATGACATATGTTGGTTGCCAAAACCCCTGAGTTCTGCCATGACTCACAAGCTAACCGCAGAGGACAGCTGGCCATGCCTCTGAATACAAGCCAGAAAGTTTTGAATGGCTTGTTAGTAAGAATGTGGCAGGCAAAAGGAGAACGCAAGAAAGGTTGCCCAACCCTCTATTCAGCTTTAGCCATTTTTATTCACAGGAGACAATGGCTTTCCAATGGAGCTATGGCTCCCAATGACCCTATCCATCCATCTGGAGAGGAACAATGCAGCGGGCCATGCACCTCTGCTAATTCCCCATGCTGTAGTTTGCACTGAGCATGCGCATGTCTGTTACACTCTCAGAAAGCATTCAGTATTTTGGAACTCTAGCCCTTTAAGTCTAACAATAAACTTCTCTCTTACGTGGGACTGTCAGACAAATTACAGAATCAAGAGTGCAGATGGCCTCATCCCTCGGTTTACTGATACATGCAGCAAAGTGGTTTGAATGCGGTGTGGCATCCAATAATACTTATCAACCATCAGTAGCTTTGTTGTACTAAGGGTTCATCTCAAGCACACGTTTGCGCAAAGTGCTGTCAGTCGTAGCAGTAGGCTAAAACCAGTGGAGGGAAAGATTTTCAAAATGCGGGGTGTGTAAATCTGCTCATTTTCAATGGTATTAGAATCTAGTTGTCTAAGACCATGTCTACACTACAAAATTGTGTTGACCTGACTTACGTCGGCATCCAGCCACCACAGTTATTAAATTGCTTGTGCGTGGGCACAGTTGGCCCCTTGTGCCGACAGTGCGTGTATTCACCAGGAGTGTGTGTATCAATTGTAATGTCCGTGCAGGGCATTGTCGGCCGGCTCCTGAATACCAGTAACAGTCGATGTAAGCAACGAAGCGTCTACGGTGACAACTCCCACCTGTTTATGCTCTCTGTATGTGTGTATATATATCTCCTCAATATATGTTCCATTCTATATGCATCCGAAGAAGTGGGCTGTAGTCCACGAAAGCTTATGCTCTAATAAATTTGTTAGTCTCTAAGGTGCCACAAGTACTCCTGTTCTTCTTTTTGCGGATACAGACTAACACGGCTGTTACTCTGATACGGTGACACTGCATCAACCTAATTACATTGACCGTGACTCTACGCCGTTACGAAATCGGTGTAGAGAGGTGCTTACCTCGACAGGAGCCAAATTAAAGTGAAAAACCTTCCATGGGTAGGTTGATGCAAGGCAGCTTACATAGACCAGGCCTAAGAGAAGTCGATACCAATTTTATGGGGAAGCCTGGTGCTTCAAGTCTTTATGTTGTTCTCTAATGTCTGGATCTAGCTGAACACTGAAGGGGAAAGGAAAAGAAATCAGGGAGTTCTATACTTTGTGCTTTTTTTACTGTTAGTGTATTTTCATTGGTTTCTGCCTTTTAACTTTCTGAATAGGGCTAGTGGGTTTTGCTTTGTGGCATCAGCCAGTCTCAGAGTGTGGGTGGCTGTCTGACATCTCAGCCTGACCTGGTTGTAAGAAGAATGCTCTCCACGCCTATTTGGTAACGGGTCCTTTTCATGCCGAGCCAGCCACGGGTAATACATTGTCTGTGTGTTTTTGTTTTAATGCAGGCTCTTGAAAACTCCAAGAGAAACTTTGCAGCCCTCCCTTTCACATTGGGAAAATGAGGACATCTGGTAACACAAACAGTTTGCTACCAAATTAGCAAATATTGACAAGACCAGTTAAAGACATTCAACTGTGCAAAAGACCAGTATTCCTTCCCTGGGTCTGTTCTTTCCTTGGGTATTTGATAAAAGAGGGTGTCATTGTTTGTTTAAATATCGGATTGGTTCAGAACATGTGTTCCTTTTAAAAAAGGTCAATTTCTAGGGCATTTCTCTCTTTAGTTTTATTATTTGCTCTAACAGATATTGATTGCAAAGACATTCCTTCTATGTCTCTGTCTGATTAGGGTTAAGTCAAGGAAAATAAGCAACAGCTACCGTTATTCTTATGTGGCTTCCACACGAGACATTGAGCTCTTCTCAGCACAGGACACTCGATTTCTGGTCACGTGTTCCAAATGTCAGTGACGCTGGATGTGATGAATGAGATCAAAACAAGGGACTCCCCCTGATCGTTTCTGTTCATATCTGTTCGGCCTGCCCTGGGCTAGAGGAAAAACTGGAACTCATCACTTAGGAACAGTCTGCGTTGTGAAACCTCCTCTTTGATAGCAGGCACCCCGTGTGAGCTTGGGCAAATCGTTTCTTCTTTCGGTGTAGTTTTTCCCGTCTGCAAAATGCAGGTGGTGAACCTGCTTCCCTGATGGATCATGGGGGTTAAATCCATGTATACCTGTAAACAGTGACACAAGGCCTGGAGGAACGACAGCCAGCTGCAGGTGTGAGGCCAGAGGGATGCTGTTGGGCTACAAATGCAAAACCCCAGTGGATGTTACTGGGCCTGAGGCATGCTGCCCTCCTTGGGCCTTTTCTCCTTGATTTTTCTATTGTCTCCTCACTTGCACTCCCTCCTGCTCTGTGCTCAATTATTTCACTGCATGCCAATTAGGTGTGACGCTCGGATTCCTAGCAGGGTGGCCCATCTGCTGGGGCAAAGTTTGGGTGCATCTGAACTGCAGCACAGGAACTCCAAACGGGAGCTCTCTGGGCGCAGGATCTCCTCTTCAAACTCTGGCTGTCATCCTGGGTATTTGGATGTGGCGTGACTGGTCTCCAGAACAGGATCGAGGCAAACCAAAATCTGCACCGGAGCCTTCCTCCTTCCCATGTGGCTGGCTGCCTGCCTGGCTGCTTGTGAGAGCAGCTGCCTCCAGGGAACAGCCCTGGCTCGTCATATTCTGCCGAGCGAGAGGCAGCAGCTGTACTTTTCAGGAATAGCTGCAGCGTTCTCCTGGCAGAACAGTTCTGACTGATTCTGTGGCCCAGGCTTTGAAGTGCTGAAGCTGTCAGGGTTTCCTTGCCCAATCCTGCGGGAACTGTCACAAAACCCTTACGGGAGAGTGTGGTGAGAGGAGGCTGGGTGCAGCTGTTAGCTACTGCAACCTGAGCTAGGGACCACATTGCTCCATAAACCCAACAGACCAGCATATCGATGAATCTGGCCCTACATGTCTAGGGACTCATATGATGAGGGCTAGGCTCCACTCCTTTCACTTGGAAACTACTTGGAATCATTGTCTTGATTACTAAATTAGCTTCCTCGATAGGAATTCAAGATCCCAGTGCTGCTGGAAATATACAATGCAGAGCCATCCCTCCTGTCTGGCTCTTTTTTCAAACCCAAATTCCTTCTGTGGCTGTGATACCGTTTGTGGAACTGACACTGACATCCCCAATCTCGCCTCCAAAAGCAATAATGAGCTCATTGGTATCCATCAACACAAAATCAGGGCTCTAAGGCGCCAGCCCTTGTGAAAAATATCCGCATCAGACCCAAGAAAGGCCTTGCGAAGGTACATGTCTCTAATTTCCATCCCAGCCTCCTTGACAGGGGAGCCATTCTCCTGGCAGTCTGGTTGCATAACAATGACGCTGGATTTCAAGGCCACACAAACAAGTGAGTCCTTTGGTGAACCCACCTCACAGAGGGAAAATTCAGACCAGCTGTTCTTTCTTCCCCCGCCGCCCTCCCCACCTTCGCACGGCGCACACAACTGCTCCATCGCCAAGTTCTTTATCCCAACTCATGGAATCAAAACAAAATTGCTTCATGACCTCTCTGAATATGGGCTCAAATCTTTATTTCTGAATCCTAAGGGAAGTGGGCCCTTCTCCTCCCAGCCCCCATCATTCAGTGTGATGTGTGTGGGGACAGATAGTAAAGGAAGGTTTCAGAGTAGCAGCCGTGTTAGTCTGTATCCGCAAAAAGAAGAACAGGAGTACTTGTGGCACCTTAGAGACTAACAAATTTATTAGAGAATAAGGACTGTAGTCCACGAAAGCTTATGCTCTAATAAATTTGTTAGTCTCTAAGGTGCCACAAGTACTCCTGTTCTTCTTTTTATAGTAAAGGAAGTGGCCTCAAATGGCCCTTCGTGGTTTCATAACAGAGCCGAAAGACTGAGAAGGTTTTTCAAGTGTAATTATTCTATAGCGTAAATCCAAGGTATAGAGGGCTCCGTCAGAACAGAGAGCTTAACCAGATTGACTGTGATTCTCATACCAATGTCATATGTATGAAACATATTAGAATAGCTCCTGCCACCTGAAAGTGTGAAATGGAAAATGCTGGTCCCAGGCCGGCATACCATGGGCAGACTTTGTGCAATACACTTCCCTCCAGCCCCCGGCACCCCCTGCTATTCCAGTTGTGGGCCACTCCTTAAACACAAATCTACCATTGAACCTAAATCCTAATCTGCAGACCCCCCTCCCCGCCCCCGCCACACTAATCCAGTCTCGGGACCCTCCTGAGCAAAATCTGGTTGTGTCAAATCGTATTTTGATTGTGCAGCAATGGGATAAAGAGGGGACTCGGTGAAGTCACCTAACGTGTGACCTGATAATCTATATTCAAACAAACTAGGACAAACAAAGATAAAAGGCTCACCAACTCTCCTCCTCAAATAGCCCCGGTTTACACAGCACTCAGCCAGGAACAGGCCAGGTGAGAGGAGCATTTTTACTTTTGTCTGACCCTCCCCCCAAATTCTGCATTCTTATTAAAAGGGCTTTTACACGCTGGTACCCATCATTAGTCTACCTGAGGAAGAATATCCGAGGCAGAAGATGAGCCTAACGTTACCGATCGCTTTATTGCCTTAAAGGTGGATCTTGCTACATCTGCACGGTTAGGAACGGTTTCCCAATGCTGTTTCCCTAGTCATTGATTAAACTGCATATTTACTCAGCTCTAAATTATACTAGGGAAACAATAATTGCTTCACTCCTGTCTCTTGGAAAGAGAGCCGGGAAAAAAAGCCTATAGTAGCTAAGAAATACTGAGATTTCTTCTCATTAAAAATACTCTAGTCACTTCCAAGTGTTTGAGTTCACAATAGAGGAAAAACGGGGAGCATCTTTAATTTGGAAAGCCTGGTGTTTGGTTGAAGGGAGTGTAGTTTTATAACAATAATACTTTGCCTTTTCATGCAAGGATCTCAAAGCATTCTCTAAATAGCAATTAAGGAAGATTCACAACCTCCTAGAAGATAGGTAATTGTTGTTCTCTCCATTTTACAGATGCGGAAACTGAGGCATAGATGATGACTTGCTTAAGTCCACACAGCAGGTCAGTGGCTGAGCCAGGATTAGGATTTAGGAATCCTGCCTCCCAGACCTCGCCTCTAAGTGGAAACCCACGGTAATTGCCAGCTGTGACTAGAAACTTGAGTGCAAACTTCCAGTCCTCTGCTCTAAGTGCTTTCATTTTGTAGTCCATGCTGAGGTTGCAAGGACAGGTTGGAAACCCCATGTTCCTAGACAAATACAATCCCAGATAAACCCTAGGACTGGGAGACTTTTTAAAGAACAGAGTCTAAATTGTAATTTGCAGACCTGCACTACCAACCTGAATGCTGGGGACCTGTAATGATGCAGCAGATAGCAGGGGAAGAATAACATGTGAAATGCAGGGTCCATTGTGGGACCGGGATTCTCTCCCCTAAAAATCCCCCCACTCTCCTCTGATTTGTGATGGTTTCAGTGACTGGTAAACTACAATCTTGCCTCACTTCCAAGGTTTTTGATTACAGAGTGTGGGTGTTTTTTTAACAGCAGATTTCAGTGCCAATAACAATAGTTTTGTGCTGATTAAAGGGGCAGTTTGCCGCTTAGAATTTGTGGTTTGCTTGCCCACTCGCTGGGCTCACCACACTGCTTGCTCTCATCTCAGTCTCTCTCCCTAACGCCGCTCTAGAGAATGACTGGGGAGATTTGCCCCAGCCAGACTGGCTTCAGGCAACCTTAAGTCTCAAAGCTCTGCTCTATCTACTTCAGCCCTGGGAATTGCTGGAGATTACCTACCCTGGGCTAGGCCAAGCTCTGGGACAGGAAGCCAGAAAAATCTAACCGGCAAGCTATTTGAGTAAGGCTGTCCCCTGGGTCCAAGCACCTGCAGTGCATTGGGTAACCAGAATCAGCAGTCAGGCCGGAGACCAGCTGCACTCTGCGATCTACAGCTGTGACCAAGTAAGGCACTGGGAATGACTTGAGGAGAGGAGATTGGATAGAGTGGATGTGATGGCTGGTGACCTAGCAGCAGCCCCATTGTCACTTCAGAGTCATCAGCGCTTGAGTCAGTAGCACAGAGCCTCAATGGTGCAGCACATAGCAGCTCACTGCCTAGGAGTAAGAGATACCCAAAGCAACTGGAGCTTCGAGAAGAGGCATTGCCCAGATACTCCACTGATGGGCTCACTAGAAACACAAAGTCAGATCAGAGACCTTTACAATTTCCTTTTTCAAATGCTACTTTGTTTTGTTTCTCTCCTCTATTTCGCTGCTTTGGAGGGATGATCTATCAATGACGTCTGCCCTGTGATGAGCTGGGGCCATCATCCGGTGCAGGTCATGTGGCCGTACCACATGGTTTGTCTGAGCATCAGGTTTTCGACCCCTTGGGGCAGGGGACATATTTTATATGTAGATTGTTTGCACTGGCTCACTGATGATCAGTTACTGGGTAAGCATGGCCAGCATCATGCTTGGCTCTGGGCAAAACACAAACACAGCAAAAATCCTTACCCCAAAGAGCTTGCAATCTAAAAGACAAACACAGCGAAAGCAGATGGCACCGGGCGGCCCGGAACAAGGAATAAATTAGAATAGTTGTTTTCTTATTTATTATTAATTCATGTAGCTAATAATGCTTCCCCCAGGGGGTAATGGGTGCGGGTCAGTAGCTGAGATCAATCCTGAACGGGTGACATCAGTTGGGGGAGATCAAAGCCATCATTTAAGCCCCAGGAGTGCCCAGCCCACAAGAGGAAGCTGCTACTCTTGCAGGTCAGGGTCTTAGAGCATTGGCAAGGTTGTGAGGGGAAATAGAGGCTCCACAATCATTCTACTGAGCGGAGAGCTCAGAGTATTCTCATTGGCACTGAAACTCACCGTCCAGCCCTGGTCCGGGCAGTGGTGACATGATAGCAGAAGGGAAGCCCACCAACCAGGCTGGCTTGGCAAAGGTAAGGATGAGCAACTCAGCTGGAGAAGCTGGAAGTGAGATCAGCCTGTTTTGCTTTGCTGAAGTAACCCGTAAACACAGTGCTTGGTGAAACCCTATCTGCTCCCGTCGCTTCCCTATTTAGGAGAATACACTGGCGTTTGCTGCTAAATTAACTCCTGACTCCTGGGGTATGATGTCACATGACCTTTATGGTATAAGGTTATCGTACATTCCAGAGATGTATCCAATGGGAAGACAGGAATCTGATGTCATTTCTGCCTCCCTTTCCTATTTATTTCTTTGCCCTTATCTCTAAATAACAGTCAAGCTATAATTTCCCATTTGACATTCTATTGTAGAGGAAAAGTTTCAGATCTGTTTCCTTCCCCACTTCTCTCTCCTCATATCTTATTATTATTTGTTATTTGTATTAAAGTAGCTACTAATCAAGATTGGGGGACCCCCATTCTACACCCATATTGTAAAAGACAGTTACTATTCTGAAAAGCTTCAGCCTAAATAGACAAGGCAGACAGAAAAAGGCTTATTACCCCATTTTACATATGGGGGAAACTGAAGCCCATGGAGTCACATGCCCAAGGTCACATGGGAAGTCTGTGGCAGAGCCAGGAAATAAACCAAGTCTCCTGGATCCTAGTCCAGTGTCACCCTGTTATGTCATGTCTCGACTTGTCTCTCTGGGCTTATCTCTCATTCTCGTTATCTCTGACCACCTCTTTCTGGGTCTCTCTCAGGAAGTCTTCCCTTCTCTTGCCCTGTATGCCTTTTGTTGCCATTTATTTGCTTCTAAATAGCCTATAGGTCCATCTCTGGATTTCGAATTTTCCTTCAAGTGCAATGACTGGGAGATCTTAAACCACTTCAATTGGAAGGTTTAAAGGAGATTATTGATAGGGCCCACCAACAAGAAAATAGGGAAAATGGGGAAATAGGGGTGATCACTATAAAGGATGGGCTTTAGTTCACAAATACCTAGTTGTGTGAAAAGTCAGAGAAGGGGTTCAGCCAGGGACCTTTCTACAGGTACCCAGCCTACCATAATCACAGTTGTTTCTACCTATATCGGTATCTTTCCGAGAACGGTATGGAGTGTAATATGACATGTGACTTCTTTGTTTAGGATCAGCAGAGTCAAAGCATACACCCTCCTGTAATATGGTATGTGTCTGGTAGTATAGGTCAGGCATACAAAGAAAAATACTACTACATAGCATGTTCCTCGTTAACGTACAATAAGCCAATGTTTAGACTTTGCGAATCTGCTGAGTAGAGAGGACAGCCGGCACTCCTGTCCTCTCACCTCACAGTAGGGTGACCAGACAGCAAGTGTGAAAAATCGGGACGGGGGTGGGGGGTAATAGGAGCCTATACAAGAAAAAACCCCAAAATCGGGACTGTCCCTATAAAATCGGGACATCTGGTCACCCCACCTCACAGACACATTCAGGGTCCAGCCAAACTCTCCAGAAGCCGGAACTGTCCTAACAATGTTGAGTTAGCTGCCCCTATACCATGCAATTATAGCTACAAGCTTCTTTTCCTACTGAAAGAACAGGAGTACTTGTGGCACCTTAGAGACTAACAAATTTATTTGAACATAAGCTTTCGTGGGCGACAGCCCACCTCAGTTCAAGTATCTAATGAATTCCAACCACCTGAGCCGGCTCTGGTTTAGCAGAGCAGCCACTTCCTTCATGTCCCAAGGGAATAGCTCTTGGAAGCTATGGAGTTTTACCAGTCATTCTTGCATGTCAAGAACAGAAAGGGTGTGGAGTGAGGGAATGCGGGGTGTGAGAGAACAAAAGGTGTCTCATGATTGGTTAAAAGTTCAAGCACTGCCCCTGCTGTGTTCCTGCTTTTGATCTTTGGGAATCAGAATAATCCTTCCCCACTTGTCTCTCAGGGCTCCTTTTCACCTCTTTGTAAATACCACACGGGGAAGTGATTTAGGCCTCTAGGAGCACAAGCCCATTGACTTTCAGTAAAACATAGGCTCCTAAGTAACTTGGGCAGCTTTGAAAATTGTCCCTGCAGTCCTTACAATCGACCCCGGTTGATCCTCCTGAGTTGTGGGAGGCAGCGCACAAGCAGAGGAAATCTTCTATCAGCACAACTCTTTGGCTTGGCAGCGTAGGAAGAAACCTCAACAGGATGTTAGCTTCCCGATCACCACCTTCCTAGCTGCTGCTCCGTTAAACCACTCACTGCTGCTGTCGTACCTTAGAGGCAAAAGGGCTCTTCTGAAGTCCTAATAATTCTCCCTGGAAATCCTTTGAGAGCTTGCAGGCCCACACAGCATGTGCAAAGGGGATTGTGAGTGACATGCCTGGCTGGAAGAACCAGGCTCACCTGTTTCTACCTTCCTTGGATGGTCATTTTGCACACCCGTGCTCTTTATTTCACTCCCTGCGGAGGTGTGCTCACTCATGGTGAGCTAGGATGTGCTGGTGCTGTTTATAATGAAGCAAGATGAGAGTTCTGGTTTGTTTCAATGTATTTGCAAATTCTCATTCTAGTGACACTTATTACAGAAGCACCTAAAGACCCCTTTGAGTATGTAAAGCTCATATGAAGCAAGAGACTCGGTCCTGAGGAGCTTACATTCAAGACAGACAAAATGGGAAGCCTGATTATCCCTATTCATGCTAAAAGGCACTCAGGTTCTTGTATTAACCTCATACTCTAGATCTATCTCCACAGAATAGACATTCTAGCATGATGCCTTCACTACAAGACCACCCTCCCGCTCTAACATCAGCTGAAACTTCTGCTTTGAGTCAAGTGTTCTGCGAAAAGAATGACTTAATTATTAGAGAGTCCTGCTGCATACGGAGACCAAGCACACAAGAGCTTGCAAATAGAATCGACATTGCGTGTTTCAGTATATTCTATCTTGTGCTGCTGTCTCTTATGGAAAAGCACTACATTATTCCACTGCAAATACTTCAAAGCCTGACGTAAGAACGCTGTAGTATTCTGGACATACTGAAATATATATTATATACGTGCACACAAATTACGTATGTGTAGGCATGTTACATGTTGTGGTCTAATTTCTCTCAATATTGCATAACTGCTTGGGGAAAAGTAGGTCAAAATAACAGTAAACCTCAATTGGAAAAAGGCAGCTATTCCCAGTAGGAATGTTATCCAAATTAATGAAAGGTTCATGCTGGATGAAAAATCAGACCCATCAACTTTTCCCTTCTTGAATAGGATCCACCTTTTTACTGCTTTCTTGTGCCCTCGAAATTCTATTAGGATATAGCGCATGTCACGTAGGGGAAATGCCATCTAAACCTCTAACTCCCAGAAGCTGGGATTGGACGCCAGGGGATGGATCGCTCAGAATTGTCTTGTTCTGTTCATGCTCTCCGAAGCATCTGGTACTGGTCACTGTCAGAAGACATGCTTAAGCAGTGTAACCTAATGGATACTGCATTGGGCTGGCAGTCAAATGACCTGGGGGCTGTTCCTGGTTCTGCTGCCGGGTGACCTTGGACAAGTCTCCTTGACTCCGTTTCCCTGTCCATAAAATGTGATTAATGATACTGACCTCCTTTGTAAAGATCTACAGCTGGAAAGTGCTAGGTATTATCAGAGGCGGCTCTATGTTTTTTGCCGCCCCAAGCACGGCAGTCAGGCGGCCTTCGGCGGCACGCCTGCGGGCGGTCCACAGTCACACGGATTCAGCGGCGTTTCGGCGGGTGATCTGCCAGTCCTGCGGCTTCGGCGTACCCGCCACCGAATTGCCGCCGAAACTGCAGGACCAGCGGACCTCCTGCAGGCGTGCCGCCAAAGGCTGCCTGACTGCCGCCTTCACGGCGACCGGCAGGCCGCCCCCCGCGGCTCGCCGCCCCAGGCACGCGTTTGCTGCGCTGGTGCCTGGAGCCGTCCCTGGGTATTATTATATGGTTATGGCCGCTGCTGAGGCTCCCAGTTTATTTTGCTTTCCAAACTATTGGTTTTCCTTGTCCTTTCTGCTCCTCTCTTGCTGAGCCCGCCCTTCACCTCAGAGATGTGAGCCAGGCTACGGGGATGATGTATTCGCTATCACACAGCAATCGCCTCATCCTTGGAGCTGTGTGCTCCTCCCAAGTCCTGCGCTATCTTACTCAGTGGCCAGTGTACCGTATAACCACGAAAGAGAAAGAAAAGGGAAATGCCATTTCATCTGGCTCTGGGAGCTGAGACCTGAGTTTCTACTTGTCTCTCATCATCATAAGAACTCTCTCCTTCGATATGTTAAGTTGACAGAGAATTAACAAGAAACTATATCCCTGACACTCACACAAGTTTACCAGCCACATGCAGGGATAGCTGGAACCCAAAAGGAAACATGGCACTTTATTGCCCACCGCTCTTGGATCTGCATCAAAACTTAGTTTGGGCCTTTCTGCTCCGACTTGCTCAAGGAAAGGCTAATATCCACAGGTGAACTGTGCTGAGGAAGGCAGCAGAACCAGGAACATTCTGACTCACACATCCGACATGAGGGGAATTGTTCTTCTCTTTTTGTATCTACGGTGGTTGTTGTGTTTTAGTTTTACATTTTTAAGGGAAGTTAATGCTGGTGAATAGTCCCAATTTGATGGGCTTGGAGGTTTAAACCCTTCTCTGTTTGTTCCCAGAATAGATACAACATGAGCAGGGTCTGTGCATGACCTTCCCCAAACTATCCTGCCAAAATGCTTCCGGCTTCCGCCCTAACTCGGAGGGTCAGCTCTACTAGGAATTATTCTCTGTGACCCATTTCATCCTTGGCTTCGCTGCTGAGACTGCCAGCAAGGGGCCCAGTCGCGGTAGTGCTGGTTTTGTGATGTGCTTTCTAGAAACTGGCCTACGACTTGCCAAATAATTTCTCACCGGTAACCAAATTGCCTTCAGATGAGGACAACCTTTGGTTGCTACTGGATCTGGGATTTCTTTAAACCAGCATCCTAGATGTTACTAATGATATAGGTGGCATTCAAATGGGAGATGGGATCAGCAGAGAGAATGGACTTGGATATAAATCAGAGGACCACCTCCATTAGGCTGTCTTCTTGCTTCTGCTAGCAGGGACTGAGCTCACCATTAGCAGTGATTTGATGTGAAGTTGGGTGCCCTTTGCAATTTTACCCATGTGCCTCAGATCTACCTATAAACTCACATACCACCTGCAGCACTCCATAATGTTGGCAAGTCCATCTTCATCTCCTCCAAGCAGATTGTCCTGTCTCCATTAGTTTGTCAGTTCTGTGCTCACAACCCTTAGGGGACGAGTTCTCTGCCGAAGCATGAGTGCTGCCGCTCAAGTGCGTGTCTGTAACTGAAAGAGCCACCATGGGGTAATTAATTCAGCCTAATTTATCATCTGCAATTACAAGTTCATTATTTACCATTCGTTTCTGAATGTGTGTACAAGCCAATGTTTATTAAGTATTGTTTGTGTTGGAAATCTCCCATGTGTGTCTAATTGCCCTCTAACGTATGGAGATGAATTCTCCTGAGTCTCTCCTGAATGCATCTGAAGAACCAAATCAAGCTGAAACAGGGATTCTTGGGCTCAGAGAGAAGCTGTTCATCTACCAATGATACAGGCTGTCTCAGCAGTAAAATCAAACCCTGGCAAGCCAGAAAGACTGGAGCAGAGAGGTCCCAAACATGCTGTAGGCCACTGGTCTTAACTAGCCCAGAAAAAAGAGAAGAGCCAATAACCTCTCTCCTCACAGAATAAGTGTCCTTATTCTGCAGCATAACACAGGTCTCTACTTTACAGAGCTGACTATTCACCACGTCCTGCCCTATGTTCTGTAACATGAATGAACCCTCCAGTTTCTGGTACCTTCTTCCTTCAAACTCCAGTAGCTGACATGGACCCCTGTGGCTTCTCTGGGCACATATTCCATGGCTCTGGGGATCTGCCCATTCCACCCACCCCCAGCATTAACTTCCTCCCTCAGCTTGCAGCAACCAGCCGTCTCAGCCAGCAGTGACCTAATCAGCACTGTGAGGATATGAAACATGCCCTTCTGTAACTGGGTGTGTGGATTCTGGAGCTAACTCAGCACCTGGTCACTCAGATCCCCTCCAGTGGTGGTTAAAGCACAGTGGTGGTGAAGAAGCCCTGGAGTGGTTGTGCTCAGTGACTGAGGCTGGAAAGAACTCTCAGGGGACCAACCATCCCATGACTTTCTGGGGCCTTGTCCAGGATTAGCAGTCCTCATCTGAGTGGGAAGTTGAAGAGGGAACTGGCGCGAGGTTCGGCGGTCAGGGAGAAATGGAAGAAATCCTTAACTGGTGGGTAGAACAACAAAAGGCTCTGCAATGGCCCATGCAGCTCTTTCAACAAGCAAAGCGATGGTCCAGGAGGGACTGGCAGGCAGAGCAGAAGAAGACTCTCCAGTAGGGTGACCAGATGTCCCGATTTTATAGGGACAGTCCTGATTTTTTTTTTGTATATAGGCTCCTATTACCCCCCCACCCCCTTCCCGGTTTTTCACATTTGCTGTCTGGTCACCCTACTCTCCAGGAATTTACTAAGGAGCAGATGGCAGCACAACACCAGATGCCGTAGAATCTGAATCCTGTGGCTGGGGGCGGCAGCAGAGCCCCGGGAATCTGGCTGTGTGAAATGGCTCTGACAGACAACTCTGAGGCCTTTCTCGACCTTTTCAGTGGATGGTGCTAGGTTCTGGCGGGGATAACGCATCATGGTCAACGCGAATGGCTCCCTATATGACAGACAAAGCCCAAGCAGGCCCACGTGTCCCTAAGAGCCAAGGACCACAGCGCAGCCAAGGCAGTCATCGTGGATAGAATGGGTCTGTTGTTGGAGAAATGCTGACAGAAATTTCGAGCTGTAAAATGGACGGAGGGGATACGGCCCAGAGCTTTCATGCACAGACTGGTGGGCTGCTGGATGAGGCTGGAGGAAGAGATGGATGCAGTGAATTTAGAACAGTTTTTGCAAAATTCCCCCGAGGTGACCCTGAACTTTGGACAATGCGGTGAAGCTCACCAAAGGGTTCTTGGAAGCTGACTTACCCAGGAGAACAGTCCATCCCTTGTGCGGATAAGGAAGAAGTCTGTAGATGCCCAAGGGGGGAAAGGGACCAAAAAATGGTGGGAAGAGCCATAAGGGGCAGAGATGACCCATGCCAGCTGATGGCAGGGCCAGCTCCAGGCACCAGGCAACCAAGCACATGCTTGGGGTGGCACCTGGTAAGGGGCGGCCAATCTTGGGGTGACACGGGGCGGTGCAGCGTGGCATTCTGAGGGGGGGGCCTCCGGCGGCGCGGCGCTTGGCGGGGGGTCCGGCGGCGCAGCGCTCGGCAGGGGGGGCGGCGCGGGGCGCGGCGTTTGGGGGGGGGGTTCCGGCGGTGCGGCGCTCGGTGGGGGGGCAGCACGGGGCGTGGCGCTTGGGGGGCGTTCCGGCGGCGCGGCGCTCGGCGGGGCAACGCTTTTTTTTTGTTGCTTGGGGCAGCAAAAAAGTTAGAGCCGGCCCTGGCTGATGGGGGGTGCGTGCCGAGTCTTCATTTATTCACTCTAATGTAAGGTTTCGCATGCCAGTCATACATGTTAACGTTTTTAGACAGTCTCTTTTTATAAGTCTATAATATATAATGAAACTATTGTTGTATGGAAAGTAAATAAGGTTTTTAAAATGTTTAAGAAGCTTCATTTAAAATTAAATTAAAATGCAGAGCCCCCCGGACCATTGGCCAGGACCGAGGCAGTGTGAGTGCCACTGAAAGTCAGCTCGCGTGCCGCCTTCGGCACACGTGCCATAGGTTGCCTACCCCTGGGCCAGACCATTGTTCTTTGTGTGGGTGGACATCAGAGAACACCCGTCAAGGGGCCGGGAAGAGACCCAAAGGTGGGGTCCTACACAGAGCAGGGAATGATAAGAAGGGAAGAGCTCAGACCAAGAGAAAACAGCACTGAGAAGAGGAGACCCTGGCTGGGAAGAAGGGGGTGGTGGTGGTGGTGTGTAACAGGGGGTGTGGACTCAGGAGCTAACTCCGCACCCTGTCACTCAAATCCCCTCCAGGTTATATCAACTGTTTGAAAGACGGGCATTTCGCAGAAGAGGCCAATTAAATGAACGGAGGTACAGCTGAGGAGCTAATTGGATGGAAGAATCCCCAGGAGCTAGGCCTGTATAAGCAAATGGAAGGAAGTGCTGGGAGGAAAGTTGGGAGCCGGAAGGAAGGCAGAAGGAGGCAGGATTACTCTCTCGGAGACAGATGAAGTACCAGAGCAGACCTTGTGATGCTTTGGAACTCCTCTCCTTCAGAGAGGAATTACTTTTCGAATCTCTACTGGGATGGAAAATCCCCTCCTCTTCCCCCACCACACATTTGAAAATTAAATAATAGTTGACGGCTCCAAACTGCAGAGGACTGAGGACTTTTTGTCAACATTTAACGCACAACTTAGAATTGCTTTAAGGCAGAATTTTATTTGCGTCTGATAACTAGTATATTAAAGATTCTCAGCGTTGGGACAAAGAAGAGTCTCCTTCAACCCTGGTGCAGCTAAAACAACAGCCATTAAGTTGATCTTCCCCCATGCATCCCACACTGCTGCCCGCCCTGGAGCGGATCTGCACACGCCAAAACGTCCACACACAAACCTTTTTCCGCTAGGAACACCGCAAACTAGATTCAGATGTCTGCTGAGAAGTAGGATGTTTTCAAATGGCCTCAGTGAACGATGTGTTTGTTCTTCGTGGGATGTGGTGTTGGGGTTTCCTGGTTTTTTCCAGGGCTTGTCACTAGAAATCCTAGTGAAATTATACACAGAAGGAGCCGTTGATTCTGTGTGCAGGGAACAGCTACTTTTAAACCTATCCATAAATGTCTCCACCCTTATTCGTGAGGAATTATATTAGTCTATAAACCAGCAGAGTCAAACCATGTGGACCAGCAGCAAAATTCTATTACAGAGAACAGCTTTGTTCTCACTTGCTCATTGTCAGATGTTTGAGTTAAACAGGTGTTAGAGGAATTTTTTTTTAAATGTTGCTACAAAAGTTTACTAGCCATTTATAAACTAGTTTGCCAACCTGCCTCTTCCATAGTTCCCAAGATAGCCTGATCTCGCTGCTAACTTCAGTTCTGCTTTCCATTTTAAAGGTAGGCTTGGAAAGACTAGATTTTTATCAATAAATGCGGATAAATGTCAATTTCACCATCCATGCACAAACTGAGGAAAACGTATTTCCATTGATAACAATAGAGAATTACAGCTAGACAAGTAAGAAAAATGCTGTTTGAGACGTTAGTAGAGTTTGAATTAAGGATGTTTGCTTTGTATATTTTGACATGTGGTGGAGACAACTTGTGTTTTACCAATTATAAAGCTTTAACTTTTTGAAATCAAAGTCTACTGTCATGAAATAATTAACTGACCTGCCCTGTCTGAACCCCCACCCCATCATTTCCTGCAATTGTGAACATTTAAATTGATAAACAATGGGAGGGGGAGCTTAAAAATGGATATCCCTTGAAATTAGATATATAAAAAATCAAATTCTCACATGCCTATTTATAGAGCTTAGCTTCTGAATGCATCCTCAGTGTCAAAATGGCACTGTGAGGTTTCAGTCACACAGCAGAGCACCGTGCATATCTGAACTTGTGGCTGTCAGCTGGGAAAGAGGTATACAGTACGAAACCAAATTGATGGCTTCCTCATCTTCTTCTCCTACCCTGTCTCTTGTCCCCAGGGCCTCCCCATTCCCTGGCATCCAGCCTCCTCTCTCTCTCTCTCTCTCTGCTCCTGGCCTGCTGTCTTATTTCAGAGTGTGCTTTCCCTGTGGACATCACTCAGAGAGTCTGCTCTGCACGAAACAGTGTTCACAGTGCCCTCTCCCAGCTCAGAGATTTTCCCAGCATTCATTTCAGGGAGTAGCAATGATATTATCGAACGTCAGCTGAGACTTCAACAAAAACAGGTACTCTCCACCTTTGAGAAGTCTGCACCCTTCTGTCTCCTGAACCTCACCCTCCGACTTCCTCTTGCAGCCTTTTCACCTGGGCAACCAAGGGGAACGAGACATGGGCCATCATCAGGAAAGAAAGGGAGAGAATGCTGCTGCTGGACTAGCTAATTCCCAGAAAGCAGAGTTCCCTCTTTGTTGTATGATGATTACACTGAGCATGGGAAATGCTCTCCAGCTCTGCAGGATGGAGCAGTAGCTGCAGATAAGGTTTATTGCCATGAAATGCTGTAAAGATTGAAACATAGCCCTTGCCCTTTCTCCCTTTACTTCTTCTTTCAACTCTTATTGTGGCTTCCTTTTATTTTCCTGATCCCAGACTCTACTGATTGTATCCCTATATCCTTGCCTGGCCTGTCAGCCGTCCTTTACACCTGTTTTAATTAAATCAGGAAAGATTTATAGGGTGCTGGGTTGGGCCCTGGGCCGGCTCCAGGGTTTTTGCCGCCCCAAGCGGTGCCAAAAAAAAAAAAAAAGTCGCGATCTGCGGCGGCAATTCGGCCGGAGGTCCTTCGCTCCGAGCGGGAGTGAGGGACCGTCTGCCGAATTGCCGCCGAATAGTTGGACCTGCCGCCCCTCTCCGGAGTGGCCGCCCCAAGCACCTGCTTGGCAAGCTGGTGCCTGGAGCCGGCCCTGGTTGGGCCAGGGGTCCCAGGCAGTCTTGATACTTATCTGATAAGTAGGATTCTAATTCAGATGCTGTGTAGGAAGCTATCAGATATTGTGTAATAAATCCCAGGTGCTGCTCTTAGGAACAGTGAAAATGTCATTTTTTTTTGCCCGTCTTTTAAGGGGTATTTGGGGGATTTTTTTGACCATAGATTTGTAGATTATAAGGCCGGACAGACCTGTTGTGACCATCTAGTTTGACCTCGTCCATAACACAGGCGATAGGCCTTCCCTGAATGAGTTACTCTTTGAACTAGAGTGTATCTTTTAGAAAAAAAACATCCAATTTTTATTTTAAAATTGCCAGTGATGGAGAATCCGCCACAACCTTTGGTAAGTTGCTCCAATGCTCCAGGATGCTACTGGAGTAGTATTCCAGGTGCACCTTTCAGGCTGTTTTTGCCCTGGTGATCTTTAACCAGCCCAATTCAGTCGAGCTGGGAGCTACTGAGACACTGCTTATAATCAGGAGTTAGCAGAAATCATGGAATAATTGCTCAGTGTCAGAGAGAGATTGCACCCAGAAGGCAAGGTCTGGTTATACCATCTTCAGATAAAATTTGGTATATTGGGAAAATCTGAGATAATAAAAATTATTTCTACGAAAAAACTATCATTGAATTAGCACAGTAATTAGCAGGTGTCCGAAGAGCATTTCATGAAGGAGCCTGTAGTTTCTGCAGTGTTGGGCCTCTGTATTTAATATCAGAGGGGTAGCCGTGTTAGTCTGAATCTGTAAAAAGCAACAGAGGGTCCTGTGGCACCTTTGAGACTAACAGAAGTACTGGGAGCATAAGCTTTCGTGGGTCAGAACCTCACTTCTTGTATTTAATATGAGAGTGGCTTTTATTGGTCTATTTTATCCAAATTAGCTATGGCGAACAGCTCAGAAAAATTTGGGCACCTGTGTTGTTTATGGATGCTGTCTCTATACATTTTTACAAAATGCACCTAGGTGAGGAAATGACAGAATTAAGGTCGCACAACCTTATATTCTTGTTCTGTGTTTGTACAGCAGGCACTACGATGATACAATAATTAATAATGATGGTAGTCTTTAATTATGTGATCTTATATTCATTCCCTGCCTAATTCCATGCCCAGTGGATGAGGTAGTTGGAGACGATTTTTCTTTTATCCTTTTCACGGTAGGTGTGGCTCCATACCGTAAACGCTGTGCACCATCTAAATCCTGCACTGAATACAGCTCTGTAAATTTCAATCCGTGAGTACTATGTATCTGTCCCCTGAATGAAGTAGGGATACAGGTGGAAAAAATAGTGCAATTCAAATCCATATCATAACAGGGATCCAAGAAATCTGTTTGCCATGGAAAAACACCGAATGTGAGGTTTTTTTTTACGGAGAATGTTTAGTTTTTACATTCTGTGGAAAAAATAAAAACATACTGTAGAACCCTGTTTATCTGAGCCTTCATTATCCGGCTCTCCCTATTATCCTGCGTCAGGGCTTGGGCTGTCAGCCCCCTCCGGCGGGGCTCCCTATTGTAGCTGGAGAAACTAAAGTTCAGCGTTTCATTTTAATTGTGGAAAAACACAGATTTGTTGATATATATATATTTTTTAATCAGAGAATTGGGGGGGGGGGGTTATCACTGAGAACTAGGATTCCTGATCATAATGCATAAGTACAAGGGGGGCAAATTAAGGTTACTTGGGCATGCACCCCTCATAGCGATTGTCCTCTTCTCAAGGTAAGGGGGGGAGGAAGCCACTATCACGCTAGAAAGTGTTGCATACACCTTTCTCTTACGGTGGGCTACACAATCGTGCACCGTGACCTAACCTGCCAATCGGGGAGGGTGTATTTCCCCCACCCTGATCCTTGGCCAGGCTTGCACGGATCCCTGGGGTAAATTGAGGCACAACCAGAGCGCGACGCAGCCCCCGGTGGGAGAGGCGTGGCCGCCCCTGCCCACTCCCTGGGCGGCTGGAATGTTTATTAGGTAAACACCCCATAGTAAGCGTTCTAGCCCCGCCCTCTTCCCCGGCGGCCAATCAGAGCCCGGGAGCAGTTTCAAGGGTTCCCCCCTCCACTCTGAGCGCCTCTGGACTGATACAAAATAACAAAGCTTCGAACGTTGCCACAAAGTAACCGGGGGGCGCGGCCCCCACCCTCCCCGTGCGCCGCCTCGGGCTGGCGGGTCTCCCCCCTCCGGGTGTTTTGCCCGGGGTTGGCGCTCCGCAGGTCGGGCTCAGCCTGCCTCGGGGGCCCGGGGAGCTGCTGCTGGTTGTTTATCTGGAAGAGGGAGGGGGAGCCTGGAAACCGCGCCTGTGTCCCATTTCCTCTGGTGTGTGTGTGTGTGTGTGTATGCGTGTGGGGGGTTGGCTTTTTTTTTTTTTTTTTTTTGCGCTCCAGCCCCGGATTCTCCATGTTGGACCCGATCTGAGAAGCCCGGAGCCGCTGCTCGGCTTGCATGCATGCATGCATGCAGCCTACTCCAGGGCATTTGCAGCTGAGGACCACCCCACACCTCCTACACACAGCACCCCCGCCCCCACCTCCCTGGGCCTCTTCCTTCCCCCAACCCCCTCCCACCCAAAGGATCCCCTGGATCTGTGGGATTGTTAGATGGAAAGCGGTTCTATCATCACCCAAGTGCAGAGGGAAGAAGCCCTGGTGCTTGCAAAACAAGGTAAGGGAGAGAAAGTTAGAAACTTTGCAATAAGGAACAGGAGGCGTCTCTCTCCCCACCCCCTACTATCACCCCCACCTCCCCTATCTGTGCAGTGGTGGGGAGCGAACTCCTGATCTAGGCAACGTGGGGGCTGTTCCTGTTCTGTGCCAATGCGGAGGGGGTGTCTCTTGCACCCTTCCCCACTCGGGTTCGGCGCTGTTTAGCGACCTGTGTGGGGGGCTTTGCTCTTCCATCTCTGCAGCTACGCGGGGCCCCTCGCCTGCCGCCACCCCCTCCCCCCCCTTGGATTAACGTTTGCAAAAAGAGCCTTTGAAAGGGGGCGACTCGACCCAGCTGCAAAATCCTCACTTGACCCTTAAATGTGGTTGCGATTTTCTGCCTTTTCCCCTCCGCTGGTGGGGTTGTTTTTGTCGCTGTGATCGGCTCCCTCCCCTCCTTCCTCTTCTGTCCTGGGCGGCTGGGATTTGGGGAATTTTCATAAACATCCTAGTTATGTGGAGAGGAAGGAATGCCAGGGGCTTCTACTCCCCCCCCTTTCCGCTGAGCCCAGCTCCTGGACTTTCTTGGCATTTGACACGATTTATTTTATTATTATTTTTTTTGCATCGGAGATCTTAAAACGTCAGGTTTGAGCTCCATTGCTTCCTACTAGCTGCTGTTTGTTCTGCCCTGCCCTTGGCTACAAGTGGGGTGACCACACGTCCTGATATTAAGAGCTTTGTCTCATATAGGCAACTCCCCCCTGCCCTCCCCCCAAAAAAGTGTCCCAGTTTTTTCACACTTGCTATCTGGTCACCCGATCTACAAGTGGGTGCTCTCACGTTGGTCTAAGGGACTGTTTGTGGCTCTGTGCTGACCCCTCCAAGCAGCCTTCTCCCAAACCTGGCATTTTCCAAGCTGATATAGGAGATTTGGGGGGGGGGGGGGGGGGGGATGTCAATCCCAAGCTGTCTCCTGGTTTTGCCATGCCACAGACTGTGGCTTCCCCAGCATAGAGCGCCATGGTTTCATCATGGAAAAAACAAGACCGACCCGATGGGCTTTGCCAATTGCAGGACACTAGGATTGAAAGATCGATCCTCTTTGGCTTATGTATGGAAAACCTAGCTGGAAACACGAACCAGTTGAAATGTGCCCCTTATTGGTAGCTCTGTAGTCCAGTTCTGCTTTGGTTTTTTACTAGCCACTAGTTTCATCTACGGGCAATAAAACCTGTGCGGTGGCTTTTTTGCTTTTTTTTTTGAGGGGGGGAGGTTTTTGGAGAGATGAGCTCTTGAAATCAGCTGTGCAAAACTGTACTTGGAGACTCTGAAGGGCTGTGACTGGAGGAGTAGGAATAATTAGTCCATTGTTTATTGGGTGTTTCTGATTGCCCTGGTGATGCATTTGTTTGTGTGCAACAGAACATGGAATTGTCTTTTTTTTTTTTTTTTTTTTTTTTGAATGCTCTGGGGTTGCATGCGGGTTAATTTGGGGCCTCAGTTTTTCTCCAGTTCCTTTTTCCCAGTGTCTCCATGCTCTTAAAGAGGCAGTGTTATTCCTTTTAGGGCCAGAACTCTGAAAAAGTTCAGGGGTCGATTTATTTCTCTCCACCCACCGTGGGGCGCACATTTTCTAAAAGAGCTCCGCTCCAATTTTTAGGCATCTAAATAAAGGCCCTTTTATTCCCAAAGTGCTGGGCACCTGGCAGCTTCTCCTCAAATTTTATTTTCTTCCAAAAGAGCCAACCACTCCATGCGCCAGCCACTTCTTAGGGTGCCTGAATGTGGGCTGCATGCATGTTGGGTGCGCCCAGTGTTTTGAAATTGGCGAAACTGTGCAAAAGTCCAGTAGATTTTGCCCCTTGGACGCTAGAAATCAGCTACGTGCCCCACCGTGAGTGAAGGGAGTTTGTTTACCACCGTTCCCTCTGGCTGATTGGGGCCTGCCTACCTACCGATTAGCTCTTGGCAGGAGTGCCAGAGATCTTGGAGGTGGCATTGGCTTTGAACTTGCGTTGCTGTTCTCCCCCGGCACCCCACCCCCTTCTTCTTGGTGCCCTGGCTGATCCAGAAAGGTTTAATTGAATGCCAGCATCTAGTCGCTCCTCTGGCTTGCCTTGTTTCAGGGAAATGGAGGCTCATGGCAGTCGCCCAGAGAAACACTAATTTGGGTGGAGAAATCCCTAGCAAACAAACAAGTTGGCTCTATTTGGAAGTTGGTCGTGAGGAGGCCTGTGTGTTCTTTCTCCTTTTGTCTTGGTGGGTGGCACAGTAAAGGAGATGAATAATTCTTAAGTATTTTACTAGTAAAACTTGATTTTGATAAGGAAGTGGGACAAGTGTTGTTTTTTGGAGAGCGATGAACTACAAGTCTGAGCGTGGGGGGCACGTGGCTTTGGAGCCCCTCATTCCATAGTTTGCTGTTGGACACTGGCACAACCGGATACTGTTAGCAGTGCTGAGTTTGGGTTTAGTGCAGATGAGATGGGTCCTTCCCCATTACTGAGCCCTTCTGGGTTGTGTGTGCTGATCATCCTTTGGATTTTTGTGGACCCCAAATGACCACTTCAAAGAGAAATTTCCCTAGTGTCTAAACTCCCTATTATAATCTGCTTGATAGGAACGGTTTGTGTCGTTGGCTTTTGACAGTGTAAATTCCTCTTAAAGTGGAGGTTTCACTGCTTCTGTGTGTGTGTGTTTGTTTTTTTTCCTTTTGGAGTTTGCCCTCAGCAATTCATTAGCGAGGTTTCAAATAACTAGTTGTTGGACCTTCACAATTGCAGTTGTAGAGAGATCCCTCTTGATATTTGACCTGAGTTTTAATCAGACCCCAGTCCTTCCCCACATGATCAGCACGGAAGATAGTCACAGGATTGTCAAACCTTCTTACTGGAATTAGTTTAGAAGAACACCACTTAATAGGAAAAAATTCAGTAAGTCCTTAATTATCTGATGAAATAAATGATCCTTCAATTTTAGAGGTTTGGAATCTTTGCAGAGGAATTTTGGGGTCTTTTCTCAATTTTTTTTTTTAATCTTGAAAATGCAGACACAAATTTTAAAAAGGTATTCCCACTGTTTGTGGGTGAGATTTGTAGTTAAGGATAATTTATTGACTTGGTAGGAGCTGCGCCTGCTACCTTTGGGATGTTTACAGAACAGCAAAGTTTTAATGGGTTTTTCTCTTCTTAGAAGCAGTGATTTATGTGTAAGCAGAAGAAAGCCAGTGAAATTCTCCTTTCTAGAGGATCTCTCTCTTTCTCTCTCCACTCTGGCTTTAAATGTTCAGTAACTTCCCAGGCAGAAAACGTATTTCCTCCTCTTCTATATGTTTCTTTGTGGTTTGAACACAATATTGCAACATGACGTTTAACTCAGTCAGCAGCGCTGGGACTTTGTGTGCATTTCCCCCCATTTCTAGGAACTTCCCAAACAGATTTTTTTTTTTTTTTTTTGCCTAAAGCAAATGATTCGTGCTGAAATGTCCCCCGAGCGGATCCTCGGTGAGGAAAGTATGTGTTCCTTCCATATGTCCTTAGGGAGTACAATATCTTCGGTACCATTGAGCTCAGTACCAGGGGCACACACGCCACCCCCTCCCTGGGTGGTCGGTATTCCTAAAGGCTGGGATTGGGCAGGATTGCTTTTCCTGTTGAGTTATTCTCGGGGCTGGATTTTGATTGCTGCAAGAGATCAGGATTTCTGGTCGTGACAGCCATTTTTGGAGCCAGATCAAACAGCAACGTGCTGAATCGACTCCTCTGTTTTGAAAAATGCACTGCAAATTGCAGTGCTCAGGGAGGTAACTGACAGGGGTGCGTGAGGCCATTTTAAGATCCATTTTAACCAACCCTTTCAATCCCTTTACAAAATAATGGATCGGGAGCAGCATTGGTTGACCCCTCTTCCCTTAATCCCACAAAACAGCTTTTCTCTCTGATTTTATTTGTTGAAAGAGAGGCACCAAAAACCTTGTTTAGCATGAATCTGATACTGAAACGTGCTCCTT
Source organism: Chrysemys picta bellii (assembly GCF_011386835.1). Lineage (NCBI taxonomy): Eukaryota > Metazoa > Chordata > Testudines > Emydidae > Chrysemys > Chrysemys picta. The sequence goes on along the minus strand of NC_088812.1, from coordinate 14,685,670 downwards.
GCTGATTTTTGCAGAAGATCTACAGTTTGGAAATGTTTCTTAACCCCATTATAATGTATAGCTGTATTTGCCTGGGAAAGGACTAGGGGCGTAGAGAACATGATGCCAAAATGTCCAACAGGAAGGATTGTCTAGTGGTTAGAGCGGTAGCTGGGGACTCGGGAGACCCAGGTTCAATTCCCTGCTTTGCCACAGACTTGCTTTGTGACCCTGAAGTGGGACCCACAAAGGTACTTAGGCATCTACACCCCCGATTTACATGCCTAAATCCCAGTTTTGGCTCCACTGCGATCCCCAAAACTCCTGCTGAACCCTGTAGGTGCCTAAACTTGCTTAAGCACCTACGTTTTCAGGATAACAGTTCCCTCGATGTCTATGTCCTGCCTTTATGCAGGCGCACCAGTGTCTTCCTCTAGGCACCTGGACACTTATGTCCTGCCTAAGCCCCAGAGCGATTAACGAACTGGGGGGAGATAGAGACGCATCTGCCTATGTTGCATGCAGGGTCCAATCCGGTAGGCGTGCTGAGAAACTGCCTCCAGGATCAGGTCCCTGTCAGAATCCAACTGGAGGAGGAGGTGGGGATGGTTCCCACCTTAAATTGTTTAGCCCAGTGGTTAGAGCATTCGCTGTGGGAGAGCCAGGTTCAGTTCCCTCTCTCTGCCAGATTTGAACAGAGATTTCCTGCCTTTCCGGAGAGTGCTCTAACCACTGAGCTAGGGGGTATTTTGATGTGGGGCTCCCTGAGGCCATGTCTACACTACAGAGGCACAACTGTGTCGCTCTAGTGCCATAGTGTAGACGCTTCCTACATCAAAAGAAGTTTTTTTCCCCCCTATCAGTGTAGCATGTCCACCTCTCCAAGAGGCGATAACCAGGTTGGCGGAAGGATTCTTCCTTTGAGCTAGTGGGGTTAGTTAAATTGACTGAACTGCGTCGCACAAGGCCTGACGTTTTTTCACAGCCCTGAACGACGTAACTAGGTCAATACCAGGCCTTAGTCCGTCCTATTAAAGCTGTTCCACTTTGGTTAAATACTTAAGTCGTTGGGCCAGAGAGAGTCACTGTATAGGTCAGTGGTTAGGTGGGAGACAGGACACCTCGGGTCCAGTCCCGTGCAGCCCTTTATGATTTATCCACAGTGGAACAGCTTCAGCAACAGAACTGGGTCCCCCAATCGGAATAGCCCATAGCTCAGTGGTTAGAGCACGCTCCTGAAAGAGAGGATTTGACCGGGTGTCTCCCTTCTCCCTCTCTGGCAGAGAGGGGGAATTGAACCTCGGTCTCCCACATCCCGGGTGAGTGCGAGTCAGGCAACAAACAGCTTCAGTGCCTACTGCCTGACTCCAGGAGAGGGGTTCCCATTCATGGCTTGCTAACAGACCTAGATGCCTCCCTGCAGCCTGGATTTAGGTGCCTATCTCTAGGAAAGGGGCAAAGGCTTAGCACGCCCCGCTCCATCATTGGCATCTCCCATTGGCTAGCTTAGGTGGCTCCCCACCTACCATGCTGGCTTTGCCCATTTTAAGGCACCTGTCTCTCCCCATTCATTGTCTAGGGAGCCTGGTTTGGGCTTTGCGGATGGCGGGGGGGGCGTTCCTGTTTATTTCTAGGTGCCTAGAAGTTAGGTGCCGTGAGGTTGAGTGTTGCAACACCTAATTCCCTTTGTGGATCCCACCCTTAGTTGCTTTGTCCTCAGTTCCCCTCCTAGCACTGCTCTATCTCACGAGGGGTGGTGAAGATAAGAGTATGTGGTACTCAGATATCATGGTAAGGAGGACCATATAAGTAGACAAGATAGATCTTGCCAAGGACTTATGAATCCCCACACCCTTAGACCTTGTCTTACATCCTTAAGTCTTGTTTTACATATTAGATAATCACAGTGGTGCCTTCTGGTATTATAATCTCTGAATCAACGCTGGGATTTCCCCCACAGATGTAACCATGCCAATGTAAGCCCCCTAGCGTAGATGTGACGTGCGCCACCGCAGGGTGATGGGCACCAGGGTAAATGGGGGCGGGGGGCTACACCAGGAGTTTGCATTGGTGCAGCTACATCAGTGGCAGAAATTCCAACATAGGCTATGGATTGTTGTTCGACGTATATATTGCAGTGGCACATAAAAGGTCACAACCAAGTTGGGGCCTGTTGTGCCGGGCGCTGTACAGATCTGTGATAAGTGACCGCTCCTGCCCTAAAGATTGTATAAACTAGACCATAGCATCAGCCTCACAGAATAATGTCCCTCTGGGCAGAGGCTTCTGGGTTATAATTGGATTTGCCTTTTACACCTTGTCATGTGCTTGAAATAATTTGGCATTTTCCTTCTGCTTCGCTATAAATGGTGCCTCCCTTAGAGAAGCAAGTCCCACCGGGTATTGATTCAGTGATATAATGCAGTGAAAGGCCATTGTTGTGTTTGTTTGTTTTTAAATGGAGATGCCCATTAATTAGGCAGTGATTACTACGAGCTGATGGGGAATCTAGCGTGGTGCTCCCCACCCCCAGAACCTCGATCGGCAAACCCAGCCCCGGCCCTTTAAGAGGGTCGCACTTCACTGTTCTTAATTGGCCTCCTCCGCACCTAACTCCTAAATAAGGGCACTTTGCATAGGCCGTGAGAGGCGCAAGGGCAGCATGGGCTCGGGTATCGTTGGGAGGATTGCAGAGGATGTGCAGTAAGAGCTCTCTGGTTGTAGAACACCGAGGCCTTTCCCTCTTAAATACGTGATTGACTCCCTCCCCCTTCACAGCAGGACTCCTGGTTTTTTCCTGCAAGAACCTGGAGTGTCGTTGGGCTGTGTTCCCTTTGGCCTCCTCTAGGTGGTTATTTTGTACTGTTGCGGCACCGTTGGTGGGAGCTCTAGTGTAGAGAAGGCTCTGGGCGACCATCAGCGTTTTTCATGCCCTAGGGGCGTGAAATGACAGGGTCAGATGACCTAGTGTTTAAAATACAGACTGGCGCCTGATGCCTTGTCTACACTATTGCTTTTCCCTCCCCTCCCCCCCTTTTGAAATTGTACTAGCATTAGCGATGGGAAAGAATTCAGAAAGAAGATTAATGTAGGTAGGGCCTCTGGGGGTGAGGAGCGGTGTCTTTTGTTGGGAGAGACCCTGGTTTGCTCTGGAAGACTTAGGTATATCTCCATATATATTTATTATCTCATAGAACTGGAAGGGACCTCGAAAGGTCATCGAGTCCAGCCCCCTGCCTTCACTAGCAGGACCAGATTTTTGCCCCAGATCCCTAAGTGGCCCCCTCAAGGATTGAACTCACAACCCTGGGTTTAGCAGGCCAATGCTCCAACCAAGCACTTACATCACGCTTTTCAATAGTACAAATGCTCACTAGGTTAACCTTAGCACTTCCCTTCCCCGCGGTGTGGTTGCGATCATCCCTGTTTAACAGAGAGGTGACTTGCTCAAGGCCATAGCGGGAGCCGGTGTTAGCTCTGGGATTAGAACCCAGGAGTTCCTGGATCCCAGCCTCACGTTCAGTCCACTGGACCTTCTGTGTCAGGACTTAGACGCAGTAAATGGAAGCTGCAGGGATGAGACCAAGGATTGGGGGTTCTCCAAATGGGAGCTAGGTGCCCCCAATCCTGGCCAAGATGCTCAGCCGAAGCTCGATTACTCTCAGCCACAGACTCGTTAATTTGACTCGACTTCTCTCTCCTTGATGCAGCTGAGGAAGGGGAGAGCTATGCCTTGGATTTTAAAGGCCTGTATCCTATTTTCAAATGTCTGTCACAGGCGTGGTGTCTCTACTCTGGCTAAGGGCTGGTCTACGCTGGGAACTTCATGAGCATAGCTTCTTCGCTGAGCGAGGTAACTATACCAGCCTCACCCCTGGCATAGACTGTGCGAGGTTGATGGAAGAATTCCTCCATCGACCGAGCTGCTGCTGCTTCTCGGGGCGGTGGATGGGAGAACCCTTCCCAGCCACATAAATAGTGTCTACACCGTAGCACTGGAGCTGCGCTGCTGTAGCCGTATCCAGTGTAGACAAGCCCTGATCATCTCCAACCAGGCAGTTCGGCCTTACGACGGTTGGTGAAGCTTGTCACTGCCCCTCTGGCTTTGGGCACCTCTGAGTTCCAGGGAAGACTTTGTGAACTAACGGGTTGGGGTGAGACGACATACTGCCCTGGCCCACCTCCCGACCTGTGGCTGAGGTTCAGGAACAGGGATTGGGAGCAAAAGAGCGTATTCCTCACCCAGATAGTTCAGTGGTTTGAGCATTGGCCCCCTAAACCCAGGGTTGCGAGTTCAATCCTTGAGGGGGCCATTTAGGGATCTGGGGCAAAAATCTGTCAGGGACGGTCCTGCTGGTGAAGGCAGGGGACTGGACTCGATGACCTTTCAAGGTCCCTTCCAGCTCTATGAGATCGGTATAGCTCCATATTAATTAATAAAGTTTCACATGCTGCTCCTAGAGACCGTTGTGTGACCTTCCAGAACTGGAAAAACCCCGGGTCCTCAGAGCCTCCTCAAATAGCATTGAACCAGGTTTGTGATCTCCTCCTTAAGGCGAGGCTAGACAGAAATTGTATGGAGGAAGGGGCCCATCCACCCTCTTGTAGGGGAGTCGGAGATAATATCTGACCCAGGTGACATGACTGAGACCTGGAGCGTCGGCTGGGAGCATTCGCTCATCTGGGCTGCTAATGGAAGAAACTCGCCCTGCCCAACCACCAACCTCCTCCCGTCAGTGTGTGCAAGAAGGAAGTCCTGGGAAGCTGCGAATCAGACTTTTAACGAGCTGGTGGGTGGGGGAGGGTTATACTGTGCGTCCCAGCCCAGGAGGAATTCCTGTCTTTCTGCCCTGTTAGCCTTTGCTAAACAGGTTTACGCTGGGGGTGAGCCTGTGCTGTCTGGCCCGTCCTCACCAGTTGCCTTGTGCAAGGTGGATGATTGAACCAGCCGCTGGTCAGCCCCTGTGCCTGGGGTTGTGATTCACAGGGACCGGACCAGCTGTGTGCCAGGCAAAAGCCAAGGCTTCTCCTGCTGTAACTTCTCTCTAAATCTGGGCAGAGGCTGGCATGGAGGATGGGAGGGGCTGGGGCATCACTCAGTGCTGGGTCACTCTCCGAGTGAAAGTAGGTTTCATTTTACTCAGGATGGCCTGTGACTGAAAGCCGTTTCCCCCCCAGCCCCACATCTCTTTGCTCCAGCAGGAGTGCCCCCTGTTCAGTGCTGTCCATCAAACCCTTCCCCTGGGGTTCCGGGGGCTGGGCCCTGGGGTTCCTGTGTTTTGGGGTAGTGACGACACTGACGTGAGAGGTGAACTTTTGCGGTTTGTCGCGCCAGAATCCATTGGTTCCTGAGATGATTTTTTTTTTGGCTAGGGCTAGGAGCAACGTATCCTTTTTTTTTTGGCTCTACCGATTTTTAGATGATCCGTTTGGACTTGTTCTGGTCTTTTTTAAAAAGGAAAACCCAACGAGCGTGTGCTGTTGTCTTCTGTAAGCGTATTCACCTGCTTGGGGGTGGTTGAACTTCAGTCTTGCCGGCTGCCAGTTTGCAGTCTGGGTGACTGTGCCGTGCGTTGCCAGAAACGTGGGTGTTAAAAACGCCTGAGCTCACCTGAGGTTTGTCTGTCCCTCGACTTCCACTGGTGGTGGGAGTTACAGGGCTAAAATCCTTTGTTTCGGAGGCTGGCTTCAGGAAACCCGGAGCATATCCTGGGAGCATTTCCAGTAGTGTCAGAAAACATACAGAACTGCATGGAAGGGTTTGCCCGAATCTCAGGATCGTTTCAGGGCATAATCTCTTGCCCGGGGTATGGTCCTTGGCACACAGAATGCCAAAGTATGTTTATTCAGTGACTCGAAATCAGTCAAGCTGTGTATTTATCTCCAGCTTCCAGCCTCCTCATTCAGTGGGTGCTGCAGGGTGGTTGCAGGATGTTGGGTAGTTTACTCCTACACACAGCCAACGTGCTGCTAAGATCTTACATCTCTGTTCTCCCTGTGCCCTTGGCCCCGCTTACGCTGTGCAGGTGATTGAGACAAGTTGGAGGTTCTCCCCAGGGCAGGTGGGAGACGCTGTTGGGAGGTTTAACAAATAAACAATACTTTTGACATGTCATTTCTCTGCTTCGATACCTTAATGACAGTTCCCTGGATTGGGAATGCACTGGGATTATTGCAAAGCAACTCCCTCTGTACCACGCCCAGCACCGTGCTTGTGCAGATGCCTCTAAGCACAGAAACCCGAGCCGTCTCCCCCAGAGAGCCCTAGCTCTCCCTCTCCACGATCCCCTCTGTGAGAGGAAGCTGTCAGCGGGAGGCAGCTGTGGGCTGCCTGGACAGAGGGACTGGTCTTTGTTCTGCAAAGTTGCACTGAAATATTGGCGTTGAGGAGTGGGGCTGGGTACGTGTCACAAGGGCTGGGCTCGGCTCAGGGTGAAAAGTACCAGGGGGATTGCAACCGATTGGGGCTCAGAAGCTGCACCATCACTGGTCTAGGGTGGGTTTAGGGACTGTTTAAACCCCCCTCCTGGGTGCAAGGGGAAGGTCCCTCGGTCGAGCTCTAAATCTCCCCCCTGTTGGGAGCTGCAAAATCTGTGCAAGGGAAAAGTCTCCTGCCCCTTCCCAGCCCCACCCCCGTGGCCACTTAGTGCTTGCAGTGGCCAGCCCCTTGGAACTGGTGACATTTGATAGAACAGGGGCTCTGCCATGTGAATAATTCATGTCCTGGAGCTCCCTGCCTGCTCTGAAGGGCTCATCTGCTCTGGGACCTCCCAGAATTCCTTTCTGCTCTGGGGCCTCCGCCCTTACTGCGGTGGGTTAACCCCCTCCCCCTTCCCTCTCATCTGCTCTGCAGCACCCCCAGTCTGACCTGGGACCCCACCGCTTGTCTTGGGAGTGAAGTTGCAGAGCGAGGGAGGCAGGAAGCGGCTCCTTCGGAGCACGGCAACCCCACGTCTTCTGGGAGCCGCTGGGGGGGAGTCGCCTTTCCCTTGGCACTGCTTGTTCCTGGGCCAGTGTCCTCACAGGTCAGGCAAGCTGTCAGGTGCCGGAGACCCTTCCTCCCCTCCGCGTCTCATCCCAGGGGATCCCGCTCTGCTGCCTGGCCCTGATCTCCCCACGTGGGGACAGGCTCCAGGCAGAGGGAGTTTCCACTTGGGATTCCTAGTTTCTCCCTGGCCCCCAAAGAGAGACCATCCCAATCGCTTCCTGACCCTGTAAACTCGTCCCTCCACGGGGCCCCGGGCCAGGCCACTGAGACGTGCTGAGGATGCACTCGGTGTATTTTTGACACTGAGTAACTGCTCCGTGCATCGGCAGCGAATGTATTAACTGGCAGCTTTGGTGCATGGAGCTCGCTGGGGGGGTGCCTGGGCCAGGGAGGATGTGGGGGCTCAGCCCCTCAGCATTGTGGGCTGAAGTTGAGCTTGCCTCCAGCTGCAAGGTGCAAATGGGGGGTCACCTCCCCTTCCTTACGGGGACGGGCTGGGGAGGGAAGCCTGGGCTCGCTGGGACGGGCCGATAACCCGTCCGTTTCCCCTCTGTTGTCGTTCGAGCTTCAGTCCGAACAGACTGGAAATTGGTGGGTGGCGTTTATTGGGCTCCTCTGGGTGGCTTCCCCTGGGGCTGAGGGTCTTTGAGATTTCCCCCTTCCCCAGGGCAACTAGAAACCCAGAGGAGACGTAACCACCTGGGGAGAGTCCAAGTATGGGACGAGGGGACAGGTGCAGTGTGATGGCTGCATTAGTGCCTAGACAGAACAGGGAATCAGGAGGGCAGGGTGAGAGGAAAGGGCGGTGGGCGGGGACTGAAGTGCACTGGAGGGGAGGGGTCTGGCAAAGCAAAGTGTGGGCATGGGGTGGGGAGCGGGGGAGGATATATGCGGGAGTGACAGAAAGGCGGGGGCCCTTGTGCGCCTCCTAGGAAGTAAATCACTGTCCTGTTGCACCAAGAAATAGGCTCTCTAGGGGCTGCCATAGGAAGGTGAGTGACTCTTCACAGGGACAGTCGGGGTGGGGGTACTACACTAAAGCCCCCACCCCCAGGGTACAGAGTGGTGGCACTTTGGTTCCTGAGGTGAGTTCAGTCACCAGCAAGATGCGCCCCTCTGCTCTCCCTGCAATGGCTGGGCCTGGCCCTCCCCGCAGTCAGACCTTACCTTAGCCTGGGATGCTTGCCTCTCATTAACCTTCGGCACTTAGGCTTGGAAATCAAGGGAGCAGCTGCCTTGGATTGGAAGACCCACCCCCACACTGCACTCTGCGTGATGGGTCCCCGAACAGTGTGGCTCTGGAAGGGAGGTGGCGAGACCCCACTGCCTGCAGCATCCGTCTGGAACTGCCATTGTGGAGACAGAAGATCCGGAAAGGTGGACAAATGATGAAGGCCGCAGTACGACAGCCCAGATACTACGGTGATGGGTGCTCTAGAAATCCCAGGATTGTATTCTCACTGCAGTGACTTGTCCAATATCTTTTTCCAGCTCCAAGTGCAAAACCTTCTTAATCTCTTCCCCCAAACCACTGTTGCTGCAATTTGCATCCAGTGCTCTCTGGACAAGAGCCTCTGCTGTGACCAGTTGCCGCTGTGTCTTGCCCTCCAGCTCCCAGGTGTCCTGCCAGATGGGATTTCATGCTGGCAGACTGAAACATCACCTGGTCTGTTCCATGGGCTGCAGAGACCAGCCTCCCCGGTCCTGGGGCTGCCGCTACTGCAGCGCGCTCCAGGACCTGCCCAGCAACAGTCACCTGGAAAACAATGAGGAGAACTTCAAGCCAGATCCGTTCTTGCCCTGTGCTGGGAGCCTACGAGGAGCTGGAACTGGTGCTGCTATGAGCCCTGGAGCGGTTTGGGGAAAGGTGTTTATTGGAGCATAGAAAAAATCGGAGGGATCCATGCTGTGGCCAAGGAAAAGCTCTCCGCTGACTTTGGCTTCTTCTCACAGATGGTACTTGGTATCCCGCGAACCTCTCCAGCTCACTACCCCTCTCCCTGTTCATGACCCTGGCTCCCTTGGCACATAGATTTGCCTCCCTTTATGAGACCAGGCGTCCATCGCGACCAGGAGCCTGTCTTGGAGAGCAGCCATCCCAGCTCCCTGCAGGATGTTGGGCCTGTGACCGTGGTACCCAGCTCAGGAGAAGTGGTTGGATACCATATATACCACGGCCCCCTGTACCTTTGTCTCTGCCTCCTTCTCACTTGTCTCCTTCTCTCAAGAGCTGCGTTGGACACTGGGTTACTAGAACCGACTTCAGTCTTGGCTATTTTGAGAGCTGCTGGCTGACTCATGCATTGACCTTCGCCACCACGTCCCCAAACGTTGGTGCGCCTCGGCATATACAGTAGGAAATACAGTCTTTTCCAATGAGTGTGGTTTGGCCCATAAAGGACCTGGTGATGCCGGAAATGCTCTGGAGTCTCCATTGGGGAGCCAGATGATAGCTATGTCCCTGACCCTGTTATGCCAGGGGTTGGGAGTTGGCCCTAAGGAACCCGTTCCCCATCTCTCTCCGCCTTTAAAACACACACATGTGATCTCAAGCCACTAATATCCCCCTAGACAAATAAGCACGTGACAAAGGTGTTGGATTAGCAACAGCGAGGTCAGATCAGCGAGGAACTCGCTCTCTCCTCTTCGCAGCATCAGGCGCTCAATCTATTTATCTTAACAAAGAGAGGGTTAAGGGATGGCTTGATCACAGTCTGCAAGTACCTACGTGGGGAATAAAAATTTGCTGGGCTCTTTGATCTGGCAGACAAAAGTCTAACAGAATCCAATGGCTGGAAGTTAAAGCTAGACAAATTCAGAGGGGAAATTAGGCACCTGTTTAGCAGTGAAGGGAATTAACCGTTGGAAGAATTTTACCAGGGGTTGTGGTGAATTCTCCATTGCTGGCAAACGCGAGGGAATTCAGGGGTGTTACGTGGGAGAGCAGACTAGATGATCCCAGTGGTCCCTTCTAGCCTAGGAACCTTCTGACGTGCTTTGGGATGGTTTGGAGCATTCCCAAGTTAGGGCTCCCTGCAAAAACACTTCTCTCGATACTACCCCGGCGGCCCGACCCCTCACCCAGCATGAAGCTGATCCCAACTTGCCTGCTGTTCCTGGAACGCACGTGTGAGCCGCGTTGGGGGAAGTGTGTGGGGGGGTGTAAGAATCCCATGGGGCGGTGACTTGGGGCTGTCTCTCTCTGGGCTGGGCAGGAGAATCATTGAGAGCGAATCAAAGCCCACAAGTGCTTCCATCATGGAGTCTTGCTGGTATCCAGATGCCTCGACCACCTGCTTCTGTCTTCCTCATGGCTGGCAACTTGAATCCTTCCTCATACTGCCATAGGCAATGCAGCTGGGTCATCGTCTGACTCGGTAGCCCCAGCCTACCCTCCAGGCAGTTGCTTCTGGGGCTCTGGGCAGCACGAGCCATGCCTCTTCCTCGGCCACCAACCCGGCTGCAAGGACCAGGCAAAGCCGTTGGAGAGGACAAGGCTGTAGGCCCATCTCAATTGCTGGGAGGGTTGGTTCTGCAGGCAGGTGCCACAGTATTGCTGCAGCTAGCTTCCAACCTGGGCTGCCCCAGATTCTCCGTCGCCAGGGTCTGCCACCACCGCAGATGGCGGGGCTAGAGATGCTGCTCGCATGGAGTGAAACCTCCCAAAGCGGATGGGCTGCTGGAGCCTGGTGGCTGGCCCTGTGAGAACAGGGGCAATTTGGAAGGCTAAGTGAGGTAATAAAGTTTAGGATCCCCTCCCTGCTTTGCACAAACTGTCTTTATCATCAGCTAACAAAGCCCGGCTTGAGCCTCCTTGCTGACTCATTGACTACAATTGTCCTGCTTGTTTCCTGGTGCATCAGCTGGAGATGCAAATTCAGAGAGGGAGCCAGGTGGGGTTAGGTGAGGGGTCAAGATGAGCATAAAACTTGGAGGGTGGAGAAGGCTTCTTGAACTGCTCATTGTCTAGTCTGTATCAGCCAAGTCGCCTCCTTCCCCGGGCCCAACATGAAAATAGAAACCCACAACCTGGAAAGGTTCCCCCCAGGTGGGAGTGGATCTATGGGTCGGGCGCTAATTGCGGGAGAAGGGAAATAACTGATTGGGTTCCAGTGTGGTCTGAAATGTCACCAGGAGTGAGAGAGTGAAGCCAACTGGGCACGGGACACTGAAGTCCGTATTTTAAAGAGATTTTTCAGGCTTGTCTACACGGCGAGTTATTCCAGAAGCTATTCCTGTTGTACTCCAGAATAAGAGCAGCACCCGCATGTGGAGGTAATCGGGAATAGTTAAACGGCTTTATATTCACACCCTACCTTAGTCTGGATTAACGTTCATGTGTAGACGTGCCTTCTCCTCCATTTCCATGGCTCGTGGCTACTTTTTGTTTGCAACTGATTTGTTTTAGAGGTGATCAGACTTCCGGATTGAGGGGGGCAATTTACGGTGCCCTGACGTTCAGCATGGAGTATTCAATAGCATTTCATAGCAACTGCTGCTGGAGCTGGGCACATTGGGCCCACAGGCTCCTGTGATGGCAAATCCTCTGTTCCTATCTCTTCTTCGGTGGGGGTGTTCTCCATGTTCGTTCCCCTAGGGGCACGTTCCTGGCACTTTGGGGTTTGGAGAAGCCCCGAAGAGCAGATAATGCAGTGATGGGGTTGGGAGCATCGGATCTGGAGACTCGAGTTTGACCGTGGCCTGGGGGTTCTTGGTTGCCGGTCCTATCTCATAGAGCTGGAAGGGACCTTGAAAGGTCATCGAGTCTAGTCCGCTGCCTTCACCAGCAGGACCAAGTACTGTCCCTGACAGATTTTTGCCCTAGATCCCTGAATGGCCCCCTCAAGGATTGAACTCACAACCCTGGGTGTAGTAGGCCAACGCTCAAACCACTGAGCTATGCTGTTGAGCTTCTGCAGGTGGTGGAGGAGTGAAAGGTGCTTCCTCGCTCCCGGTGCTTAGCTCAGCATTGCGAAGGAGATGGGGAAAGAGTTTCGGCCCCAAATGGAGGTTTTAAAAAGGAAATTTAAGATCTGCTTGTGAAGAGATTCTCTGACCAGGGAGGAACAAGGAAATGCAGCAAGGGTTAGAAATTAATCTTAGCCCGGGAAAGGTGCTGGGTGTGTGCGTGGGGGTGTGTGTGCGTGTGTTTGTGTACGTGGGGGGGAGGCTGTTTTGTTCCACCCTTGAAGGCTACCCTGTAAAGGGCAGAGCGCCTGTCACTTTCCACCCCGTGTGCCTCCTGCTGCCTCCAGGCCTGGTACCTCCCTCAGTGCTCTCCCAGCACCCCACAGAGTTTGTCCCTTTGGATTGTCAGCAAAGCAAACATCAGGTTTATCATTAACCGATCCCAGCCCTGAGCCGGCCGGGCTCCGGCCCTGCTTCTAGCTGGCACGTCCATTGGTCAATGGTTCTTGTCACGATTGGGAGCGAACCCTGCATTTGTCTCTGTAAATGGGAGGTGGTTGGTGTGAGGAGACCATTGGCCCGTGATCCGTAAGGCAAAGTTTTTTCAGACTCTCTGGAGCCAGCCAGTCTCCTGCCCGGCTTCCCCCTCTGTGCTGTCCTATAACTTCTGCACCCTGACCCTGAGAACGGCTCTCTTGGTCTGGGGCCAGGGCTCGCGGGAGGGAAGCCATCGCCGAATGCGGCTGGGGTGATTAACGCCGTTTAACCTCGTCCGCCAGAGCACGGCGCCAGGGAAAGAGGAAATGGAGAAGGACAGGGACGCAGCCTGATCTTTCTCGCTGCCGGGAGCTGGTGCAGGGAGCTCTAGACACAGATTACCCATCCCACAGATGGGTTGGGATCGCTGCTGGCCCCAGGTTCCTCTCCCCAGTTACAATCCTGGGGACACTCGGCTCAGATCTCTCCAGGATGGGACGGGGATGAAGCCTGCCAGGCGAGACACCCCCGGGTGCGTGCTGTGAGCATGCAGATGCATGAGGCACTTTCAGCCCCCAGAAGAAGGTACTAGTTGCAGGAGAGGTGAAGGGACTTGCACAAGGCTACACAATGAGTCGGTGGCGGAGTTCATGGTGGGTGAATCCTTAGCCCTCAGCCCCCCTGTGCCTTGCAGTGGCCATGCTGTTTTCCCGGATCAGGCTGGCTGCACAGTGGCGCTGGTGTGAAGTCTCTTCACGTGGGCGTCACTACAACTCGCCAGCCTCTCTGCCTGCTCCTCCGGCCCATGGGCTGTGTCTGCCTGTGCTGCATGGGCCCAGGGAGATCCCAGGGGGGTGGGGCACAGATAAGGAAGGGGCGAATCTCTGTTGAGACATTTACTCAAAGGGCTGCGTGTGCTCAGCACCCTTGAAGGATACCAGGCACTTCTGGAGCCCTGGGTGCAAATCCCGGCTTGGGTCCCAAGAGCAGATAAGCCCCACGTCACCTCCGTGGAGCATGGTGCAACATTTGGCCTACGGGGGGAAGCCTGTCTTCGAGAGACCAGTGTGGGGGGGAGTTGGGAGAGTTGTGGTGCACGGTGCATGGAGTTGGCCAGTCAGCCCTACCATGCCCAGGTGCCCATTTGTGCTTAGATGCTGGTGGGCCTTGGCACCTGTTGCCTAGAGGTGCTGGTGACTCAGGTGGCACGGAAGGTGATGGGAATTCTTCTCAACTGACTCTAAAACCCAAGATGATATGCTGGGACTGGAGGGGAGCAAAACCTGGGGTGCAGAATGACAGTGGAGGGGGTGGAGCCAGAGAGTGCGAGGGAGGGGCCCCCTGGCACCCTGGGGCAGTGGAGTTATGGCACCGGGATTGTGCTGATGGAAGGATGCAGTTTCCAGAGCGAGGCTCGGAGCTGCTCCGGAGTGCGGCCGCCGACTGCAGGCTCCAGCCCTGCTTTGCCGCTCCTGCTGGTCTGACCGCTCTGACTCCCACGGAGTTGCTCCCGTTTTACACCAGCGTTAGCGAGGAGATCAGGCCTTTCGTTTTCGGACTCTTTGGGAGGGAGGGATTGGGGGTCTCAGTTGCACAATGGTCCCGGAGATGCTGCGGTCCCTCCCCAGCCCAGCGGCTCAGAGCCCAGGCTGGCATCTCTGCCCTGTGAACAGCTGCCTGGTTTTCTTGGGGGGGAAAACCTTGCAGAGTTTTTTACCGCCTGGTGCCCAAGAATGGCTGAATTTAGCATGTGTTGTCCCCAGCTCACCTTCCATCCAGACTCAGTGACTGTCACTTGGCTAATGATCACGCTAGGGGGCTGTGACATGTGCCCCCAGGTTGTTTCCCCACCATTGGCTCTGAGCCAGGGGCTGTTTATCTCACCCCTTGCACCAGCCTGCCAGCTCCCCCTCCTCCTGGGGGCTCCCCCTCCCACTTCTGGTCCTCCAGCAGCTCCCGGACATGGCTGTACTTCAAAGGTGCTGGGGACTTGTGGGTCTGCAGCGCCACCTTCTGGCTGCTACTCAACATTGCAGCCCTGGGTCCCTCCCAGTTTGGGGTTGGGAGGGTCGCAGCCTTCAACGGCCCGTTGGGTGGGATGGGGCAGTGGGGAGGGACATGTGGTGGTGGGTTAGCACGTGGATGAGTGAGGACCGTTGGGCTGAATCCACTCCATCCTTCAAGGAATTTTACCCACAGTCCTTTGCTTGGATTTCTGCTATGGTTCGTTTTTCAGGGGTTCACTCGTCCCCTCCTCACCCCCCCCCCCCGGTCCTGCCCTGTTGGGCCCATATTCCTCATTGATTGCAACCCTTGTGGTGAGCTAGTCTCCCAGACACGTTGCAGTGGACTGGACCTCTCCCGCCAGCCCCTGCAATACCGAGAGGTTGGGTCTGTATCCCGCGTGGGGAGCTGGCTTTGTGCGGGCGACCATCCTGCTTACGCTTGGCTGTGGTTCTCTCCCCGTGCTCCAGGGTTGGTGTCCAAGTCTTCTCCCAAGAAACCTCGTGGCCGGAACATATTCAAGGCGCTTTTCTGTTGCCTCCGCACACAGAATGTCGGTCAGTCAGGCTGCGGTGGGGAGCATGCACTGCACAAGGAGGAACCCAGCACCATCGCTAAGGTAAGGGGGCTGCAGGGCAGGGGGGACCTGGAGCTGGGCTACCGACCCTCTAGACACCAGTGTGTTTGACCCCACATAGGACATGCCCGAGTCTTAAGAACGAAGCTTGTTTGTCATTGATCACGGTAAACCAAAAAGCCATTCTGTAGCCTTGCCGCAGACGTGAATGGAAGGAACCCTCGTCCAAGCACAGCCCCCTAAAGTTGCAGCCATCTCCCCCAAAACTCATAGAGCAGGTGTGTGTGCAGGTACCCCCACCTGCGTGATGGGAATGTTCCACCAGGTGGCAGCACTGGGCCCCTTCTCCATAAGAGTGTGTGTGTGAGAGAGAGAGAGAGAGAGAGATGACTGCAGCAGTTTCGTCTCTGAGTCCTTCCCTGCTTGATCTGTCTTAATTCTCATGTTCTCCGGCTGACCCAGTGCTTGTGCTGCTATTCATTAGCCTTTGATTATTTCTTAACTGATTTCTCTCAGATGAGAATTGCTGCAAGCACATGGCAGCAGATCGCAGGGGAGTTCTGTCCTGTCCCCGGATGGCTAGGGCTAAGGGGCGGGTTAGTCCCGCAGCCCCGTCAGGGCCACGCTGTCTCTCTGCTGCTGCCGGCTGTCACTCTAATACCTGTGTTTCTCCTCTTCTTTCCCGCTTTAGTCCGATCTGCTGCAGTGTCTTCAGTACCAGTTCTACCAGGTATTTGTGTGGGTATTTGTGTGGGTGGCTGAGATTCCCAGCTCCGATCTCCCAAGCAAATGCCCCTTCCTCTCCTGCAGAAACAGGCCCTGATCCAAACCCCACAGTATCCCTGGGAGTCCTGTGGATTTTGCTTGGGTGTTGGCTCCAGCCCAAAGTGAGCTGCCTTCCCAGGGAAGGTGGAGAAGCTTAAGACTGTAACATTCCCTTACTCCCCCTCGCTTCAAAGTTCCCCACTCGTCCCTGAGCATTGTGGGATGGGGACCGCTCCTCCACTGGAGAAAAGGTAAAGGCCGCCATCTCTTAGCGCCACCATCTCATTGCCAGAGGGTGTCGTGAAGGCCAGAAGCATAATTCAAAAGAGAACGAGATAAGTTCCTGGAGGAGAGGTCCATCAGTGGCTATTAGCCAAGATGGCCAGGGACACAACCCCATGCACTGGGTGTCCCTAGCCTCTGACTGCCAGACGCTGGGACTGGACGACAGGGGACGGATCACTTGATAATTGCCCTGTTCTGTTCACTCCCTCTGAAGCATCTGGTACCGGCCACTGTCGGAAGACAGGATCTTGGGCTAGATGGGTCATTGGTCAGACCCAGTCTGGCTGTTCTTATGTGCCAGGGTCCGTGCAGTTTTGGCATGAGGTCTCTCCCCAGTCCCTGGGCGCTCCCAGTGGGAATTCAGGATGGTCCAGATGGGAAGGAGGCTGGTAATTCTGTAGGGTGCTCCGGGTCATGGGGAGGGTATCGCCCAGATATCTGGATGGGATGTTTAGAGTCTCCCTGCTGGTCCGCAGTGGAATTCTCTCCAGTGTGAGGACATGGATGGACACCCCAACTCGGTGTGAGATGGGGGAGCTGCTGGAGACGAGGAGCCTTCTCCAAGGGGTGTGGGGGCGGGGGGGGGGTCTGCTGGTTAGTTCCACTGGCCCTGATCTCCATGGAGGGGTCTCGCTTTGGGGAGGGGCAACTCAACCTGTGAACTGCATGTGGGCCAGGGCTGCTCCCCGAATCCCTCTGACAGCTGGGCGTGTATCTGCTTGCAGATTCCCGGGACGTGCCTGCTCCCCGAGGTGACTCAGCGGGACCAGGGCAGGATCTGCGTGGTGATCGATCTGGATGAGACGTTGGTGCACAGCTCCTTTAAGGTGACCCCACGTGCTTGCTCAGGGGGCAGGGTGGAGGGGTGGCGCAGGGAGGCGGCTGGTGGGAAGAGACGGTGCGGGGGCAGGAACAGGCGGGTCTGGCTCTCAGGAGCTGGGTTCTGAGCCACTGCTGGCCACGGAGAATACTTAATCCCAGATCCCGTGAATGCCCGATAAACGGGTGACGCGCCGGGGGCTGGAAACGAGGCATGAGATGTTCTTGGAGGGGCTGGGGCAGCTGTGGAGGTTGGGATCTGCTGAGCCCCGTTGGCTGGACAGCAGAGCAGCTGGGGGTTGGAGCAGGTCCTGGAGGCTCCTCGCCTGCTAAAGCAAAATTCTCCGACGCCATCTCCCCCAGAGCAGAGCCAGATGCGTGCGGAGACACCCCGGCATGCGTGCTCTCAGTCTGGTTTCCTGTTGCCCCTGGGGCTGCCGAGATGGGGAACCCCCTCTGCTCTTGTGCTAACAGATCCCTTTTCCCCCCTCAGCCAATCAACAATGCTGACTTCATAGTGCCTGTGGAGATAGAGGGACCTTGCACCAGGTAAGCGAGTCCCTCTGATGGGTGGGTGGCGCTGTGACCAGGATCTGTTCCAGGAGCTGGGCCCGTCCTGCCCTGTGTGCGAGGCGGGCCCATTCCCTGGGGCCGCGGAGGATCTGCGGAGGCCGTAGCCCGGTTCAAGTAATCCAGGATAGGCTGTTACCAGGCAGCACGGCCTATTCTTGATTACTTGTTTCAGGAGGCGGCTGCTGGCGCCGGAGGAAGATGGACTCGACGGGGCTGGTTCGGCGCCGGGCGTGGCGGGGGGAGGGGAGCGGTGATGGGACCCGGCTGAAGCCCCACGCTGGCTGCAGCGACGAGCACGGGGCAGCCCCTCCGTGCCCCTCCAGCTGGCTCCCAAGGGGCAGCTTGGGCAGGTGGCGCTAGGCACCAGGCTCCATCTGCTTGAGAATAAAGCCCCAGGCCAATGCTGCCTCCCCCCCACTTGCCAGCAGAAGCAGGGAACCCGAGCATCGTCCCCCGGGGGCTGTGTTCCCCTCACCCCGGAGTCTCTCCTGCCCCCTGCTGACGGCCCCTCACCTCCTTAGGTCTATGTGCTCAAGAGACCTTTTGTGGACGAATTCCTGAGGCGGATGGGCGAGCTGTTTGAGTGTGTCCTCTTCACTGCCAGCCTGGCCAAGGTGAGGGAAACCTGGGGGGAGTGGGGTGCTCCGCACTCTGCCAGCCTGCTCCGGGCAGAGGGGACGTGGTTGGGAGAGGTTCTCTGTGCTGCTGCCTGGCCGTGGCCTAGCCAAGGCGGGAGGGGGATATCTTCTGAGCAAGCCGAGCCGCTCCTGCTAGCCCTGGCGCTGGGCTGCGGGGGACGGCGGGGAACCGAGCCGCTCCGGTCACGTGCCGGCGGAGCCCGCTCTAAGCAACACGCCGCTCTCTTGCTCTTGCCAGTATGCCGACCCGGTGACGGACCTTCTGGACAAGTGCGGGGTGTTCCGGGCGCGGCTCTTCCGGGAGTCCTGCGTCTTCCACCAGGGCTGCTACGTCAAGGACCTGAGCCGCCTGGGCCGGGACCTGCACAAGACACTCATCCTGGACAACTCGCCGGCTTCCTACATCTTCCACCCGGAGAACGCGGTGAGCGCCCCGGGCCACGGCTGAGCTCCTGGGGGTGGCTAAGCGGAGCGGAGACAAGCCGTGCTCCGTCGAGGATCTGGGCCCAGCCTGCCTTGACTTCTCTGTGGGGCTCCTGCTGACCCTCCCCTCCCGTCCTTGCCCCCCTGCAGGTCCCCGTCCAGTCTTGGTTTGATGACATGGCGGACACAGAGCTGCTCAACCTCATCCCCATCTTCGAAGAGCTGAGCGAAGCTGAGGACGTTTATACCAGCCTCGGCCAGCTGCGGGCGCCGTAGAGCCTCCAGTGCCCTGGCGGCCCATTTCTGCAGGGGACTTTCACTCAGTGCCTTCGCTAGCAGCCGGGAGGAGGTGGTCGGGCAAGGAGTCGGCTCCCGGGCCCCAGTGGCAGTGCCAGAGCCCTCGCCTCTCGGACCGGGGCGCAGGACGGGATGTTGGATTGCGAAGCGGGGAAATCTCTGTAGCCCTGGTCACAGGTCTGAGCCCGTCTCCTGGTAGCCCTGGGGTCTCTGCACTGCGGGGTGCAGGGCTCCCCGCGCTCCGACTTGCAAACGGGGCCCTGCTTCCCGCCCCGCTCGCCTCCCTGACACACAGCGCCTGCGGATTCCACGTGGGGGGCCTGGCTGGGCGACTCCTGCCATGGGGGGGTGGGGAGGGGGGTGCATCCCAATGCCTGCCTTCTCCCCCCACGTGCTGCTCTGAGAGCAACTGCCTGAACAGACGGCCAGCCTCCCGGCAGGACGGCCCTCCAGCTCTCCAAAGGGCAAACGCCAGCTGTCCCCGGCCCCTGGAGGCGTCCCCGGCCCCTGGAGACGTCCCGCATGGCGGGGCAGCTGCTGCGGCCCTTTGCTGTGGCTTTCTCCGAATCCCGCTGTCGGTGCCTGGGGCTGGGCCAGAGCCCTGCCTTTGTCATCCCCCCCTCCCAGTCTCATCCTCCCACGGGGAGCCACTGATCCCATTCCCTGTAACCCTCTCCCCCAGGAGGCACCTACTGAGGCCTCTGGAGCTGGAGCCAGGCCTGTCTGGGGTCAGCAACCCACTCCCCAGTCGTCGTCCTCCCGGCAAGGCCCAGGCCCAGGGACTCCTATCCTGAGGGAGCCTCTCCATCCTCCCTTGTCCCTTAACCTGCTCCTTCCAGGAGCTGGGTCTCCAGCCCAACCAGATCCTCCTTCCTGGCCTGGATCCCAGCGTCGCTCTGAAGGATGTTCCTGGAGCAGCCCCAGCTGGGTCCCGTGACTCCCAACAGCTGCCGTTGCCCAGTGGAGCTGAGATCCTTGCCTCATACCAATTGCCGCTCGGCTCCAAAGGAGGGGGAGATGCTGAGAGCGGCCCAGCCAGAGGCTGCCGTAACGGGTAACTTTAAACCAAAGCCACACTCCACCTCGCTAGCCGGTTCAGCCCAAAGCAGGGGCCGGCGGGGGCACCTTTGAGCTGCAGGGAGACAGTCACCTTGGACTCACACTCCTACAGTCCAAAGCAGCGCGCTCTATCTAGGGGATCACGCCCACCGCCCTGCCTTAACTGCTGCCCTCCATCTGGGACATGGGGCCCATGAAAACAAGATGCTTCCTCCACCACCAGCAGGCTGCTGGGGCGAAGCCTGGAACATCCCCTCCGTGGGGTGCTGAAGGGGTCGGGAGCCACATATTCAGTGCGAGAAGCCCCCCACTGAAGTCCCAGTGTGGTGACATCTTCAGCTTCAACAGCTGCTGCAGGTGGTCCCAGGAAACGCTCACTGGAGCTGAGCCCCTTGGCGATAGGAGACTTTGGCACCAGCCCCCCCCCCAAAAAATCCCCCCAGCTCTGCGTTGTGCTGACCCCGCTCTCTCAGCACAGCTTGACTTCCCCACACCAGCCTGGCGAGACGGGGCCCTTCCTCTGACCTCCGTCTCTCTGATCTCCCAGCATTCCTCGTCGGTGCCACAACACAACCCCGCAAGGCCCGGCGGAATCTGCCAGGATGGCGTTTGTGGCATGTCATATCCGTGGCCGCCCCGATGAGCGGTGGCTGCTGCGGGCACCTCTGCCACTCCAGCATTGGCAACCGCCCCTCTCCATCTCGGTGCCTTCCCCCCCCCCCTGCACCTTCCGCTTTGGCATTTCCAAAGAGAACCAGCTCTTCGTCCAAGCCAAATGTCGACCGGGTTGCAGGCAGCATCCCCTCCCCGAGGGGGCTCTCGGGAGGGCTGGGCCGTGGCTGTCGCTCTGCCCGCGTGGCGTTGGAGCCTGGCGCACATCCCTCTGGCAGCAGGACAGACTCTGCTGGGCTGTTACACCATCAAGTGCCGTTAGGCCGCAGGCCAGTGCCAAGGGGCACCCCCGTCTGGGCCTCGCCCCCGTGTCTGACCTGCTTCACTTCTGTGAGCAAGATGGAGAGGCAGCCGTGTCTGCGCCACTCAGCTTTACCTTCCCCCATCGCCCGCCCGGGCTGGCCCCCACTGTGAACTTTGTGGGTCACGGCCAAGCCCCAGGCCCGGGGAGGGCACCATGGGACCAAAGCTGGGAGACCCGTGCCTGGCTGGGCCCTGGGGCAGGCCGACCCCCTTCCTGCCCTCGGGGTGCTGTTCTCAGGCCCAGCTAGGAAGGGCCGGGACCTGTCGGAGTGACTCAGAAGGAGAAGGGCCGACAGCCTAGGTTTGGTGTCGGAGGAACCGGGAACCCCCTCCCCCTGCAGGTCTCCCCTGCCCCTCAGGGTCCGAGTCCTTATAGGGGAGATCTCAGTAACAGGCCCATGTGTGCCGGGAGCGGGGACTCCAGCTCTGCACATTGTAGAGGGGAGCCCAGCAGGGAGCAGTGGAGCACCAGGCCCGATGGGGTGATGGTGGTGGGGGGACACCCCAACTTCTAATAAATACAGGTTTCCTCTCCCCCCTCGAATTCCCTCCCACCTCGGGAACACAACTCAACATTGAGCTTCTCAGGACCCTTCCTCCCCAACCTCTGATGTGGCTTGAAATGCCCATGCTAGGATGTGAAATTGGTCCCTTGTTTGCTTCCCCTCCCCCCAGGTGGGGGAACCACCCCACACCTGTATTGTAGAAATTTTCCAGCAGTGGTTACCACATCTGACCTGTTCTCCCCCCCCACCCTTGCACATACCTGGGGGACCTGCCCCAGCATCCGGTCCAGCCCCACTCCTATCCCTCGTCTGCTGATTCAACGGCCTCTGGTGAGTTACCCCGAAATGCACATGGCTGTGGGAAATCCCCACCCCCTGTACTGCAGCCAGGAGTCCTGAGGACGGGGGAGTCTAGCTGCAGGTGCTTGGGCAGGTCTCATGCCTCCAACACCCCAACTGGCAGCAGGTGAGCCCCAAAATGCAGCCTGGCCAGGGCCTCGGAGCTGGGCTTCCTCAGGCCTCCTTCAGCATGCACATGCTCACCTGAGCTCACTGATTTGCCTTTCACGTGGGGCCGTGTTCCCCTAAACCCCACAGCTCTGCTCAGGCCCCCCCTCCCATTGCAATTGGGGGGGTGCCCCCATCTCCCACGGTGGGGGTCGGTGCACTCAGCATGAGGCCCTGGGGTGTCCCCCCCGCCTTCCAGGGCATAAAGACTTCAGTTGCTTTGGTGACACGCTTACGTCCTTCTGTTTGTTACATTTTTGTCTTATTCAAAAGAAAAAACTTGAAGCCGGCGCTGCTGTCTCGGTCTTTCTATTTTTGGAATCTTTGTATTAACTACGATTAAAGCCAGGAAAGGAAAGTGAATTGGGTCTGGTTATTGGCTCTGCTCGGTTGATAAGGGCCTGGCTTTTTTGTACTAATTGTCTGACAGTGCCCCCGACAGGCTCAAACCCAGACCGAAGGCCCAGTGAGCTGGGTGCTGCATAGACAGACAGACCGACCCCACCAAGAAGAGCTTAGGCCCTGATCCTCAAAAGTATTTAGGCTCCTAGCTTCCATAGACTTCAAGGATTCAGGCCCTGCCATCTAAATACAAGGCAGATGAGGGGAAACTGAGGCACAGAACGGGGACAAAGGTCAGTAGCGGAGCCAGGATTAGAACCAAGGGCTCCTGAGTCCCTGTGAGGAGGTCTACCCTCTAGCAATGCTACCCCGGCTGACCAGAATGCCGGCAGAAGTCTGGAAAGTGGCGTGTTGGCGGGGAGCAAGCTACGGGTCTAGAGAGCAGGGGCCTAGGATGCAAAGGGTGCAGCGGCGGGCTGGCGGTGGGCCACGGCTCTGGGCCTGGATGGGGTTTGCTAAGGAGGCCCCCTGGGGGGGTGGGAGATGGGAAAGGCCTAGAAGTCCCTGCTGGATCCCTGTGGCTGGGCTGACTCCCAGCAGGCTGGGGGTGCCCCAGTCTAGGCCTTGGGCAGAGCGTCCCTCCCCGCTCCGTGGGATCATGGCTGCCGAAGCCGGGAGGGGGAGGGGAGAGGATGATGCTGGATCTGCGCCCCTCAAGGCAGCGGGCAGGCGGTGCTGCTCTGTCCCTTTGCTGGGTCAGCGGCTTCTGCTTTCCCAGAGTCGTCCCCGCCCCGGCAGCCGCTAGGTTAATAGGATCCGCAGCGTGACCCGCGTGATGCTAATTTCCCGAAGGGCTCGTGGTTCATGGCCATGTGCCTCTCCCCCGCCTCCCTTGCAGCAAGGGGCCAGCTCTGGGCTTGGGGCCAATGCCGTTAACCTCCTGGTATTGAGGTAGCAGGAGCTGCTCCGGCTCTGGGGATGGCCACGCACGGGCCAGGACACTCAATAACCTACCGCCGCAGGCCTGGTCTGCTCAGGAGATGGTTGACTGTCACCAGCCAGAGCCCAGATGTTTGGCGCTGGGGTGGGCCCTACGCTCCAGGGGGGCAGGAGGGGCTGTGGGGCGTGTCCAAGCCCTCCAACAAGGGGAGGATGGAGACACCCTGGGGCCCCCTTTCCTGGGCCTGTCCCCTTTATTAGTTGCTTATCTTGCTGCTGCTATTTCCCTCCCCCCCCACCCCCGCCATCTCTGGTGCCCCCTCACTGCAGGGTAAGAGCTGCCCCCTTCAGGGCTCAGCTCCTCCCCCCGCCCCATCTCCTGCCTCGGCTCCGTGCATGTCGCCCGCGTGTGGTTAATTTCCCCCCCTCCCCTTTGAATTATTAATCAGCCCGAGCACTTAAGAAAAATCGATGGGAAGAGGGCGCGGACGGAGGCGAGCCAGCCGGTGCTGGCCTTCGAGTCCCTGCGCCCCCCCCCCCCGCCTCCCACCCCCCCTTCAGTGCTTTGACCAGGAAGAAATAACTGCTTTCCCTCTGCTTTGCCTATGTGGCGCGTGCGCCCCGCCCAGTGCTCATTGGCCAGGGTCGCCCAAAGGCGGCTGAGATGCAAACTCAGGCAAATATAACGCCTGGGTCCGGGCGCGCCGGGTGACTGGGGCTCGTGCCAGCAGCTGCCCCGGGGTCTCCTCAACAGCCGCCCGCAGAGGACAGCAGCGAATTCAGGTGAGTCCCGGCCTGACTTTGGGGTGGCCGAAGACCTAGATCAGCGGCCTTAGGGACCACGCCTGCCTTGGGTGAGGGAGAGGGGCTGGCTGAGCTGGCCCCAGATCTGTGGGGCTCAGGGCAGAGGGTTATAGCTGGGGCTCAGAGAAGTAACTTGAAGCCCCCCCCCCCCCATTCCTGTTGGGCTCCTGGTGCATAATGCCACCATGTGGCTGTTTAATGAGAGAACTGGCAAGGGCCCTCGGCGGCGACTCGGGCAGGGAAAGAGGAGTGAAAAGTATTGAATGAAGGTAGATCTAAACGGGGTGGGGGAAGAGATCCCAGCTGAGGCAGGATCCGAGAGCGTCCATCGCTTGCGCCCTAGGCAGGAGGAACTGGTGCCAACCAAGGGTTGGATCAGGGAACGCCATGCCAGGTTTCCCAGTACTGGGTTAGCTGGTGCCACATGGGGAGG
This sequence comes from Chrysemys picta bellii, assembly GCF_011386835.1. NCBI lineage: Eukaryota > Metazoa > Chordata > Testudines > Emydidae > Chrysemys > Chrysemys picta. The sequence continues at coordinate 14,661,372 of NC_088812.1, read as the reverse complement.
GGAAGTCTGGCCCTGGGGGTTTTCCTCCCAGGGGCTCAGCACGAGCAGACGCCTGCCCTGCGATCGGGCAATGGTCGGAAAGGGCTGGCCATGTCGGAGAGGAATGAACCAGTGTGAACGGCCTCTGCCAACACCGCCTCGCCCAGCCCCGAAACCAGCACATTCCTGGCTAATCAAACCCAGCTGATGGTGTCTCACCGAGCAGAGGCTCTCCTAGCGCTGCGGCTGGGCCGGCTCCCTGGGTCAGGTTACACCATCTGGCTTCAATGACTGAAAACTGGAGGGGACATGGGGGGGGGGGGGAGCGGTTACGGTTTGGGCTGCCGTGAGCCCGGCCCCTCGAACCCATTCTCCTCCAGAGCCTGCAGTCAGGGCGTGTCCCTCCCTGCAGTGCAACGGGCAGCGTGGCTAGAGCAGGGCCCACGCCCCGTCTGTGCCCGGGCCAGCGTGCTGGGTAGCTGGACCCACCCCAGGCAGGGAGCACCCAGTGGGCAGGAGAGATCCCTGCGGTGTTCGTAAGTATCCGCAGGGTGCCCTTGGGTCTGAGCCCCGGCTGCGTCGGCGAAGCCACTGACCCCGGCGAAGCCAGAGGCGCCCAGCCCAGCCCGGGACTAGGGCATGGAGAATGGGTCCAGAGCTTAGAAAACCTGCTCTCTGCTGGGCTCCATCCCCGCCGGTGCAGGGAGGGCGGGAGAGGCTGCTGTGCAGTGTGAATGCGCAGCTCGGCCTGACTCCGGTTGGGGTGGCACAAGAACCAGCTGGGTGGGGCCCACATGCCCTAACAGCTTCCATCTGCTTGGGGGGGGGGGCAGGCCAGGCCTGGGAAGGAGAATTCCTCCTTAAAGGGGCCATGGAGTCTCCCAAACCCTGGCTGGCGTGACTCAGGGAGAGGCGGGGGAATGATCCTGAGGAGCTGGTGAGCTCTGGCTCCAAGGGAAAGCCCCAAATACCAGGCACCAGCCTTTAGCATCACTCAGGGGAGGGGGACAGCTGCAGAGGTGAGCCCCTGAGATGTGGGGTGGGGCAGATCCCCAGTGCTGCGAGACACGTGGGGGTGGGGGGGGAGCTTCTCCTGGGCGTTGGCTGCTGATTCACGCTGCACGCATCACCCCTGAGGAACATCCACCTCTCCTGGGTCCCAGGCAGCCCCTGCATCCAGGATCCGGGCTGGCCCTTGGGGGTGGGGTGGTCTCATACGGATGGTGCACCCTGCTGAGCTGCTTGGGTCCCATCTCGTGCGATTTGGGGGATCCCCTGCGCCACATTGCCTCGCTTCACCCCTTTAATTCCCCCCCCAAAGCACGCAGCTTCCGGGCAAGGCTTTTACAGAAGCTTTTTACACCCCTGGCTGGCTCAGCTGGGACGTGTGCGGCTGCAGTGTCGGGGGTGGGCTGGCCTTGGCTCTGGGCTGACTGTCCCGTCTTGCCCAGCAGCTCCCTGGCGAGTCCCTGGCGCAGGGCGCGATGGCTCTGAGCAGCGCTTTCAAGGCGGTTAACAACATGCCCGGCGTCATCGTCTGGAGGGTCGAGGTAAGTGGGGCTGGGATCCCCTTGGAGCTCCCAAGCTAAGCCGGGTCTGGCCTGGTAACAAGGGCTTGGCTGGGAGACCTCCAGGGTGCAGAAGAAAGGGGTATGGGCAGTGGGCTAGCAAGTGCTTCCAGTGGGCCACTTGTCTTTTCCCACGGCCCTTTCGTGGGGGCTGGGCTGGGGTGCGGTGCCCTGGCCTAATTCCAATTCCAGCCCTTTATGCTCTGCGTCCCTAAAGGCTCCAGTGTCCAGGTGGGCGTCTTCACTTCCTATCCCAAACGATGGTGTAGCATTGCTGGCACAGCTGCCCCGTGCCCCTGGTGATCCATGTGGGGTACTCCCATAAACAGCTGCCACGCCCCTCCCCAGAGGTGGCTGCATTCCAGTGGTGGATGTGGGGTACTCCTATAAACAGTTGTGTTGTCCCTCCCCAGAGGTGGCTGCATTCCAGTGGTGGACGTGCAGGACTTCCATAAACAGCTGCCATTCCACCCCCCAGAGGTGGCTGCATTGTTGCCGACCACCAGGCCAATGCTCACCCCCAACTCTGTAGGCTTCTGTCCAGATCCCTGATGGCCCAGCCGGCTCCTCCCTCCTGGCTCTTCCTTTTGCCGGCCCTGCCCTGTCTGGGGGAGCTGAGCGGCCCATGGGCTCTGGGTGGCCGCCGGGGAGAGTCTGGCTGGTGCTTTTCCCCTTGGGTGCACACCCAACGCACCAGTTCGGCTGAGCTGCTGGTGCGGGTGGGGGGAGGAGGTGAGGGACACTCTGGGAGGGGGGCTGTTGTGTGCCCCATGGCTGACGCCAGGACAAGAGGGGCTGCTCTGGTCTCAATGCACTTCTGCCTCCCCCCAGAAAATGGACCTGGTGCAGGTGCCTCCGAAATCCCACGGCAGTTTCTACGAGGGCGACTGCTACGTCCTCCTCTCGGTGAGTGCCCCCAGGGCTGCTGCCACCCCTGCTGGGGGGGAGGGTCATTAACCCCCGTCCCGTCCCCCAGGCCGCCGACCTGCTGGGACTCGCTCCAGGGCCCCTCGCTCTGCTTTAACCCCGACGGGTGTGGGACAGACAAGCAACTCGGGGAGGCTGCTTTGCAAGGCTGATCTCTTCCATTTCCTCCTTCCGCCCCCCTCCCCTCTGCCTTGGAAGAGCTGCAGAGAAGGTGTGGGGGGGGCAGGGGCGGGGGGGAGAGTAGCGCCGATGAAAGGCGAAAGCAACAGCAGTAGTTTTAAGCTTGACAAAAGGAAATGGTCTGTGCGACGTCCTGTTAGCCTGCGGGACTCCCTGCCACATGATTTGGAGGCAATCGTTCTGGTTAGGATTAGCGCGTGAGTGAGGATAGAGCAAGGAGAGCTTGTCTGTTTCGGCTTCCGGGCGGGCCCTGACAAACTGATCCCCAGTTGTAGCAGGGCAGGGTGTCAGGAAGAAATTCCCTCCCTCCCTCCCCCATGCAGTGGAGGAGGGGACATCTGCCAGCTGGGATCCGGGAGCACCTGGCCCCCGGCAGTCCTGATGCTGGTCTGATCGGCGGGGAAGACGCAGGGTCACTCCTCGGGCTCTGTCCCTGCTGCAGACCCGGCGCTCGGGCAGCGTCCTGGCCTACGACATCCATTACTGGGTCGGGAAGAGCTCCTCACGGGACGAGCAGGGCTGCGCCGCCATCTACACCACCCAGCTGGACGACTACCTGGGCGGGGGCCCCGTGCAGCACCGGGAGGTGCAGGGCCACGAGTCGGACCTCTTCAAAGGCTACTTCAAGCAGGGCATCATGTGAGTAGGAGGCCGAGGGGCCCTGGTCCTGGTGGGCCTGACCAACCGATCCTCCCGCTTGGAGCCACATGGAGGGACAGAATCTCAGTCCGGCTGCCCACCCCACCCAGACGTCCTGGGCGTGTGGCCTACAGACCACCCCACCCACCCAGCTCCCACACGGGGACGTCGGGGGGTGTGTGGCCTACAGACCACCACACCCACCCAGCTCCCACACGGGGACGTCGGGGGGGTGTGGCCTACAGACCGTCCCCACCCACCCAGCCCCCACGCGGGGACATCGGGGGGGGGTGTGTGGCCTACAGACCACCCCACCCACCCAGCCCCCACGCGGGGACGTCAGCCTGCAAGTATTGCAAGGAGCTGTGGCTGTAGCACCTTCTGGGGCTGGGGGGTGACGGGGCCATGTTTGCTGGGGTGAGGACGGTCCTGGCACCCCGCGTGTGTCTCCCCTTCCTGCCCCGTGACGGCCCTTCCTCCCTGCCGGGTTGGCCCGGGCCCCCCTTCCCTGCTGTGGGCGCTCACCCTTCCCCTGCCCCTCTCCCCCAGCTACAAGAAGGGCGGCGTGGCTTCAGGGATGACACACGTGGAGACCAACGTCTACAACGTCCGGCGCCTGCTGCACGTCAAGGGGAGACGGAACGTCACGGCCACCGAGGTGAGCCTGGGCTCCGGCACCTGTGCCGGCCAGCGCGGCCTCCACCTCCCGACCCTGGCCTGGGCCACCGCCTGTCCTATCGCAAGGCAGCCTCCCTTCTCCTCTGCGTCCCCTGGCCTCTGATTCCCTGGGGCCAGCGTCGCCACTGCCTTCCTGGTAGAGCCAACGCTCCACCCGCCCCATGCCCCCGCTGCCTTCCCACCCTAGTGCTGGCGCAGTCCCTGCCTCCCGATTCCCCCAGCATGGCGGCTGCCCCACTGACCGCCCTACCAGTGCCCTTCCCACTTCAGTGCCACCAGGGCCACTGCCGCTCGGTCCTCCCGCTTCCCCTGGTGCCAACCTCCTCACGGCCTCCTCTCCGTTCCCCTGCCCCCGGCCACAGGTGGAGATGAGCTGGGACAGTTTTAACCTGGGGGACGTGTTCCTGCTGGACCTGGGGAAGGTCATTATTCAGTGGAACGGCCCCGAGAGCAACACCAAGGAGCGGCTGAAGGTAGGAACCTCGCTGGACCTGCCCCACCCTGCCCGGGATTCTGATTACTCCTTCCGCTGTAGGGAAGGGAAGTTTGGAGCATTCTCCTTCCCCTGGATCTGGATCAGAACCAGCCCCCTAGAGGGGAAAGGCCTGTATCCCGCTCCCTGGCCCTACGGGCTGGCTCGGAACCAGCGCCCTAGAGGGGAAAGGCCTGTATCCCGCTCCCTGACCCTACTGGGCTGGATCGGAACCAGCGCCCTAGAGGGAAAAGGCCTGTATCCCGCTCCCTGGCCCTACGGGGCTGGCTCAGAACCAGACCCCTAGAGGGGAAAGGCCTGTATCCCGCTCCCTGACCCTACGGGGCTGGCTCAGAACCAGACCCCTAGAGGGGAAAGGCTTGTATCCCGCTCCCTGGCCCTATGGGGCTGGCTCAGAACCAGCGCCCTAGAGGGGAAAGGCCTGTATCCCGCTCCCTGGCCCTACGGGCTGGCTCGGAACCAGACCCCTAGAGGGAAAAGGCCCTGTATCCCGCTCCCTGGCCCTACGGGCTGGCTCGGAACCAGTGCCCTAGAGGGGAAAGGCCTGTATCCCGCTCCCTGGCCCTACGGGCTGGCTCAGAACCAGCGCCCTAGAGGGGAAAGGCCCTGTATCCCGCTCCCTGGCCCTACGGGCTGGCTCGGAACCAGCGCCCTAGAAGTGGGTGCGCTCTGCACGACACCCTGGAAGGGCATTTGGCGAGCCCTGGTTCCTCTCTCCACAGACCAGGTGAGCGTGCGGGGTGCCGAGGCCGGTCTGTGTTTGTACTCAGTCTGTGATCTGCCCTTCACCTGTCCCCTCCGTGTCCGGCCAGACAGCACAGGCTCTCGGGCAGGGCGATCTGGTGCCTTTGCCCAGTGCGCTGCGGGGAGCCGATGATTGGTCTCTTTGGGGGGTCTCATTTAGGCCATGCTCCTGGCCAAAGACATCCGCGACCGGGAGCGCGGGGGGCGGGCGGAGATCAGGGTGGTGGATGGCGACCAGGAGGGAGCCAGCCCGGAGCTGACAACAGCGCTGCAGAGCGTGCTCGGGGACAGGCCGCGGAAGATCAAACCCAGCATCCCGGACGAGGTGGTGGACCAGCAGCAGAAGGCCACCGTCCTGCTCTATCGGTAAGCGGGGAGGAGGGTGCAGTGCAAAGCAGCGGGGGGGGCGCATCAGACAGAGGCTTCCCCATCTCGCTAGCTCCAGGGCGTTTGCCTGGCCTCACTCCCCATCCCTCGCTAATCCGCAGCTCCCACGCAGGCTTAGATTGATCCAAGCGCAACGGAGCTGGCTGGGTTTTGTTCCTCGGGGATCTTCCTCCAGGGACGCCCCCCACCGCTCCCAGTGCGGCTGGCGAATTCACAAACCAAGCAGGGCTCCTGGTGGCTCCTAGATTTGCTGCAGCATCGTTGGGATGGGCCCTGACTGCCCCGTGCCCGAGAGACCAGTAGAAAGGGGAGCGGGTGGAAACTGTCCCATCGGATTGCCCTGGCGTCTGCTCCCCTCCTGGGCCCGGAAGTCCCCACATCCCCGGCTGCCATGGGAATAAATCCACCCCTCTCCTTTCTCTAGCGTCTCGGACTCCGGAGGGAAAATGCAGGTGCTGGAAGAGGCCACGAGGCCGCTGGTGCAGGAGCTGTTGAACCATGACGTGAGTGAAAGACGGGGGCTCCTGGGGCATCGTCGGGACTTTCGCCATGTGCCGTTTAAAACCCACCTCTGCGCCCTGGGGCTCTGCTCCTGTCACTCCACTTCACCCAGAGCCCCACCTCTGCCTGCCCGGCTCTGCCCTGCGTCCCCAGCCATCTAGAGTCCTCTTTGCAGGATGGGGCTAACTCTGAGACTGGGGCGGGGGATAGCGGGACCAGATCATCCCGCATCTGCTGGCTTCTTGCGCCTTCCTTTGCCACGTCTGGCGCTGGCCGCTGTCAGAGACAGAAGACTGGGCTGGACGGATGTCGAGGCTGATCCACTCTGGCAACTCCTACGTCCCCTTCAATCCGGGGCTGGACTGAGCGCTGGGGTGTGGTCCGGGAAGCCCCCCGAACTGGCGCATGGTGCCTGATTGGATCCCTTGTGCCCCATTTTAAGCCCCAACCCCCCCTTCACGCTTTATAGGGCAAGGCAGGGGACCCTAGCATGGGGCCAAATCAGCAGCCCCAGGAAGTGGTGTAACCTTTTCCTCCCCAGGACTGCTACATCCTGGATCACGCCGGGACCAAGATCTACGTCTGGAAGGGGAAGGGGGCTACCAAGGCAGAGAAGCAAACAGCCATGGCCAAAGCTCTGGTAGGACCGAGGTTGGGGGAGGGGTCTCGCTAACCGTGATGCGGGGAGCGGGAGGAGCCGATACAGACCGGGGACGAGCTGGGGGCCTGGAGTGAAAGCAGGATTCCTGACTCCCTGCCGCCAGAGGGTGGGGGCCCCTGGCCGGGCATCCGGGTCGCCCCCCTGACCGGGCTCCTTGCCGCTTTCCGCCCCCGGCCCGGCAGGAGTTCATCAACATGAAGGGCTACTCCTACGGCACCAACGTGGAGACGGTGAACGACGGAGCCGAATCCGCCATGTTCAAGCAGCTATTCCAGACATGGGCCGTCCGGGACCAGACGGTGGGGCTGGGCAAAGCCTACAGCGCTGGCAAAGTGGGTAAGGAAGAGCCTCCTCTCTCCTGGAGCTCGCGCCGTGCACGGCTGCCTTCCCCCCAGCCTGCAGGGAGACACGGGGCTGCTCTGGTCATTTCCTAAACTAGCCCCCTACCCCCATGCCGAGGTCTTCCCCAGGGTGCCAGGATACAGCGTATAGGGGTAGACGCTGTGGGCTATAGGGTCCACACTGACAGCTGCGGCCCTGACGCCCGCATCTGCTGCTCCCTCCCTCCTGCTAGGCTGCTGCCCAAACCCTGATGCTCTTTTTTTTTGCAGCCAAAGTCAGCCAGGAGAAGTTTGATGCCACGCTGCTGCACGCCCGGCCCGAGCTGGCCGCCCAGGAGCGGATGGTGGATAACGGGGAAGGGAAGGTGGAGGTAGGAACCGCGAGCCACACGGAAGCCGAATGCTCTGTTGAGTGACCCCTCTGCCCTTTCCCTGGCAGGGCAGGTGTCTCTTTAGCCCCTGTGGCTGCTGGGACCAGGGGGACCCGGGCCCCTCCGCTCGCTGGGGTGCAGCCTGGGGCCCTCGCGCCCGTCGCAGTGCCCAAGCTGGCAAGCCCCAGGGGAGTCCCGCGCCTGCGAGTGGCTTGGGAATCCTTAGTCGTCGGGCCTGGCTGCACACGGAAGACGCCCGAGTGGCTCGCGGCGTCTCTGGGCTGAGCGGGCCAGCCCCGGCCGGGCCCCTGCTGCTGATCGAAGACCTTCTGAATGACCCGAAGCAGGGGCGTACACAGGAATAAAAATCTGGCTGCTTTCGGAGGGGCACTTTCTGGGGCCCCGCCCTCCCCGTGGCCGGAAGAGCTGGCTCTCCCCCACGGCCTTGGGGCAGTGGACCCTGGGCTGGTGGAGCTCACTCTCCCCAGTGCCGGAGGATCTGGTTCTCCCCGCTGCAGCCCCAGGGCCAAAGGAGCGGTCATCTCCCGCCCTGGCTGGGCTGGAGGTGTTCTGTGCCCCCACTGATTGGGGAGGGCCCACGCCCCTGCTTGCTCCCCCTTTGCGCAAGCTCCTGCCCCAAAGAGGGTCCCGCGTCTGGCCGATTTTCCCACGGCCCCCTTCCCCTTCCAAGCTTTGTGCAGGGAATGGGTGGGGTGCGGCCTCCCCTAAGGCAAAGCTCCCTATGCTATGGGGCAACAGTTTGAGTCTGGGGGAGGGGAACCTGCTTTTAACGGCCCCCTTACAAAGACCGCCCTCGTCCCGGGGTCAGCGTGGACCGACCCGCCGCCTGAAGAGCCCAGCGCTACCATTCCCCCTTCCGTTCGCTCTAGGTCTGGAGGATCGAGAATCTGGAGCTGGCGCCGGTGGAATCCCAGTGGCACGGCTTCTTCTACGGCGGAGACTGTTACCTGGTGCTTTACACCTACGGCGTGAACCACCAGCCCCGCTACATCCTGTACATCTGGCAGGTAGGCGGAACCCGGCGCCCCGTCTCCGCTTCACGGTGCGCCGCCCAGAGGCCTTGCCTTGCCCGCAGGAGCGGAGACTCCTCCGGGCCGCCGGTCTGAGCTGGCTCCTCTGTGCGTACCCAGGGTCGGCACGCCACGCCGGACGAGCTGGCCGCCTCCGCGTACCAGGCGGTGGAAGTGGACCGGCAGTTCGCCGGGGAGCCAGTGCAGGTGCGCGTGAGCATGGGCAAGGAGCCGCGCCACTTCCTGGCCATCTTCAAAGGGAAGCTGGTCATCTTCGAGGTACGGCCGCGCCGGCGGGAGCAGGGTGAAGGGGAGGCTGGGGGCAGGAGAGGCTGGGCTGGATTGTCCAGTCACCGGGGCAGCTGCTGTTTCAATTAGAGGCTGCTGCCAAGATCAAGGCCCCTTTGCGCCAGGGACTGCACGAACACAGAGCTGGAGGCAGCCCTTACCCTGAAAAGCACCATCTACAACGGACAAGGGCTGGGAGGGGAAACTGAGGCATGAAGCGGGGGGGGAAGGGGAGGGACTTGCCCATGGTCACGCAGTAGATCAGTGGCACAACTGGGAATGGAACCCAGGTGTCTGTTCCACACTGCCTCAGTTACAGGGCCTAGACTCTTCCTCCCCCTACCCCGCTTGTTGCTGGAGTGAGGTAGAAGCAGACGGGCTTGGAGCAATAACTACTGTGCGGAGGCTGGGGGTGGATCGTTTCCCCATTCCCAGCTGTGGTGGCCTCCCTCCAAACCCTCTGCAGCATGAGGTTCCCCCAGTAGCTCTCTCCTTCCCCAGCACGGACCCTACCCGTGCCTGCCGTAACCCACCTGGAACCACTAGGCCCCGCTCTCTTTCTCCTGGGGCCCTGTTGGAGCTCGGTCTCAGGCACCGGGGCTCGGTTCCCCCCCCCCCCCCACTTCTCTCTAGGGTGGGACATCCAGGACAAGCAGCAACGAACCGGAACCGCCCGTGAGGCTCTTCCAGATCCACGGAACCGACCAGTCCAACACCAAAGCCGTGGAAGTCCCGGCGTTCGCCTCGTCGCTCAACTCCAACGACGTCTTCCTGCTCCGGACCCAGACCGAGCACTACCTGTGGTACGGCAAGGTAAGGGGCAGCCAGTGGGAAGCGAACCCGCCCGCGAGCGGCCCTCCCCCGTCGCCGTGCGCCACCGCCAGCGAATGCCAGCTTGTCTCCTTGCCCGCCAGGGCTCCAGCGGGGACGAGCGGGAAATGGCGAAGCAGCTGGCTGCAACCATCTGTGACGGCGCCCAGGAAACCGTGGCCGAAGGGCAGGAGCCAGCAGTGTTCTGGGAAGTGCTGGGAGGCAAAGCCCCTTACGCCAGCGATAAAAGGTACCAGGGCACAGAGCGGGTTGCGCTGCCCGGCTCAGCCGGGGAGGGTTGCTGAAGGAGCTTTGTGTTGCAGGCTCCAGCAGGAGGTCCCAGAGAACCCGCCCCGGCTCTTTGAATGCTCCAACAAGACGGGACGCTTCGTGGTGACGGAAGTGACCGACTTCGGCCAGGATGACCTGAGCGAAAGCGACGTCATGCTGCTCGACACGTGGGACCAGGTGCGCTGGGAGAGCAAAAGCCACCGGCTTCCCTGTTTGCCCAGCCCCGAACAGGGGCGCCTGTTAGCCAGGAAAATTCCTGGGACGTGGGTTTTCCAGGGGGCTTTTTAATTAAGGACACATCAACTGTCCCAGTGTGAGAGTTGCCCAGAAGTGGGATGGTGGAGGGCTTGGCTACAGGTCAGGGGGGTCCTGGTAGAACTGGCTGTCTGGGGAACTTGGAGCTGGACTAGCAGGGGGGGCTGCGGGTCAGGATTGAGGGGCATTGGTAGAGCTGGGGGAGGGGGAGACCCAAGACTGGACGATGCACAAATCCCAGCTGAGGTTCTTTGGCCTCTGTTAAGCAGGAGGTCGACCAGGTTATTACAACCAGCCCTTCTGGCCGTAAGCTTCAGCTCCAGTCCTGTTCCCGTAGGGTTACCATATTTCCACAATCAAAAAAGAGAGCGGACAGTGTGTGTGGGGGGAAGCCCCGCCCTAGCCCCACCCCATCCACTCCCTCCCACTTCCCACCCCCTGACTGCCCCCCTCAGAACCCAACCCCCCCTGCTTCTTGTCCCCTGACTGCCCCCTGCTGAGAACCCCCCACCCTAACTGCCCCCCCCCCCAGGACCCTACCTGTCCCCTGACTGCCCCGACCCTTATCCACTCACATGGGTGGCACGGTTGTAGAAATTTTGGTGGTGCCCAGAACCCCCCCCCCCAACACACACACCTGCCTAAGGCTCTGGGAGGGGGGTTGGATGGGGGAAGGAGGTCTGTGGTGCAGGTCCTGGGCTGGGGATTAGGGTGCAGGAGGGATGCAGGTTCTGGGATAGAGTTTGGGGGTGGGAGGCGGTGCAAAGGGAGGGGGTGCAGGCTTTGGGAGGGAGTTTGAGGGCAGGAGGGGGTGTGTGGGAAGGGGGAGGGGGTTTGGGAGGGAGTTTGGGGATAGGAGGGGATGCAGGGGTGAGGGTTGGGGCTGAGGATGAGGGGTTCATGATGCAGGAGGGGGCTCAGGGATGGAGCAGAGGATTAGGGTGTGGGGGGATGAGGGCTGGGGCTGAGGGTTTGGGGGCGTTGGAGAGGCTCAGGGCTAGGGTGGAAGAGCAGGGTAAGGGCAGCCTGTCTTCCCATTAGTGGATGGGGGCACTAGGACCCGGGGGCAGCAGACAGCAGTTGCTGCTGGCTCTGGCAGTACAAGCAGACAAGGGAGAGGCAGGCAGGGAGGAGGGGTCCACGGGGGAGGAGGGATGCGTGGAGTGGGATGGCAGGTGGAGGCCATCCAGCACTCCCCCGCTCCCTGACTGCTCCCCCCGGACTCCCCTTACCATTCTGGGTCCACGCGTTTGCAAAACACGCTGCCCGGTGGGTCGGTTTGTGTGTTACACAAGAGGGCCAGGGGAGCAGGGGAGGGCTGTGGCTGCTGGAGGCCAATGGGAGCTGGTCAATCGGCCCAGCCGCCCAATCAGCAGCCGCACTCTGCATGGAAGGGAGGGAGGGAGGCGAGGGAGAAAAAAACCCCGGACCTTTTAACCTTGTTACCAATTCCTCCCGGACGGCTATTTAGAGATGCAAAAGCCGGACATGTCCGGGGAAATACGGACGGATGGTAACCCTACGTTCCCGTGCCTGGCTAACTTGCGTTCCACTGACCAGTGAGACTTTTCCCCTTGCAGGTCTTCTTGTGGCTTGGGACGGACGCTAACGTCACGGAGAAGGAGGCAGCGCTGGCCACTGCTTGGGAATATCTCCACACCCACCCCAGCGGGAGGGACACTGACACACCCATCTTGGTGGTCAAGCAGGGCTTTGAGCCCCCCAACTTCACGGGGTGGTTCGTAGCCTGGGACCCACACAAATGGAGCGTGAGTATAAATAAGGTGGAAGCCTGGGCACAGCACGCTGGTGGGAGAGTGGGGCGGGTGGCTCCAGCCGGGAGACGGGGCAGGGTTTCTCATGCTCATCTGCTACTCTGGATCAGAATGCACAGTCCGGGGCACCTGCCTCTCCTCTCTGCTAACACAGGGCCTGGCCTTGAGCAGTTGGGGAAAAGGAAACGGAGCCTTAGACTAGCAGGGACCAGTGAGGGCTTTTTGGTTGCTGATAAGGAGCCAAGGGGGAGATTGTTGAAGGCACACAGGGGAGTCCGCTGCCCAGTATCCACTGCCTTTCCCCGGAGGCTGGAGGCCTGGCTGATCTCCACACTCAAGTCTCCAGTTTCTTCTCTCCTCTCACTCGCGTGGGAACGATGGAGAATGTAAAGAGGGGAGGAGAAAGTCAAGGCAACATAAGGAATAAGGCTGGGCCAGTGAAGAGGACAGGTCACTCATTTCCAGCAGCCTGGAGCGCTTGGTCAACTGAGTGCGAACAAACAACATGCATTTTAATACGGCTAAATGTAAAGATCTCGGAACAAGGAAGGTAGGCCATCCTCACGGTGTGAGGGACTCTATCCTGGGGAGCATGGTGGCTAACCAGCTGAACATGAGCTCCCAGTGTGATGTGGTGGCCAAAAGATCTAATGGGATCCTGGGCTGCATAACCAGGTGAATCTCGAGTAGGAGGAGAGAGAAGTTATTTTGCCTCCATATTTGGCACCAGTGCGACCGCGGCAGGAATCCTGGGTCCAGTTCTGGTTCCCACAATCCAAGAAGGATGTTGATAAATTGGAGACGGGGCAGAGAAGAGCCACGCGAATGATGAAAGGATTTGAAACCTGCCTTGTAGTGATAGACTCAAAGAGCTCGATCTATTTATTGCCATCTGAGTAGCTACGTGGGGAACGAATATTTAACCATGGGCTCTTCGCTCGAGCAGCGAAAGGTAGAACACGATCCACCAGCTGGAAGCTGAAGCTAGACATGTTCAGACAGGAAATAAGGCAAAAGCTTTTAATGGGGAGAGTAATTAACCACTGGAACCATTTCCCAGGGTCATGGTGGATTCGCCTTCACTGACCGTTTTTAAATCAAGCTTGGCCATTTTTCTGAACGATCTGCTCTAGGAATTATTTGGGGCAGTTCTCTGGCTTATTACAGGTCAGACTAGATGATCACAACGGTCCCTTCTGGCTTTGGAGACTCGCTGACAAGGGATTCACTCAAGGTGCTCTCTCCTCCTCTAGTTGCATTCCCAGGTTGACCACAGGCGTTCCCCGCTCTGGTACGGTAACAGCTGGGCAGTCCTGCACCCACTTGGGGCACCTCCCCGTGAACAGGGCAAGACTCCACCCTCCCTGTTGTTGCTATAACCATGGCTAATGGGGTTCTCCACTTTCTGTGTCCTTCCAGGAAGGGAAGACTTACGAGCAGCTGAAGGAGGAGCTGGGAGATGCTTGTGCTGTTGTCAGGATCACGGCTGTGAGTTGTGTTTGTGGTGCGGGGTGGGAGGGAGGCGGCTGGAACTGGGTGGGATTCGGCTCAGGTGGCCAAAGATAGGGAGGACTTCCAGGAAGCAAACTGACCACACGTCTCCCCCTGCTGCAGAGCATGGGGTGGGACATGTCCCCTCGTGCCAGGTTAGCAGGTGTCTGGCCCTCTGGGGAGTCAAATAGAGAATCTGCACGCTGCTATGCCCCTAACTGGTCTCTCCTTGCCCCACTGTGCCCATACTTACAACTTATAGCTAGGTTGTGGGCGAACTCTCCTACGTGCCCTATGTCCACTGGGTCTTTCCTGCCTTTCTCATGCAAGACCCTGTGCTGGGAAGCCACCCGCCCCACTAAAGCACCGAGCACCTGCCGCTCCCATTAATCTCCTCACAACTGCTACAAATCAGCCCCTAAGCGCCTAGACAAACGGCTGTGCTCACAGAGCTGAAGCGACAACCCACTATGTTTACCTAGCACCTTCCAACTAGAGAGATCCCAAAGCACATTGCAAATGGCACATGTAGGAATGCTTTCCCCTGCCAGAGAAATGCAGCCACCTCTGGGGTAGAACACAACAGCGGTTTAACAGTGCATAGCAAAAAGAGCCCATTTCTGGGTACAGGTGACGTGGGATCTTGTAGCTACGTGAAACTGTAAGGGGACCTGCAGGGAGACTGAATGCAATTGAGGGGATCCCAGCAAGAACAGCTAGACCATGGAGCTCTTTCATGCAGCCACTTAACTGAGTTAGGACCAAAGTCTCAGCAGAGAGGGGCCATGCCTCTCCTGAGCGAGCGAACTTGACGTGCTCCGGGGTTTCTCCTGCGTAGGATCTGAACGGGACAGCTCTCTCTCCCGGCCCTGGGGCCCAGAGTGCTGGCGTGGCTCAGTTCTACCCTCTAGAAGTGCTAACCAACCAGAGCGAGGAATTGCCTGGAGACGTAGACCCGGCCAAGAAAGAGGTGAGCTTTGGGGACCAAAGCTTGGGCGCTTGGCCTCAGAGACTGCAGGGCTTTAGCCCCCCAACTCCCACTGATTTCAACAGGTACCTAAACCCCTTTGGGAATCCAGCCCTGAAAACCTTTCCTCCCGCCGGCAGCACCCTGGAGGAGCTGAGGGTTTATTGGCGAGGCCTAAGGGGAGAAGCGAGTACCCACTGCCCTGGTTCTTGCTACCTTCTGGGACTGGGCAGTTCCAGCAGGTTGTTGGGCTTCCATTGAGTCCATGAACTTCTGTCTCCTCTTAGTAACTGTCTAGTCTGCAGCCCCGGCTTTCCGCTGCCGGAGCCCGAGTCCCAGCCCAGCGCCTCCTCGGCTCTACGGAAAAGCAGCCCTACCTAGCTACGCCCCCTTAGGTTCCAAAATGACCTTCCCACGGCCACTGCACCGCACCGCACCCCACCCCACCCCTGCTAATCTGCCCGGCCTTTTCTCTGCCAGAATTACCTCTCCGAAAGTGACTTTGTGGCTGTGTTTGGAATCGGGAGGGAGGAATTTGCTGCTCTTCCCAGCTGGAAGCAGATCAACTTGAAGAAAGAAAAAGGGCTCTTCTAATGAAGAGAATGGCATGGCACGCCCCGCCAACAGGCAGAAAACATCCAGAGCCCCACATCATAGGGGTGGGCTCTGGCTTACCGGGGCTATACTACACCTGGGACCGATGCAGTAAGGGACAGGAGGGGGGGTGTGGTTTTTACTCTTGCACGTGTATTCGATCGGCTGATAGTTTAGCTTTTTATACACATTTAATGTCATTTCCTTTGTGGCCGCGCAGCCAGGCATGTGGGCTGCATTTCAGCTTCACCCGGCCGGCCAAGCGCAGGAGGCTGGAAAACAAAATACTACGTATCACTAGCTCCGGCTTTCAAACTTCAGCAATTGTCTCAAACCTTTAGTGCTGTTGGCAGGACAACTGTACCTGCTAGCATCTCCTCTCCAGAGGAACACCTCACGCAGGTGATGCTAGTTTGCGAACAGTAGAAGGGCCAGTTCTAGCCAGTCTTCTGCCTGTAACCTCCCCGCCTGGGTCATTTTTTAAAAATAAAGATGTATCATATGAACTAGATGTTGTGCCTTAATGCTTACTACCAAGCAAGCTTGGTGGACAAAACTGGGTGAGCGCTGCGGCCTGCACTTAAGTCCCTAGTGTCCAGGTGGATTTCTCCTAGGACCTGCCAAGAAGTTCTTTACCCCCATTTCTTCAGGCTTGCCTCTGTCCATGTTGAGTCTTAAACAGAATCAAGACCCACAAATCCCCGCCTACTGCTACACCTCAGCAGCCAGGCATTTAACTGCATCACCAAGTTACAAGCTCGCCAAGGCTATAAGGTGTCACAGCTGCAGCCGGTAACTGATCAGACTCCCCCTTGATTGGATGCAGCAGGGTCTCAAAATGCACCCTCGTGCACTGCAGCTCTGTCTCCAGGGGAGTGGCTGTAGCAGAGACACACCTGGCCAGAGATCTATTACAGGCTGAAACAATTTCCTCCAGGCAAAGAGCATGGCCCCTTTATCACAGGTTGGAGCCAGCTGAAGAGGAAGGTGGCAGTCCTGCGTACAGCCAAATACTCACTACTGTTTGGGCTGGAATCAAAGTGGAAGCTTCTCCAGCTGGCTAGCCAAGCACTGGGGCCTTGTTCCTAGTGGGCAGCATACATGTCCCTGGTCTGCTACACCTGCTGAAGAAACAGCTTGTGCCCCTTGAGAAATCACTCGGTTCCTGGCAGGATAGTGTGTGCCCAGGGGAAGGAACTGTTCTTCGGGTGGGTCTAAGCAACATAAGGCAACACCCCCGCAGCACTGCTAGCTGGCTGCCCTACACTGTTATTGTCCAGGGGAGGGGATGTGAGTGAAGGGGCTAGTCTGGTTTTGTGGGAGTAGCTTAAGAGTAGGAGAGTCTGGGATCAGTGGATGGATATTGGTCTAAATGGTTAAACCTCAGCGGGTCTCGATCCTGGCCCCTTAGGGTTAAGATTATTTAAATATAGACTCCAGCAGTCTGTGCATCAGCCGAGATCCAACGCTCCCTGCTGACTTCCCTAGAAATAAACAGGCCAGCCCATTTTATATAAAATGCCCTCATAGGCTTAGTACAGGACAGTTACCAAGGTCCTTTAATGCTTTGCAAAAAAAGTTACCTGTATTAAATGTCCAGCACATGTGAGATTAATTCACTATTGATCCCGTCTCATCATTATTTCCTTACTGATCCGATATGTAAATGCCCGGCCCATGGCCGCAGACGTGAGATTACGAAGAGTTTTCTTCCTGTGCGAGACGTTGCTGCGGCTGCTCCGCTTCTGGGATCTCTGGGTCCTCTCCGCACTCGAACCGCACGAAGTCCAGCACAGACACACCTTGGGGCTGCACGTACTGGCCCAGGGTAATGCTGGGGTCCAGCAGGAAAGGTTGGGCAAGCATTTTGGTTTCCGTGTCTCCGCCAGGTTCATCCTCCAGAGATCCCACCGACAGAGGGGCCATTCCCACTACATGCTGACCCAGCCTCCGGCCTAGATCAGCAAGGTTTGACTTCTGGCTCTGCTCAGAGGCGTGGCAGATCACTAAGGCACCATACTTCCCAAACGCCATGTTAGTGAGGGCGGGATTATCCGCTGGCAGCGCCCCATGGACGTAAGAGCCAATGTAGTAGGTCGCTGGCACGGCCACCCAGGCAGCCCTCGTGATAGCCATGTTCTCCCCAAGTTTGCCTTTAGAAACCCAAAACAAGAACAGGTCTTATTTCACTTTTAAAGGTACAGATCAGGCTGAGTGTTCTGGGGCAGGGCCGTTTGCTGTGGCTTTCTGCCTTCTCCCGCCCCACCTTTGAGATGTCCGTTTCCTTGGTAGTTTTGCTGCTCAAGGACTGTAAGGGTGGAGAGTTGTCTCAATATAGGTACTAGGCCTGTCCCCACAGTATCTGACCCTCTCCCCGGCATTTAAAAAAACAGAAAAGCCCTTTCTGTAAGAGAGCTTGGTTAGCTCACTGCTTATTAGAAATGCTAGAATGACAGTACATTGCAGTAACCTAAAGGGATGCCCCACATCAGAAAACTCCCTCTGAACTACTTTGCAGCTGTACTACTTCCGAATGCCCGAGAGTGGTTATAGGACAGGTCACAGAATTGAAGGGTCCCCAGTTAAGCCTCAGTGCTGTCAGAGGCATCGGCACAAGCCGAGGCTGGAAACAGACACGACTCATGACAGCCAGCCCCGTGACCGCAAGGCGGAATCCTGCCAGCGGAAGGGGTTTATCCGTCAATCCCGCCCAAGGCTGACGGAAGCCGCACAATCGCCTCCCTCATTTCTATCTTCTAACCGGCAGCTGGTACTAGAGCACCCACCGATAGCGAGAGCCAGCTGGTCACTGAGTAAACATCCAGCAGGCCCGGTCCGCAGTTGAGAAAGCTCAGCTGCCTTCAGGAAACGCTGAAAGAGACGAGAGACAACGGATTACGCCGCAAGCCCCCTGACTCCGGGAGAGCGGTAGCCTCCCTCGCCCCAGCAACTCCAAGAGATGCCTCACGCGGCGTATCCTCACACAGCACCGCCAGACGGCCTCCTGTTCAATCGACTTCTACACATTGGAGATTACGCAGAACAAATTCCTCCAGCGCGTCCTCACGTCCCCTAATTCAAACAAGGATTGAGGCGGGATAGCTGCTTCGCTGGGACGTATCCCAGCAAAGTGGCTTGGCCGAACGCGCATGATTGGGAAGGACGTCTTAGGCCAGCGTCAGCGAGAATTCCACTTCAGCGAGATGCATTTGACGTAGTAAATCCACCTACCCAAGAGGCGGCACCGAGGTCGATAGAAAACCTATTCTGTCGACCTAACGCTGGCAACACGGGCCTTCGACATAGTTAAGCTGACCTGTCAGGGGAGTGGGGTTTTTACACCCCTGAGAGAAGTAGCTGAGTCTATCTAATTTTCTAGTGTAGATTCGCTCTAAACCTATATAAGTTTTGCTGACATAGCTATGTTGGTGTGAAAAAAAGTCACATCCCCTAGACAACATAGTTGTAACATCAAAGTCCCAATAGCTCAGTGGTTTGAGCATTGGCCTGCTAAACCCAGGGTTGTGAGTTCAATCCTTGAGGGGGCCATTTAGGGATCTGGGGCAAAAGTCTGTCTGGGGATTGGTCCTGCTTTGAGCAGGGGGTTGGACTAGATCTCCTGAGGTCCCTGCCAACCCTGATATTCTATGATGTAGGCACAACTGTGCTGCTAGAACAGTGCTTCTGTCGGCCTCTGGTGAGTCTCCACTAGGGGGCTCTGCCAGCAGAGCTATATTGGCAAAGTGCAGACAAGGCCACCATATCTTTGTGTCTCAATAGCACTTCCCTACCTCACGGAGATGTTGGGAGGAAAATATATATTAAAGAGAGAGGTGGTCATATGGGGAGGATAAGTACTTTAGACAGATCTCGCTTACCTTGATATATGTGGTTAACTGGTCCTTAGCGCCTTGATGGTGGAACATTGTCCCAGTTGCTGCTTGTTGAACTAACTGTTGAAATTTGACATTTCTGGCCACAAAGTCTGTCTCGCAGTTCACCTGGTAGAGAGAAACAACTGATTATTCTGAAGTCATTGTCTGACAGCTGCCCTTCCACTTAAGGGGTGGCCGTTTCGGCAGTCAGAGCTGCTGTCAGGGAAGTCAGCAACCCGATGCGACCTTTTCAGAGCAGGAACTCCCTGTGGCTATTACTATTCTATTTAGAAACAGAAACAAACCAACCCTCAGTCAGTCCTACAGTTAAAAGGAATCCGTTTAGTATCATTCATGCCAGACTCTCTCTGTTAATCATGATTTAACTAGACAGATTTGTCTATTTAATATTTTAACCTAGTTAAACTCACAGCTGCAAGATTTGAATTTATGCACACAGGCCAGCTCAAGGGACAGGGGAAGTTACCAGGTTAATACGACTTACTCCATCCCAAGGAAAGGGTCCCTCACACACTAGGGGAGGAGCTTACCTCCACCATCACTGCCGCGTTCCCCTCCTGCAGCAGCCCGATAAGGCCTTCTTTTGTCTTCCTGCCCTGCAGTTTGGAAGCTTTGCTCCATCCCTCCTTTTGGGCCTGCTCATGCAGCCAGGCTTCAGCCTTTGAAGACAAAACCAAGAAGATGAACCCAACAAAACTCAGTTCAGAGACCAAACTCTCTGCTTGACCTAAGTTTTGTAACACTGAAAGTGGAAAAGTAGCCTCATAGGAGAGACCATAACGATCAGACCACGTCCTAATGGTTCCAAAAAATGCAAGAAACCCAAGCCAACATGACACTGACCAACTGTGTGGTGCTGTCCTATTTGGGATGATTATTTGCAGTGCCTTTGTAGCCAAGTTGGTCCCAGGACATGAGAGAAACAAGGTAATATCTTTTATTGGACCAACTTTTGTTGATGGAAGGTACAAGCTTTTAAGCTACACAGAGCTCTTCTTTAGGTCTGAGACAGAAAGCAGAGCATCTGAGCTAAATACAAGTTGGGACAGATTGTTAAGCAAGAGGAGTAATGCATGTTGGAGGTGGTCTCTTGAAATGAAGTGGGCGATTGGGGGTTAGATTCTTATGCATAAAGGGTTTGAACATAAGAATGGCCGTACTGGGTCAGACCAAAGGTCCATCTAGCCCAGTATCCTGTCTGACAGTGGCCAATGCCAGGTGCTTCATAGGGAGTGAACCTAATAGGTAATGATCAAGTGATCTCTCTCCTGCCATCCATCTCCACCCTCTGACAGAGGGTGAGGACACCATTCCTTACCCATCCTGGCTAATAGCCATTAATGGACTTAACCTCCATGAATTTATCCAGTTCTCTTTTAAACCCTGTTATAGTCCTAGCCTTCACAACCTCCTCAGGCAAGGAGTTCCACAAGTTGACTGTGCACTGTGTGAAGAAGAACTTTCTTTTGTTTGTTTTAAACCTGCTGCCCATTAAGTGGGCAATTTAAGGGTAGTAGCAGTGAGGTGTGTTACAAATTGTTGCAATGAGCATCTCTGGTAAGTCCATGGCTTTTGGTGGCTAGCAAAGTTATGAATTTCAGTTCCCAGGCTTGCCTTTTGAAGGTGTTGGGCAGGTTTCTCAAAAGCATCTAAAGATAGTTTAATTAAGATACATTATAGCTCAAAGATCTCTCATCATGGAATAGGGATTATAAATTCTAATTCTATAGTGAGACAATATATTCATGTAATGTTTAAGAAAAGTTTTGTAAATGAGCTCCAATAGTTCATGGATTAGGGATCCAGGGGCTTCTGTATAGATTATTTAGGTTAATCTTTCTATCTACCCAATGGGACTTAGTGCTCAGTCTAGAAGATACCATCAGAGATGCTTAGTTTTGCAGTTCTCAAACTATGGATTTGTGTCTCCAGAGATTAAAAACATTTTTCCTGTTAACAAGCATGTTAAACAAAATAAATATATAGAGGTGAGAAATAAGACCTCAACCCTTTTGTTCCTCTGCAAATTTGTGTACACAGAGTCAATCCCTTTTGAGGGAAAAAACTTATAAAAATCCAATTTAAATAAAAAAAACTTTTTTTTTTTTAAATCATTGATTTTTATCCACCCTGGTCTGTGGGGAGCTTGCTTCTGATGATGAGTTTGGCAAGGTTTGGGAGTTGTTTAAAGGCCAGAAGAGGGGGTTCAGGAAACATTTCTTCCAGGACATGGTCCCCATCAAGTATGGGTTTTACTTGTTCGATGATATCCTATAGCGATTCCAGCATGGGGTAGTAGGTGACAACTAGGGAGGTGAGGTCAGTGGGTTTCTTTTTCATGTATTGACACAGGTTCTTCCAGGGTATTTGGATGTCCCTTTCCATGATACGATCTACTTTGCTGGGGGAGTGTTCTTGTTTAGCGAAAGCAACTTGAAGTGTGTTTAGGTGTGTATTCCAGACTTTCTCGTTGGAGCAAATTCTGTGGTAACGGAGTGCTTGGCTGTAGATAACAGATTTTTTGGTGTGTCTGCAGTGGTTGCGTTGCATGGTGATCAGTGGCTTCTTGTATAAAGCTGTTAGTAGGATCCCGTTGTTGACGCGGATTGTGGTGTCCAGGAAGCTGATGTCCATGTGAGTGCATTCTAGAGAGTTTGATGGATGGGTGGTGGTTGCTGAAGTTGTGGTGGAAATTAAGGAATTTAGATCTTTGCTCAGAGGATGAAAATATCATTGAAGTATCTCAGATATTTTGTTGGTTTCATGGTGCATTTTTCCAGAAATTCTTCCTTGAAGCGGTCCATGAAGAGGTTGGTAAAGTGGGGAGCCACACCAGAACCCATGGCTGTTCCCCTGGTTTGGACAGTGTTGTTAAATGTGATGTTCTTGGGGGTGAGGATGACATTGATGAGTTTGGCAATATGTTTTGGGTGGATTTCCAAGCATTATCTTGTATGTATTAGGGATGTCGTCTTGCTGACCTTCTGCCGCTGATCAACTTATGCCTTGAGAGCAGGAAACTAAATTCCCCATGCATCTTTCAGTGTCAGCTTGTACAGCTACAGAGATCACAACATTATCCAGACCTTTTTAAAAATCAAGCCTTGGATGATCAATGCCCATTGGAGAGAATCCTACATAACGACTACAACAGAAACACAATGAAACCTATTGCCTTGGTATCTATGCACCATCTCCTTTAGTATGGACTGAGGTAAGTAAGAGGAACCGCTTGGTTTTAAATATATCCTTCCTTTGTTTTTATACACCTGAATGCAGTGCGCCACCCTCCCCCCACCCAAGGAGGAATTGCAGTCTAAACTCACGGAAATTGACATTTTGAAAGAAGCCTAAGGGAGTTAGGTACCCAAATCGCACTGAAATTCAGTGCGAGGTCTCACCTGTTTGGAGTCGCCACTGAACTTCTCTAAGGCTTTCTTACAATTCACAAAGGAATAACCAGTTTTCTTCCTGAGCTTCACCAGCAGCTCCTTATCTGCCGCAAACGCACGGAGACCAGTGTGAAAGAAACAAACCAGCTGCCAGGAAACGACCTGCTGGCGGGGAGAAGATAAAAGTTGAAGTCGCATGCAGGAGAGGCCCATTGGATGCTGAAGAAAGGGGTAAGGAACAGCCTCAGGCTGGGAATGATTGCGCTGGGGGTGACCAAACCCCAGCCCTGTTGTCTATCTCAGCATTAACTTAGCTCAGCCCCCTACTATGTAACCCATTCCTCTCATTTGCTCCCACTGGCTTCATGCTCCTTACTGCCTCCCACTCCTGATGCAAGTGTATGCACAGGCTGACACCCCACGACTGGAGGAGCCCGCACAAGGCCCTCGGGCTGGGCTGGGGCAGCACCTGGCTCCAGTGACGGCCTCCCCGGGCCAGCACCAGGCCGCCTCTCCGCAGGGGTCTCCCGGCGCCTCCTCACCCAGGAGGGTGGGGGGAGGGGTGGTGTCACCGTGCCCCAGGCTCGGGAGGGTGGAAGCGAGCCCCATACCCCGAGTCCGGAAGGGTGGGTTTGAGGAGGGAACCCAGGCGTCCTGCCCCCCTCCCCCGGCCTCCACGGGAGGGGCCGAGGGCACGGAGGCGCACAGGGAAGCCAAGGGGCTGGGACCAGCTCCCCGGGGGGGGGGGTTGAGGAGGGAACCCAGGCGTCCTGCCCCGCCCCCCAGGGCCTCCACAGGAGCCAGGATAGGCTGAAGGGGGGGGCCCGGGGGCACGAGAGTGGGGGGGTCACAGGGAAGCCGAGGGGCTGGGACCAGCTCCCCGGGGGGGGGGGGAGGGCAAACCCCGGCCTATCCCCCCCCCTCACCGGCCCCGGTCGGGCCCCCCCGCGCAGGAGGCCGCAAACTCCGCTCAGCGCCGCCCTCTGCATCCCCGCTCCCTGCCGGGGCCGGCCGCCGCGGCGCGCACGTTATACGTCACACATCGCGCAGCCTCTAGGCGCCGGCGTCAGCAGCCAGCCCCAGGGCGCGTGCGCAAGGGGTGCCCCGCCCGCGCCGCCTCCTCCGCCGCCGGCCGATCACGTCGGCGCCGCAAACCCTCGCGGAGCCGATTGGCCGTCGCAGAGGGTGACGACAGAAGGCAATGGCAGGGAGGCGGGGGAAGGAGCGAGCCGTTTCATTGGCTGCTGGAGCAGGGAGGGCGGGACAACCCTGCCCCCCCATACCTCCAGCCCATGTCCCGCCCACCTGGGGAACCCAGGAGTCCTGCCTCCCCTCCCCCAGCCAGGAATGGAACCCAGGCGTCCTGAGGCCCTATCCTCGAGCCTGCACTCTCCCCTTCCTTACCCGTACACCATAGAACAGGAGGAGGCAGCAAAGCAAAGCCCCTACTGCACTGGGGGCCAATTGCTCATTGCCCTGTTGGATTCGTATCGGCCCCGTGTAACACACTCAGGTTGCCTGCAGGGTGCAGAGCGGAAGCCAGGGACCTTTCCCAACCGGTGCAAGTCCTCTCGCCTCTTCCCGTGATCCTTCTGACAAAACCCCTCTACTATACCTACAGACATGCCTGTTTAATGGAGCCCCAAGGCTTTCTCCTGGAAGGGAACATTTCCATGTAGTTACGAGGTAGGTATCAGCACTTGGAAAGCAGCCAGCGGTATATTCACAGCCCCTGCTGGGTAAAAGTGAAGGGTGTACACATGGGTAGCTGACACACTGATCAGCAGCCAAGGAAGTGCCACTCCCTCCCTCCTCCGCAGAAAGGGGCTGTGCCTGGGCAGAGGCCGAGGGTGGTTCCCACAGCATGTGCAGCCTCTAGCACCTGCAACATTTAAGATGCGGAGCGCCCACACATCCATTTCTACTTAAATAAAACCCAAGGGAAAGCCTTCATTACCTTTTGAGAGAAGGTATGTGTCCTGCACATAAGCAGAACTGCACTGCCATCTAGAGGTCCACAGCCTAACCCAAGACAGGGTGCAGGTGTACAAAATAGTTTGTAGTCATTTACAGTTTGATTTTAACTCTTTTTTTCCCCTTCACAATTCCCAAGGAGAAGTGACACATGAAATCCATCTTTAATTCAAATATGACAAGTTATGAAAAAAATGTATTTAGCCAAATTATAGGAACAAGGCACTATGGTGTCTCTTAAGAGACATTTAATGCTCTTGATGGTTGCTTCAAGTCACTTGGCCTGCTTCAGTGGCAGAAGACCTTTTGGCTTGGAAGGCCAGGGTTCCAAGGATGGGCCTAAAACAGCCATCCTCTTAAAGATCTTTGCTTTTAGAACTTCCACTGACGTCAAGAAACGCTGTCTCCAGGTCTGGGGAAAAGCTAAAACCCAGCTTCTCTCCCCAGGTTGGAGGGTGGTGGTGGTAACATCTTGGGTCCACACTGCTGGCAGAAAGGAGGAATCTGCCTCAACTAGGCAGAGTCAGCACCCACACTGCGTGCTCCATTTTGACTGCTGGTGGCTCACTCAGTTGGGATCATAGCTCTCAGTTTGGAAAAGCCAAAGGCCATGTTGGGTCTGTCCCTTTCCAGCCAGGGAGAAAAGTCTGCCCTAACCTCAGCTATTCTGCTTGCTGGTGACTCTATAGATGTTAATGTTCTCATTTTCATCCCTATAGGCCAGTTCTGAAGTGAAGTGCAGCGGGAGCAGCGCCTCGTAGAACACAGCCGTGCTGTGCTCCTGCCGCATTTTGGAAGACAGGTAAATGGTTGAATGAGGGCCACAGAGGTGCCGGAGGGTCCTGATGAGCAAGGGGTACGTGTCTTTCAGATAGACTATGTCTGCACCCAGGATGAAGTCGTAGTCTCTCAGGAACTCCTTGTGGTCCAGACCCCAAGACAGAGCACAAACTCTGGCCCGAGCCAAATGCTCTGCAGGCACATTCCTATGGACGTTCTCCTGTATCTGCTCCAAAGCCAGAGGGAGATCTGTGATGGTTACATCTCCTCCTGGAAAAGACAAGAGCAACCCAGAAGGCATGGAGGTTGGTTAGGAGGAGAATCCAACCCTCCCAGTACGCATTATCCACATGTTGCAGGATTTTCATTGGCTTCCTGGATCCATGACCATGCAACAGATCCATATTTCCCATCCCCAGGCTGGCTATACATACCAGCTAATGCAGGGCTAGGGGGAGGTCCTGCACACTGAGCCGGCAGCTGCCCTCCTCTTTAACCTACAGGCTGTACTAAATAGGGGAACAGCTGTTCTCTTTGCCACGCTGTAAGCAGATGAGGCCCTTGGACTTTCACTAAGCTGCTGATGCCATCTTGAAATGAGCAAAGTTGGGCACACCTGCGAACTGTCGCCAGCAGGCCAGTTACAAAACCTCAACAGGTCTCTTTGTACAGCGCGTCCGCATCAGGTCCCATTTAGGTAGTTAGACACTATGGTGATAGGTAGATTAGAAATGTCACAGGTCAGATGCATGACTGCCCCCCTGCTCTGCCAATGTTTCAGCTCCGCTGTGAAGCAACGGTACATACCGAGCAGGGTGGCAAGGATGCCCACGATGCCTGTCCCAGCGCCCAGCTCAATCACCTTCTTGCCCCAGAAGTTGAGCTTCTGCTTCTCAAAATATTTACACAGGGTTAGAGCCTTCGGCGCAGAGATGAGAAGAGCAGACGGACAGGTGGAGAATGAGGCCATCCGGTGATATACAGGACAGGAAAACAAAAGCATAAGGGAGACAGATCCTCCTGCACTGACTCTTAATTGGCAGATTTAGGGAGAAACTTCCCCTCCAGGCTGGTTATTTCTTAATGACCTGTTACAGGGCATCTTGCACCTGTCTTTGAAGTACTGGCCACTGACAAAGATGGGATTCTGAATTAGATGGGCCACGGGTCTGATCTTCCACGGAAGCTCCTAAAATGGATGGGATTTGCAGCTAGAGAACAGGAATTCTGGGGTAGAGGAACAAGTGAGAGGCTACAGCTTCCCAAGGCCAGGGACATCTCCTGAGCTGCACAGAGAGCCCCCACCTTATCTGATGAACCAGCCACTCCCCGTGAATGGAGCACCAAGACACCCTACAGGCACTGGGTGGGGGGACACACCACTTTGTACACATCCACCACCAGCCCCAGCTCCATGTGCTGTGGGATGCCCCAGCCCCAGAGCTCAAAGGTTTCCAGCCAACTCCCAAGTTCCAGCTCTCCCCACCTCCTTGCCAAACATCCTAACTTTCCCCCCCTCCACCCCTGCTCTCACCACCTCCAAGCCAGCCCTCCCCAGACCCTCCTAATCTCCCAGCTAATCCCCCCCCCCGCCCTGTACTTTAGGGCATCCATCCCTCCACTGCATCCATCCCCAATCGCACCCCCCCATTTCAACCCCTGCACCCATCCCAACCCCCCCCGGTACCTAACCCCCCCATTTCACCCCCCTGCACCCAACCCCTCCCCCATTTCACACACACACCCCTCCACCGGGCTCCTCTGCACCCTGACCCTCACCGCCTCCCAGACGGGCGCTGCCACCCCGAGCCGAGCCCCGTGGTGCTGGGCGATGGTTAACACGTGGCCGCAGAAGCCGTAGCGGGTCTCCTCGGGGAAGGCGTCAGCGAAGAGCCCGACGTCCCGGGGGAACACGGCCTCCAGCCCCTCGGGGGCGGCCTCCGGCGGCTCCCGGGCAGCCACCGCCCCGCCGAACTCCACGTGGCAGGAAGGCGGCTGCCTGGACGCAGCCATCTTGAGGCGCCCCCGCCCCCTGATTGGATGGGCGGGGCCAACCTGCTGCTCCCATTGGAGGATGGGAGGGGGGGCGGAGCCTAGCCCTGCTTACCTGGGGCAGGTAAGTGCTCCATCATGGGCTGCTGTTCCGAGGCATTTGTTTCCATGGGGCGTCATCCTTAGCATCCAAAGTGACTTGGGGCATGGGAGGGCCGAGCCCGGCCAGCCCCACTGCCCAGAGAAGGCAGCTGAGCTGGGCCACAAAGAGGGGAAGGGCCCCTGCGAAATTAGCATCCACTTATTATTAATTATTATCAGGGTAGCGACAAGGAGACACAGACCAGGCCCCCACTGGGTACAAACACGGACCAAAAGACGCTCTTTTCCCCGGAGAGTTTACAATCTCTTTTCCATCAGCTGCACGGTCAGCCCTGAATGCTCAGAAATCATCAGTCAGCCCGCCCCCCCCGCTCCCCCAAATCATATTGGCAGACAGGTGTTTGTCTAACCTGCTGTTAAAAATCTCCCCCAAAATCATGCTATTGGCAGACAGGTGTTCACAGGGCCGGTGCAAGGAAGTTTCGCACCCTAGGTGAAACTTCCACCTTGCGCCCCCCCCCCCAGCTAACCCCCTTCCCCGCGGCAGCTAACCCAGCCCCCCACCTGGGGAGCCTGCCACCCCCCCACCCAGGAAGCCCCCCCCCGCAGCAGCTACCCCCCTCTGCGGCAGCTAACCCCGCTCGGGGAGACTCCCCCCCTGCGGCAGTTAACCCCGCCCAGGGAACCCCCCGCGGCAGCTAACCCTGCCAGGGGAGCCTGCCCCCCAGCTCACCTTGGCTCCGCCTCCTCCGCTGAGCATGCCGACGCCGCTTTAATTCTCCTCCCCTCACAGGCTTGCGGCGCCGATTAGAGGAGACTTAGAGCGGGGGGGGGGTGCTCAGCGGAGGAGGAGAGTGGAGGTGATCTGCGGCGGGGAGCGGTTCCCCTGTGCGCCCCCCCGTTACTGCGGGCGGCCCTCCCCGCGCACCCCCCCTCCCCGCCTCAGCTCACCTCCACTCCACCTCCTCGCCTGAGCCGGCTTTTAGGCGCCCCCAACCACTAAGCGCCCTGGGCGGCCGCCTAGTTTGCCTAAATGGTTGCACCGGCCCTGGGTGTTCGTCTAACCTGCTCTTAAAAATCTCCAATGATGGAGATTCCACAACTTCCCTAGGCAATTTATTCCAGTGTTTAACCATCCTGACAGGAAGTTTTTCCTAATGGCCAACCTAAACCTCCCTTGCTGTAATTTAAGCCCATTGCGTCTTGTCCTAGCCTCAAAGGTTAAGAAGAGCATTTTTTCTCCCTCCTCCTCGTAACAACTTTTTATGTACTTGAAAACTGTGATCATGTCCCCCCTCAGTCTTCTCTTTTCCAGACTAAACAAACCGAATTTTTTCAATCTTCCCTCACTGGTCATGTTTTCTAGACCTTTAATCATTTTTGTTGCTCTTCTCTGGTCTTTCTCCAGTTTGTCCACATCTTTCCTGAAATATGGTGCCCAGAACTGGACACAATACTCCAGTTGAGGCCTAATCAGCACGGAGTAGAGCGGGAGAATGACTTTTCGTGTCTTGCTTACGACACTCCTGCTAATACACCCAGAATGATGTTTGCTTTTTTTGCAACAGAGTTATACTGTTGACGCATGTTTAGCTTGTGATCCACTATGAGCCCCAGATCCTTTTCCGTAGTACTCCTTCCTAGACAGTCATTTCCCATTTTGTATGTGTGCAACTGATTGTTCCTTCCTAAGTGGAGCACTTTGCATTTGTCCTTATTGAATTTCATCCTGTTTACTTCAGACCATTTCTCCAGTTTGTCCAGATCATGTTGAATTATAATCCTATCCTCTAAAGCAGTAGTTCTCAACTGGGGGTCTGGGGCCCCCTACGGTGCCTCAAGCAGGTTTCAGGGGGGCCTCCAAGCAGGGCCAGCATTAGACTTGCTGGGCCCTAGGGCAGAAAGCCAAAGCTCCACCACATGGGGCTGAAGTCCTGGTCCCTGAGCCCCGTCACCCAGGGTGAAGCTGAAGCCTGAGCAATGTAGCTTCGTGGAGGCCCCTGTGGCATGGGGGGGGGGGACAGGCAATTGCCCTGCTTGCTACCCCCCTAATACCGGCCCTGGCTTTTATATGCAGAAAACCAGTTATAGTGGCACAAGTGGGCCGTGGAGTTTTTATAGCATGGTGGGAGGGCCTCAGAAAGCAAAAGGTTGAGAACCTCTGCTCCAAAGCACTTGCAACCCCTCCCAGGTTGGTATTGTCCGCAAACATTATAAATGTACTTGCTATGCCATTATCTAGATCATTGATGAAGATATTGAACAGAACCGGACCCAGAACTGATCCCTGCGGGACCCCCACTCATTATGCCCTTCCAGCATGACTGTGAACCACTGACAACTACTCTCTGGGAACGGTTTCCTACCAGTTATGCACCCACCTTATAGTAGCTCCATCATAGGGTTACCATATTTTGAGTGTCCAAAAAGAGGACACTCCACGGGGCCCAGGCCCCGCCCCCAGCCCCGCCCATGCCCCCCCGCCCCAACTCCACCCCTTCCCCCAAGTCCCCGCTCCTTCCCCCAGTGAAAGCTGAATGTCTCCTGCAATCTCTTGATTCCAGCAGCTGGAATTTTAAGCCCAACACCAAGTCTCGTGAGACTCGTGATTACATTGCAAGAGTGGGCAACGCCTCACCTGCAATTGCGTTAGAGGCGTGAGTGCGCCGATTGGCCCCGGATGTTCAGTTTGCGGGGGCCAAAATGCTTGTGTAAATAGCACCTGCGAAGAAATGGGGAGGGTGGGGAGGCCATCCTTTTGAATGGTTCCCTTAAACGCAGGGCGTCCGTAGCAGCACCAGGAACAGAGCCCCAATCTCCCGATCCCACTCTACTGCCCAATGCACCAGACCTCCTACCTTTCTCATGCAGCAGAGACAAAGAGGGAGGCAAGATTGTTTTTGCCCTGTGTGACGGAGCAGGGAGCAGGGCAGATTTGACCTGGGAATGTTGCAGGGGGGTTGCAGTGGGGATGGGGGACTTCCCTTGAAGGAAGTTACCTGAGCTGTAACCTGAGCCAGGAACGGGGGGTGGGGAGAATTAACACCTTCTGCCCGGGAGACTGAACAAAGGAGAGGAGGAGCTGGGGGGAGGGGGAAGAGAGGAGCTGCAGGAGGAGTTTTGGTTTGGTTTCAGTTTGGGCTGGGTGGTGCAACGCAGGGAACCCCAAGCTGGGGTCTAAGCTCCTTGAACCTCCCAGAGGGACCTAATTGAGGGGGTCTGGTCGTACCTACACACTCTGCTTGAGACTGTGTTCCTGTCCTTAAATAAACCTTCTGCTTTACTGGCTGGTTGAGAGTCACAGTGAATCTCAGGAAGAGGGGTGCAGGGCCCTGACTCCCCCACACTCCGCGACACCCTGTTTTAAAGCACGGAGGGATTGGCAGAGCCAGGAATTGAAGCTAGATCTCCCAAGTCCCTTAATCACAAGGTTGTCATTCCTTTCTAACACTGCTGCCAGCTCACGCATGTGACGTGACTGTGGTTTTGCAGCGATGTTAATCCAAGTATCAGGGGATAGCCGTGTTAGTCTGTGTCCACAAAAACAATGAGGAATCTGGTGGCACCTTAAAGACTAACAGATTTATTTGGGCATAAGCTTTCATGGGTAAAACACCCCAGTCTGTTAGTCTTTAAGGTGCCACCGGACTCTTCGTTGGTTTTGATGTTAATCTAGAAGTTCTTACATACAGTAAAGAGTGTGGGTGTGTGTCAGAGACGTCCGTGTGTCCAGCGAGACCAGGAAAGGATTCATCTGGAATGGGAATGTGTCCGGCAAGGCCATTCTGCTGCTCCCACAATGCTCTTGTCTGCAACAGAGACAATGAGGGTTATGTTATCTCAACAGGCGCTGTCCTCCCTGTGGTAGTCCTGTCCCAGCAACACGGCACCAAGGCAAATCCAGGGTGGTAAATGACACAGTTATGGGCCTAATGCGCTGCTCTTGCTCCTACAAGAAAACACTCAACAGAGTCTGTGGGGTTCTCCCTCTGCACCCTCCTTCTGAGATTCAACAGCACAGAGACCCCTAAAAGGCATGAGGCTCTGGACTTGGAGCTGAGATGCTAGTGTTGGCCTGGAGCTGACAGGTGTCTGTGCTAATGCATTATGGCTGAGATTTCCAAAGCTGTCTTGGGAACGTGGCTGCTCAAATCCCATTGGCAGGGGCACTAGTGGGAGAGGGGGCCTCACTTTGTTTAGGGATACATCTGAACTTTGGGATGTTTATCTGAAGCGTCACAGCCCTTTGACTCGGATCAGAGAGCAGGAACCCCGCACAACCTGCGACATCTCATTCTCCAGCGGAAGCCACCCGTGTCCTCTGCTGAGCCATGGGGGGGATAATGCCACCACTCAACGCACATTGCAGTTAAATGTTAACCCAGCAGGGGGGACTCCGGCTCCAAACAGCCAGCCCGGCTTGTTTGTGTGATAGAATTAGGTCAGTTAAACAGCCAGGGAGCTAATGATCAGCTACACTCTAGACCTCTAGCCTCATAGTAGATCCCACATGGCAGCTTTTCCCATGCTTATCAGGGAAGTCTGTTCCAGGCTCAGCCCACACACTCACAGCATCCCATGTTTGTCCAGTGAGGGACACACCCACAATCCCTGCAGATCACTGTGGTACTAACACGGCTACCCAGGGCTAACAACATTGGAGTGCTTTCCACATCGTAAGCCATCTGCAGGCTCTGTTCCATTCACACATCCCAGGTTGACGGTGCAAATCGCTTCCTGGTCTTTATACAACAAAGAGTGCGTCCTAAATCCCACATGGCCAGCACCAAACTCATCTTGTATCTGGTGAGGACATTTAGTTCTGTGTAATGAGATCTGAGTTAACATTGCCTGGTGCTGGAAAAGGGGCTTGATGGGGGCTTATCACAGAAGGAATCCGAACCGGGGATGGGGTAGGTGTCAAACTCTCCGACTAGGTAACAGGACTTGCTGCTTCTTTAAGAGAGGACACAGCCTGGGCATCAGCCCTGGGAACAAGAGACCTGGATCAGATCCCTGGTCCATCTGGTACCGTAGCCTGTCTCTGACAGTGGCCAGCACCAGATGCACCAGAGGATGGTATAAGAACCCCACAGTAGCAGATGTGGGATAATCTGCCTCCCACATTAAGTCTTATCCTGATCTCTGTAGCTAGCGGCTTAAGCCTGAAGCGTGAGGTTTGATATCCCTTCCATATTCTTGTTATCCATATAAATGTCTAATCCCCTTTTGAAACTTGCCAACTTTTGGCCTTAACAACATCCAGTGGTCATGAGTTCCACAGGATAAGTGCACACGGTGTGGGGGAAAAAAAGTATTTCTTTTGATCAGTGATGAGTTTTCCACCTTTTGGCTTAATGAAATGTCTCCTTGTTCTTGTGCTATGAGACAGGGAGAACAGCAGCTAGCTCCCAATCGACCTTCTCTAGACCAGTCATTATTGTATAGTTTCCCCTTTTATTTGTCTTCTTTCTAAGGTAAATAGAGACCAGGGACCAGTTTGCAGGCACGTGCCTCTGGGCAAGCCAACAGGGTTTACAAGTTGCAACCCAAAGACTTCCGAAACTGTCACGTGCCTCTTGCGACGCCCGCCATGTGTGGCTGAGCCATCTCGAGAGCTCTCTGAAGTGGAGAGCAGTGGGGAGAAGGAGCTGAATTCCCCATTCTGTCTTTCCTTGTGTAGAGCTGGGTGCAGCTGGGAGGGGAATAGCAGTGGCTGAGCGAGGCCGGCCCGGCTTCGTCAGGTCAGAGCTGAGAGCAAACCGAAGTCCCGGCACTGTTTCTGCTAGCTTGAAAACACACCGACGCCGTCACTGGAGAGACCCCTGCTGCCCTTGTGTTCGCTCACCCACAGCTTCTTCGAGCACAAGGGGCTGCTGGTCGGACCAGGGTCCGTTACTCTTTAACGACGTCCTTTTCCTCCGTCACTGGCCCCGAAGTGCGTCAGAGCCACGGGTCGCTGGAGCGTCCTGCAGCAGCTCTTTGGCTGTTAACGCTTCCGTCGCTAATGAGGGTGGCAAGCCTGTGCCAGTGGCCACGGCCTTGGCACCAGTGAGAAACCCGTGTTACAGGAATCCCAGGGCTGCCAACTTCTTGCAGGTGCTGTGGTTAGGTCAGGGGAAAGTTTCCTAATGTTCCCTGGGGACTCTGCAAACTCCGTGAGAAACGCAGGCTCAAGGCACCAGGTTTCTTTCCTTGTCAGTCAATGGCTCAGGGCTCTCCCCGGCTGCATCAGCACCCTGAGTTTAGCTCAATGGGCCAATCATGCAGTTGGGCTCCCCCCATTTGGGTGCCTGGAAAGCCACTGCGTGGTTTGCCTGTGAATTTTGGTGTCTGCTCAAGGGAGGCCCGGTTTGGCACTGCAGATGCTGTAAGAGGCGAGGTGCATTGTGGGACATGCTGAGAAAGTGACTCTCTCCTCACCAGCAGTGTTCCAACAAGGCTATGGGATGGAGTGGGATGTGATTTGGGCAAGTCTTAAGGGAAACTCCAGAAAACTTTCAGAACCTCAGAAAGAGTGTCCAGGCCAGGGGTTGATGGCTCATAGGCTCAAGAGTGCGAACAGGAAGCAGCCCCCTTCTCCTTCACGATGCAGCTGCTTTATGGGGGTGCAGGGGTGGGGCAGCGCCTGCCTTCCCAGATTTGCCCACTCTGATGAGCACTTCGTGCCTCACCGCCCCGTGTTTCTACGTCGGCACAGGTCCCATGGCCTCCGCTTCCTCTGCGGCTCGCCTTGCGCAAGGAGCGTTTCCCATAGAGGGTGTGCCTCTTCCACACTACCATGGGCCCTTTGCCCAAAACGCCTTTCTCTGAACGGAAGCCCTGCTTTCGAGTCCAGCAACACGAATAGCCGTGAAGTGCCCCACATCTGCACCGTCTTCTAGGATCTCTCAGAGGCTGTGAATGCTCTCTACCCATGAGTCACCTCAATTACCGTGAAGTAGAGGAGGATACCATTTGACCACAAATTCTTGTTGCACAACCCCACAGCTGGTGAGTTCCCGTTGCTGTCAAGATGTCAGGACTCCTCGAATGCTGAGGCTACCCGTCTCCTTTCAGGAAGCACCAAGAACTACAGCAAAACATCTCGGATGAAGTCCTGAGAGAGGAAGAAACTTCCCATCTGGCTCCCAGCAGAGAGATCACAAGAAAGATGCGGGGCCATGGCAAAATCCATCTCACGACACTGTGGTTCTCCTGGCAATGGAGGGCTTGTGCAAGGACCCCGAAAAGGAAGACCAGTTTGGTATAGCCACCAGGTTCCTCCCTTATCCACAGTTAAATTTTCCTGTCATACACGCACACAGAGATGATCGTCTTCAGAGCATCCCAGGCTGGGCCACAAGTCTCTCTGCTGTACAATGCACCTGTTTGCTTCTGCAGCAATGCTATGAAAGCTGCACAGGGTGGCGGCCATGTGGGGAGGAGAGGGATTGATGGGGAGCCCCTATATTTCCTTGGGAAAGCAGAAAGAGACATTTGTTTCTTCCCGTATCCATCAGGCTGGAGCAGCCCTGAGACACCGGAGAGGGGAGATGACAGAGCTGGGAAGATGTTCTCAAACACCTACCTACTTCGGAGCTGGGACTTCACCACCGACATGGGAACACAGAATTTGCCCTGTTGGATTAGCCTGCTGGTCCATCTAGTGCAGTGCTCTGACTCTAACCATGCGTAATAGTTGATGCCACAGGGGAAGTGTCACACACATACAAAATGTACCGGGCCATTTGTGCACAATTCCTTCCTGACCCTGCCGGGATCAGTCCGTGCCCCACTGAAGTATGAGAGTTGGTTATTCCACTCTTATCACCACCGCAGATTTTGACCTACAAAATTATGTCACGTCACCGCTGTTAGTAACGAGACTCCTAAATCCGTGGTGGGGATTTCAAGAGAATATTGCAAAAGTTGCCCCATCCCAAACGCTTCCTGCTTTGGGAGCCAGGATATCATTTTGGGGGCCCAATGCACCAGTTTTTCACCATGGATGAATTCTTACTGGGATTGATGAGAAATAATTGGGAATCACCCAGTTTGAGCCCTGCACCCTGCTTTGGATAGAACCAGCATTTAATTAATTTTGGAGGCAGGGTGGTACGGAACGTGCCATTTCAGGATGAAGTGGCCAGCACAGAACCATGCTCATAATGGCAATTCCTCCTGCCTGGATTCCCGGTGCAGTGGTATGCCCCAACGGCAATGTGTATTCGTGTCCCTCTGACTCACGGAGAGACACTCAGCAGGCATGTGGTCTGTCCTTAGGCTGCAGCTGTATTGTTCATAGTGAAAGTGACACATTCCCCTACACGAATAGCATACTACAGTAATCTGCAGGGCTGCGAGGTAATGGCACCAGTATGATGCAATCCATATCACAGGATACCGGTACAACTTTTTAATAAAGGCACAATCAGAAATACCCACATAAGAGGACACTATTTTGCGGCCGCTCCAGTAGCATGTATCTGGACTTATTTTGGAAATTAAGCACTAGTGACATTTCTTTTAATGAATGGAAGTTGGCAGCTAGTTACCCAGTCACAGTTTGGAAGCAGGTTACTTTTCGGAGCCTTAAGAGGGCAGAAAAGAGCTCTGTCAGATCCTGGTTATTTAAATAAATAAATAAATAAAAGCTGCTTTCGAGATTGTCTGCCAGGTGTATGGCACATCTGGGCTCTGGCAGTGAGTGACAGAGTGAGGACGCAAACCAATCAGTTCTCCCTGGCCACTTTCTTACTGTGTGAGCTCCCATCTCTGGGCCTCAGTTTTGCCAGGGGAAGCTGTGAGGTTTGATTCATTAATTGTTTGTAAAGCGCTTTCAGGTGTGAGGAAAGGGATCCGGGCCATGCAAAGAGCTATCAATAACGAGGCAAGGCAGGAAACGCTATGAAAACCTGGCAGCCTTTGTCCTTTGCAAAATCCTACCCAACTCCCCCATTTCCTCTGAATTCCTATGCATTTTCCTAATTGCTCATTAATTTGAAAAGATGTGAACAGCCAAAGGCCCAAGGTGCATGACTCATAATTATCTTCAACCCCCAAATTCCCCCATGGATTGGTTTACAGTAATGTCCTGGCCACATCCCATGTGTCAGCCAGCGGGAAGATTTGCATGTGTGTGTGTGTATGTGTGGGGGGGTTCCTTATAGTTGCATCTCTTCCTCTTTTACTCTCATTGTATATCTCTGTCCCTCACCCCTCTGTGGGCTGGTTCCCAGACCGAGGCCACATCCAAGCTGCCCATCGTCAGACCCGATCTGTAACTAAGCTCAAGCCCTGGTTGTCTGCATGAGCAAATTCTGTAGCTGCGATTCACCACCTCATGCAGCTTTGCCAGTGGTAGCCAGATGGGGTAGATGACATGGTGATAAAAACACATGTGCCTTCTTTAATCTACAGCTTCCTCGGTGGAGCTGCAGCTGCAGAAATCTGCTAGTGTAAGAAACAACCTGTGGGTGAAACTATGTTGCTAGGTGTGTGTGGTTAAGGTCTCTGCACATCCCTGTAACCAGGGCCGCCCAGAGGATTCAGGGGGCCTGGAGCAAAGCAATTTTGGGGGCCCCTTCCATAAAAAAAGTTGCAATACTATAGAATACTATATTCTTGTGGGGGCCCCTGTGGCCCCGGGGCAAATTGCCCCACTTCCCCCTCCCCCCTGCCCCACTGGGGCGGCCCTGGGAAAAATAAACATTTGAAAACCTTCCGCATCTTGGCACAAACACAGTTTTGAGAAAACTTCTTTTCAAGTCACCTTTACAAGGTATCACTGGTTCTCCACATCAGCTAGTGCTAAAAGGCACTAAAGCTCATTAAAAGGGTTGGACAAATATTTTCCGTCAAAACTTTTTTTGGATCGAAAACTAGGGGTTTTTAAAAAGCAGAAAAAATCACGGACAATGTCTGCTTTCCTTCAAAATTTGTTGTGTTTTTTTTTAATTGAAAAGCTGAAATTAGTCTTCCAAAACCTGAACATGGTTTGGGGTTTCAGAAATGTGGGGCCAAATATTTGCTGCTTGCTGTGTTTGATTGTTTAAAGAAACAATAAAAAATTCTGCTTAAAAAAAATCCAAAACTTTTGAACCACCTCAGCTTGTGACCAAACGCCTGAGCCCATCCAGTCAGAGATTTTTTCCAGGTTTCTAATACTTTACTGGCTTCCTTGACTCATATCTGTCTCCATAACTTTGGGTTCATTTAGGTTAGAACATAAGAACATAAGAACGGCCATACTGGGTCAGACCAAAGGTCCATCTAGCCCAGTATCCTGTCTACCGACAGTGGCCAGTGCCAGGTGCCCCAGAGGGAGTGAACCTAACAGGTAATGATCAAGTGATCTCTCTCCTGCCATCCATCTCCACCCTCTGACAAACAGAGGCTAGGGACACCATTCCTTACCCATCCTGGCTAATAGCCATTAATGGACTTAACCTCCATGAATTTATCTGTTTCCTAGAGACTGGCTCCATGGGGTCCCTCACAAACTGGAGACTGTTACTGTGGGTTTGTCTTTAGTATAGCTTATGTACATACGCCACAAACTGAGCATTTGAGCTTGTTCCAGAATCTGGGATGAGCCTATGTTGTGAAAACTGAAATGCTCAAAATAGCACATGTGAATGGACACAGGGTGCTAAAATTAAATTAACCCAGGGGTTCTCAAACTGGAGGTCAGTACTCCTCAGGGGGGTCGCAAGGTTATTACATGGGGGGTCGCGAGCTGTCAGCCTCCACCTCAAACCCCGCTTTGCCTCCAGCATTTATAATAGAGTTAAATATATAAAAAAGTGTTTTTAATTTATAAGGGGGGGTTGCACTCAGAGGTTTGCTATGTGAAAGGGGTCACCAGTACAAAAGTTTGAGAACCATTGAATTAACCCCTCTGGAGCCTCGGGGAATGCTGGGGGGGGGGTCTCCCTTGGTAGGGTTGGGAAGGAGGTAGGTGGTGTAGGATATTGCTCTTCTCATGTGATCCCGCCCCCATGGCTCTCTTGGCTCTATCACTGTTAATCTAAAGTGGCTAATTTTCAATGAAGCTCCCCTCCCCTGACATGAATCTCCCAAGGGCACTGAAATGAATTTGGCATTTGAGAAGTGAAAGGGATGGTGGTAG
Organism: Chrysemys picta bellii; assembly: GCF_011386835.1. NCBI lineage: Eukaryota > Metazoa > Chordata > Testudines > Emydidae > Chrysemys > Chrysemys picta. The sequence goes on along the minus strand of NC_088812.1, from coordinate 14,623,152 downwards.
CCCTAAGGGAAAAGATAACAGCTTGGCTCATTGTGTTAAATAGCTGTCTGCAAGCCTCAAACTGCTAAATGAGCTTTAGGGTAGGGAAGGCTGTGCCTCCCCAAACAGCCTGGCCCTGCCCCTTATCTGACCCACCCATGTCCTGCCCCCCGACTGCCCCTCTGGCCCAGTGTCCTGTCTTCCGACAGTGGCCAATGCCAGGTGCTTCCGCGGGAATGAATCCCCAACCCATCCTGCTCCTTGTCCCCTCTCCGCCCTCCCCAACAACCACTCCGGGACCTCACCCCCCACCAACCCCCCTGTCCCCTGACTGCCCCGACCCCTATCCACCCCCTCGCTGAGTCCTGACAGACCTCCGGAACGCCCACGATCCAACCCCCCGTTCCCCATCCCCTGACCGCCCCCCCAGTAGCGCTGTCCAGGGCCGCTCCTGGGTTACCGGCGCCTCTCCCCTCTCTCGGAGCCTGAGCACGCTGCGTCCTGGACAGCGCTGGCCCCTGGACAGCGCTGCAGTGGCGTGGTTCCAGCGGGACCGGAGCTCGCAGCCCCGCCCCCTTACCATGCGGCTCTGACTCAGTGGGAGGAGCTCAGGCTCCGCCGGAGCCACGCTGCTGCAGCGCTGTCCAGGGCCGCTCCTGATGCGGCGCGCTGAGGCGCCGGGGGATGGGGGAAGGTGGAGGTGGGGCCGAGGGCCCCTGCGGGGCCCGGGACAAATTGCCCCATTTGCCCCCCCCCTCTGGGCAACCCTGCCTGTAACCCCCCAGAACCCCAGCAGCTCTGCCCATGCTGGGGTTTTAGTGAAATTCTCTCACTGGACAGTTTGTGAGTGGGGTGTTGGTGGGGTTGTAAGGGGGTGCCTGTAGGGGATCATTGGGGTGAGTGTTCAGTGGATTTGAGGGGCAGCTAGATGAGTTTGGGGATCAATGAGGATGGGGGGGTCAATGGATTTGGGTTAGGAGGGCCGGTGGGGGGAGAAGTCAGGGGTCAGTAGGATGGCGGTTGGGGGACCAGTGAGTTTGGGTTCAGTGTTGTTGGAAGTCATAAGAACGGCCATACTGGGTCAGACCAAAGGTCCATCTAGCCCAGTGTCCTGTCTTCCGACAGTGGCCAATGCCAGGTGCTTCCGCGAGAATGAACAGAACAGGTAACATCGTGATTCAAGTGATTCAAGAGTCAGGGAGCTCACTGGGTTTGGGGTCAATAGGATGAGGGTTGGTGGATCAATGGATTTGGGCTGGGGGTCAGTGGGGCTGGCAGCTGGAGGTCAGTAGGATGGTAGTTGGGGGTTAGTAGGATGGGGGTTGGAGGGGCAGTGAGTTTGCATTGGGGGTTAGTAGGAGGAGGATGGGGGAGTCAGTGGTTCTGAAGGTCAATAGGATGGTTTGGGGTTCAGAGGGGCTGGAATGGGGAGTCATGGGTTTGAGTTCAGAAGGGGTGAGGAGCAGAGGAGCTGAGGGTCAATAGGATGGAAGGTCAGTTGGTGGAGATGGGGGTCAGTAGGATGGAGGTTGGGGGTCAGTGGGCAGGGCTGGGGAGGGGCTACGGCGACAGCGGGCGGGGCTGGGACTCAGAGGGGCGGGGCTGGGGTCAGTAGGATGGAGGTTGGGGGTCAGTGGGCGGGGCTGGGGTCAGTAGGCTGGGGGTTGGGGGTCAGTGGACGGGGCTGGGTGAGGGGCGGGGCTGGGGATCAGTAGGATGGAGGTTTGGAGTCAGTGGGCGGCGCTGGGTTTCAGAGGGGCGGGGCTAGGGGTAGGATGGGGTTGGGGTCAGTGGGCGGGGCTGGGTCTCAGAGGGGCGGGGCTAGGGGTAGGATGGGGTTGGGGTCAGTGGGCGGGGCTGGGTATCAGAGGGGCGGGGTTGAGGTCAGTGGGCGGGGTTGGGTCTCAGAGGGGCGGGGCTGGGGTCAGTGGGCGGGGCTGGGTCTCAGAGGGGCGGGGTTGAGGTCAGTGGGCGGGGCCGAGGCGGGGCCGGGCCCTTTAAAGCAGGCGCGCGCGCGCTGGTGATGGCGCGTTTCCTGTGACGTTTAGTTCCCGCGACTCCAGCTGTGGCCGCGCCGCGCGGGCTCCACGTGGGTGGCGGGCCCGGCGCGGGGTCCCGGGGGCGCCATGGCGGGGGCCCCGCCCCAGAAGCGCTTCTACCGGCAGCGGGCTCACTCCAACCCCCTGGCGGACCACACGCTGCGCTAGTGAGTGGGGGAGGGGTCCTGAGCCCCCCCCAGGGAGCCCCCCAAGTCCCCTGACTCCCATCACCTGGAGCCCCCTGCCCCACTGAACCCCATGTGCCCCGGGGAGCCCCCTTCATCCTGCCCCCTTCCCATTTTGGGGTCCCTCGATCCCGAATTCACTTTGCCCTGGGGGAAGCCCCGATCTCACCCTTCCTCGTCCTGAGGGGGGAGGCGTCCTGAGCTACCTGTCTTCTGAAAGAGCCCTTCTGGTTCCCCCCCCCCCCTTGTGGGAGAGCCCCTGAGCTGGGAGAGAACCCCCTCACCTTGAGCCCTGTATGTATCCAGCAGGCCTCTTCCCCCCGCCCCCGGGGAACTAATCAGAGTGCAAATGGCGTAACCCAGCTGGGTTTGTCTTGACTAGGATGTGCAAGAACGCGTTAGCTGACGTTTTATACATCTGGGTAGACAGGGAATGCTCCCTTCAGGTTCTCGCTGGTGGAACTGAAGCTATGCCTAGGGTGGCATGTGTTTAAAAGGTTACACTGAGGCTAGGTCTACCCTACCCAAGCTTGTGCCAGCCGTGTGTGTGTGTGTGTGTGTGTGTGAGAGGAGCTGTGATTTTTGACCGAAAGCGTGAATGCCATTACACAGACAAAATCCTGCTTTTATCGGTCTTGCTTGTCTCGCTCAGGGAGACTGAAATAAACTCTATCCCCAAAAGCGCAGTTTTGCCCCTCTAAGCAGTATTTGCTTCTAGTGCAAAGCCTTCCAAGTATCAGGGGGTAGCCGTGTTAGTCTGTATCTACAAAAACAACAAGGAGTCTGGTGGCACCTTAAAGACTAACAGATTTATTTGGGCATAAGCTTTCGTGAGTAAAAACCTCACTTCTTCGGATGCATAGAGTGAAAGCCTTCCAAGTGTTGACCTGACATGCTTTTATTGACTCTCTTGTTCCAACAATCGCATTTAAAGCCTGCTTGGGAAGAATCCTAAGAGGTTGCTAGTGTTAGTATATTTACATCCATTTTTCAGAGTGTTTAAGAAAACACTGTGAATTTGTTATTTCCTGAAGCACCTCTGTGATGTGCTGTCAGGTCGCAGAGGAAGAGACAGCCCCTGCCCAAAGCGCTCACAATCCAGAGAGGAACTGGGACACTTCGGTGGAGAAACACCCTCTAACGCCAAGTTAGATTAGGCTCCACCTGACTCATTCCCTGGGGGCAGGATTGGGCCCTGAAATCTTTGGGTGTTTGTCCAGCTTGAAATGGTCCAAGCAAGGACATTTTTAGCCCATTGGGAAGTTATTGCACAGCTTAAATCCCCTCACCGATCAAATAGCTGCTTTCCCGTCCTCTCTTTTAATCCAGCGCTGTCCCTGCCCCTCTCTATTAGTCCCACAAAACCTGAGGAAATGAACTGGGCTGAACACTACCCTGAGTTCTTCGCCCCGTTGACCAAAGATGACCGTCACGATGACCCGAAGGACTCCGAGGAGAGAGCGAAGCCCGTTGCGCAAGTCGAATTCGCTGATATTGGCTGCGGTTATGGGGGCTTGTTGGGTAAGTTCCCAGTGATGCTTTTCTGTCGGTCTGGACGCAGCAGGTTCTAGATGGGCAGGTGTGGTCGAGGCTGCTGTGGCAGGACGGTTCTGAGGGGGGCGTGGGTTTGCTCAGGGAAGCCCAGATTCGGGTCCATTCCTGACTTCATGCTGTGACTCTAGAGAGCATCTTGGGCATGTCGCTCTCTGTCTGTTGACAGCCATGTGTCCCAAAGTACCTGGTGTGGAACTATGCATGCTTAGCTGAGGCCTAGCGCTGATTTACCAGTGGAACGAGCTCCTTGATCTGCTCTGAGCAGAGCCCAGACCCGATGTGGGAAATCTGTCGGTGGTGTGGATCAGGGAGAGCTGGTGACATGGGCTGTCTCACCCTGGTGTCCCTATAGATTCTGTTACCAGGCTGCTACCACTGCCTCTCTCCGGGCAAGTGGGAATGACCTGTCTGATACCCTAGCTCCCGTCTTTGGGAGGCAGGTGAGTTGTCCCCAGGTAGCCGCTCTGGGGTTTATTGTTCTGAACAGTTGCCTCTGTCTGGGATTCCCTGGTCCTGGCTCTGCCCTGAGAGCAGATGGTAATTCCTCTTTCATCTTTTACAGTCGAGTTGTCTCCCCTCTTCCCCAACACCTTAATGCTGGGCCTGGAGATCCGAGTGAAGGTCTCGGATTACGTCCGTGACCGGATCCAGTCTCTGAGAGCATCCCATCCAGGGCAGTACCAGAACATCGCCTGTATCCGCAGCAATGCCATGAAGCACCTGCCCAATTTCTTTCACAAGGGGCAGGTGAGGTGCCAGGGGCTGTGCGGCTCCGCCACTGATGTCCCAGGCAGTCATATATAGAACCTCCTGCTTTCAATCCTTGCCATCCTTGGGGAGCACGCAGCCCTCACTCCCCACCCCTCAAATCCTGGGATCTGCTCTGAGATGATAGATAAGCTTCCATAAGACACCCATCACGGTGGTGTCTGGGCAGCCCTTTGTCTACTCCCAATTGAAGGAAAGTTGCTCTTGAACTAAAGGCTCTTTGGCTTCCCACTTGAAAAGAGGAAACCCCAACCCTGAAGGTGCTTTAAACAAGCTGTAATTCAGTGGGGGGGGGACCCCTATCCCAAATCGGTCCCGGAGATACTGACGCTGGCTGGGGGCTGCTCCTAGAACTACAGTGATACCCCCGCCTGCCTGGGGGGGGAGCAGGTTCCTCTGATAACTGCAGTACTGATTGAGTTAACAGTCCCAGGAGGATGGGCCCGGTCAGCCAGAGAATGCATCCGTGGCCACGGTGATCTCAATGGGGCAAGGAGGTATTGGCGCTGCTGGCTACGGTGACTAGAAGGGCTCACTGTCTCCCCCTCTCCACCCTGCCGGGGTTGCCCCCTATGTTTGCAGCTGGCCAAGATGTTCTTCCTCTTCCCGGACCCGCACTTCAAGAAGACTAAGCACAAGTGGCGGATCATCAGCTCGACGCTGCTGGCTGAATACGCCTACGTCCTGCGGGTCGGGGTGAGTTGGGATCGGTCGCTCGTGGGGGTGCTGAGGCTTGCGTGGGCTCTCTGGTTCCGGGAAGCCTCTCTGGCTAGGGAAAGAGCCCCTCCCCCCATGAGGGGGTTTAACCCCTCTCTCCCCACAAAGAAAGGGTTCACATTGTTCCTAAATTAACGAGCTGGGGGGACGGGATGGGTCCAGTTTATTGCAAGGGTCAGAGATGAGGCACAAGTTTCCTGAACGCAGACCTCTGGGCTGTTCCACTGATGATTTCCTAGGGCTCCGTGGGGCCCTGGATGGGACCTAGCCACGGAAGACAGACAGGAAGATTCTGTCCTCAACCAACAGCGTTTGCAGGTTTCTATCAAACCCAGCTGTGCCCCAAGGGCATGGTGAGTAAGCCCCACTTACTGCATGGGTCCCAGCACGGCGGGATTGGCCTTTGTCCTGCTTCCTGCAGAGCTGTGCTGGGAGGGCTTCCTGTTGGCAGAGCGAGCCCGTTGCCTGCCCTCGGCAGCTCCCACCTGCCCGCTCATGACTTAGCCGCCTCGGGCAACCTGTCTGCTCCTTCCTGTGCCGTCACCTGGGGATCGTAACCAGCAGATCAAATTGAGGCGATGAATAGGCGTTGGCCCCACCCAGCCCGGCTGTGTGAGTCACAGGCAAATTCGCGAACGTCTCCCCATGGTGCCGACCCCAGGGGCAGGCTATGGCTGCCACGCCTCCATGATTGTCCTGGAGTCTCTAGGAAGGAAAGATGGATCTTTAATTGAAGATGATGTCGTACGATGAAACACCCAGGAATACGTCCCACCAAAATTGGCAACCCTGGGGGGACATGGGGGAGAGGTGGCGGGCACCCGGCCAACGGATGAGGTGCGGAAGCAGCCTCGTGAATTATTCAAGAGAGCAAAATGGCCTTGGCTAATTGCAGTTGGCACCTCAGATAGTTAGGGAGGAAGTCCCGTGACCACAAGCTGCTCTGAGCAACGATTACCCCCTCCCCATCAGGGCCCTGAGGTTTGGTGGTTCTATGGCATGAGCCATTTGGGTTCTCGGGTTTTACTGCCGCATGGCTGGGATGGGGCGACGGACCCCCGACCCTGCGTAGGTGTCCAATGGCCCCTCCACATCCCCTCTTAGCTGGGTCCTCAGGCTGCTCCATCTCTCTCGCGCAGGGCCTGGTGTATACCATCACCGACGTGGAAGAGGTGCACGAGTGGATGGTCGGGCACTTCAGCGGGCACCCGCTCTTCGTCCAGGTGCCCTTGGAGGACTTGGTAAGAGCGAGGGTTGCGGGCGCCGGGAGGGGAAGGAGCTCGAAAGGGGAATGTTTGCCCTACCCGCGGGGCCTGCATCCATCCTGGGCTGACTCAGTCTGCGAAAGGTTCTTCCCTTGACCTGGGGTTTCCAAGAAGCCTGTAGAAGTTGGAAAGTGAAACCTGGTCCCACACCAAAACCTCTTCTCTCTTTTCACGTTCACACGCTGGCTGCTTATTGCAGGGTTGGGAGGGGGGGAGGATGTGTGCTGTTGCTAGGGAGACCCCCCTGCGTCTGTCCTGTTGCTAGGGAGCCCCCGGCGATGGGCTTGACTAGAAGATGCTGGATTTCAGGACCCAGCCCAGTGTCCCTTGCTGCTGTTCAGCTGGGCTATATGGCCCATGCTTAGGCCACAGGGGTCCCTCCTGGCGGTGGATTGACCGGCTGCCCCCAACACAGCCAGGCAGGGCCAGTCACCGTTGGCTCACATGGTTTGATGCCTGCTCGGGTCTAATCTCCCTGCAGGGACAGGGGCCGGGTGTGATGGGAGCAGCTGGACCACGTGCCCGCTACGCTGGAGACAAGCCAGGCTGATAGAGTCCCCTGGGCAAGGGGAGGCATCGGCCGGTCGGCAGCTCACGTGGTAACCGGCCTTTCTCCAACAGGGCAGCGATCCCATCGTGGGACGCCTGGGGACCTCCACCGAGGAGGGAAAGAAGGTCCAACGGAACGGCGGCAAGACCTTCCCTGCCGTCTTCCGGCGCATCGAAAACGAAGCCCTGCAGGGGGCACCAGGAACAGAGCAGTGCCAGGGGGCTCCGGACACGTGACTGTGGACCCGAGAGATGGATCGTCATGGACCGCGTCCTGCAGCCGTGCAGCGTTCCAGGGAGGCCTCTGCCCCTCGCCTGGTGCTGTCAGGGCAGACGGGTTGGTCGCCTGGCCTGCAGCACGACGCCAGCGGCAGCCCTCGATGTCGTGAATACCGGGAGGCTGGCGCCTCTCCTAATGAGAAACACATAAGGAGTGTCCCAAACATCCCCTTGAGCTCTGCGTGCTGCTGCCCACGGGCTCTCGGAGCCGATGCTTTTACTTCTGAGACTGTGCCAGGCAGGGGCCAGCTGCAGCTTCACTCGCCTTCGATTTCTGAATAAAACGTGAGCTCACAGCCCTGGCTGGACTCTCTGTGGGTCGCTGCGGGGCGGCTGGCTGGTGATCCAGGGATCTAGTGGTAAAGAGGGGTTTGTTGCCCAGGCTTGGAAGCGGCACTAGGTGTCAACCCTGCAGGCTCACTCTGTTCCTGTCCTGCAGCCTGGATGCTCCTTGAGCCCCCTGATTCCAGCCAGGGCTCTGTCTGCAGGGCTCCGCCTGTTCTCCAGGCACCTCCTCTCCAGCCCAGGCCAGCGGGTGAGGGGAACCTTCCCTCCCCCCCCCCCCCCCCCTCCGCCCCGAGTGCTAATGGTGCTTTGCTGCCTTTAGTCTCCTGCCAGGTGAGACCGTTGTGCAGCCATACCAGTGTCCCCTGAGCCCTGCCAGGGAGCTGCGGGAGGGACAGTCTGTGATACTCCCTGCTATAAGAAATGTGGGGGGGGGACACAAGCTTAATCCATCAGGGCATCCTACCGCAGCCAACTGCTATGGAGATGGAGAAGCCGACTTGGACCTCCTCTTGCTTAGACTAGGTTCTTTGGGGCAAGGACTGTCTTTGTTATGCGTGTACAGCCCCTAGCACGGGGGCCTCCTGCTCTCAGTCTAGGCCTTTCTATTGCCACCAGCCGAACCTGTGACAGGGCCTTACTTCATTGGCCCCTGCCTCAGTTTCCACGCTCCTGGGGTTTTCTAACTGTCGCACCTGCTTGTGCAGGCCAAATGTACATCCTGCCAACATAGGGTTAAAACAACTCAGTTCCACAAAGGGTCCAGCAAGCAGGTCTTCCCTGGTTTGGGGTGGGGGTGTCCCCAGAGAGCCACCCCCTTACGTTAGCCCACGCTGGCGGCGTAAGAGGTGCCACTCCCCAGGCTACCATAGAGTGATCCTGGCTAGTTGACCCAGCTGCAGGGCCGGGGCCATCGCCTGGGTGAGCCCACCTACTTTTAAAGGGCCATTAAACCCCGTGACAATCCAGCTCGTGTATTGCGGATCTTCCCCGTGCATGCCCCAGGTGTGGTACACGCTTCTTTCTCCTCCTCTGCCCCTGGAACCAGTATATTGTCCAGTCAGTCTGTGCTTCGCCTGCCTGCTGGCTGATACCGCCTCTCCTTTTGGCTGCCCCAGCGCATCACGCCAGCACTGGTTGCTAGCCACCAAGTCCCGCCATGTTTGCAGCTTTGGTATCTCCAGCCATGGGCCCTGTTTCTGGGGGGTGGGGAGGTCTGGGTTGTGATCCCTAGGGGGCTGAATTCCATTGTTGTTGCCTGCGCAATGAGCGTAGCTTCCGATGTTGCAAGTTGGGTAATTCCCAAGGAGCTGGCCGGGAAGGTGGACCAGGCAGGGTCGCTTGGGGGTGGAGCCTGGAACTTCCCCGCCAGGAGCCTTCCAACAATCAGCCTGATCAATACAGAAACTGAGCGAGCGTTGCCTCATGCAGGGAAAGACAAATTCCTTGTCTCACATGCGCTCCTGGGCGTGGGATCTAGGCTCTGCCTCATCCCTCCGACCCTGCTCTGGCCGGGGGAGTCGGTTCAGCGGGGGGAGGCCCCGCTTCCGTGGGGAATGAGTGAGCGAGGAAGTAGCCCTGGCATGTCCCCCTTGGTCGCCGTGTTGCGCTTCCCCCAACGGAGGGGCTGGGGTGAGCAGGGCTGGGCTGGCCGTTGGGTGTTTCTTCCCCTGCCCCCCAGCTGGCTAAGTATGGGGCCCCCAGCTTCCTGGGGTGATTCAACGATGGGCCTGGGGGAAGCTGCTGTTCTCTGGGGTGGGGATTGGGGGGATCACGAAAGGTGCAGGCTGGAGCCCCTGTGGCTCTACCGGCATCTAGCCGGAGCCTACGCAGATGCTGTGAAACCCCCTCCCCTGCTCTCCGTGACTTGACTTCCAAGGGGGTTGGAATCTCAAGAGCTCTGCTCAAGGGCGGCTTCCTTTCCAAAGATGCTGGACCCACCCCTTTCCTACCATTCCCCTCCCCTCGCTGGGATGGGGAGGGGAAAAAATGGCTGGAAAGTCCCCCTGCTTTCTGGGGGGCTGGGTGGGAAGCCAGAGCGTTGGTGGTTTGAGGCCTTCGGTGAATGGAGGATGCAGTGATCGACATCTACCCCCAAGCCTGAGTCACTAGTGTGGTTTCCCCTGGGTGTTGCTCTGCGGGGGCCTGGTCAAGCCGAGGGGGAGGGGCAGATTCCCATGCAGCTGGATGGTTGTAGTTCTGTGAAGTGAGTGAAAATTTGGCTCCCTGCCTCCACTGGGTATTGGGCCTTGTAGGAGTCCCCGTCCCCCCCCGTCCCCCCCCCCCGCCGCCGCCTCACTTGTGGAACCGCTTATCCCCCCTCGGGGGGGTGGGAAACAAGGATCTTAGCAGCTTCTCATCAGATGGAAGTGGCACCAGAGGGCAGGTTCCTTGCAGGGGCCCGGGAGCCTCGGCCTTGGGTGCCCTGGAAAGGCCAAGCGTGGGGCCGCTGCGGGCTGCCCGTTGAGCCGAGCGCCGCCCCGTGGGCCTGTGCTGGGCTCTTCCTGGTGCGGCACCAAGCCCAGAGCCTCTGCATGGGCACGTCCGTCCGCCGCCCGGCTCCTCCTTGCCACTCGTGGTGCTAGGCTGGGGAAGAGGATGGGAGCCACCTTGCTCTCGGCCTACCGGCAAACCATGGCCTGGAAGCGCAGATCTTCTGGGGATGGGGTGAGGGGCCTTTGCTCTGGAAGGGGCAGGGGGAAATTATCAGCTGCCAAGTGGGCGAAAGGGGGATTCATTGATTGCAGCTGCGTAGCCACAAGAGGGAAGTGGCCCTGATTGGCTCTGCCTGGCCTGGTGCTTCCCGAATGTGGTCCCAGTGGGCTGCACCCCGGGGCTACCTCCCCTTGCATCAGGTGCCTTGCTGAGAAGCAACCCAGCACCTGGTTTGCGGGGTCCTGGCCCTGGACAGCTGCCAAGGAACCTCCAATGGGAGCTCGGCGGCTAAGGAGCAGACCAAGTGTCTCTGGAGCTGTGCAGACAGCGAGCAAGCTGCAAACTCTCCCAACACACCCGAAAGGGTTACAGTTAAGAAATTTCCCTTAATGGAAGGCAGGGAATGGAGTGGGCCCAGACTGCGAGCACCAGTAATGGAACAGCGAGTAGAAATACTTTCTATTGTCCTGGGGAGAATGCGGGTGCGGTGAGAGGGACTCGCTGTCTGGGCTCGGTTCAGCACAGCTCCCCTCGCCTCCTCATGTCAAGTGGCCTTGGGCTGCTCGCTCTGGACTGTGGTTTCAAATGCATTTTCCTGGCTTTGAACAGGGGGGGAGGAAGGGGAATGCAGCCTTGAAGAGAGATGGGCCCGGCTCGGAGCGGAGACGCGAAACACGTGTAGCGCCATGCCGCTGAGCCAGCGCGCTGGGAGATTGTCGCTGTCGGCGTTTGGGGGCGCGGTGGACTGGTTGGTCACTAAGTCAGCGCTGTGGGAAGGGGCAACTTGTTGGAGCCGGGGGGTTAACCCTTTGGGAAATCAGGCCAATGGCTGGCAAGTTGGGCTCCCAACATCACTGGCCATATAACGAAGCCTGTAGCTAGTTACAAAAGGCCAGATTCTCCACTGTAGCTTGGACACCCCTGCAAAAGGGTTTTTCTCATTCTGGTTTAGCGGCGTCTACACTGGAAAGTGGACTCAGATTAAAGGAGGTGTGAATGTAAAGCACAATAGCTCTTCCTGTTGGACAAACCATGATCTTCCTCCCACACACACACTTTGCATTGATGGAAACGACTCCGCCAGGGGAGAATCGGGGCCCAGAGCACTGGACCCTCATCAGGTGGATGCTTTGCCGTTTAAATCCATAATGCTGGGTTTGCTGTTTGCAGAGCTGAACGGCGGCCCTGACTTCTTGCTAGTCCGGCCTCAAAACAATGTGCTTCCTCACGCTAACCGGCTGTTCAACAGTAACCTGAGCTCTGGACTCTTTCACCGTGCCACAGAGAAGCAGAGACAGGAGTGACTTTTATTGGCCTTTTTGCAGTTGTTGCTTTGGTCCCTGTTGCCCTTGGGCCAAGGACCTGCCGTCAGGGTCAAATTAAGGCACTCTGGGGCCCTAGCCACCTCCTTCATGGAGTCCCTCAGAGCCCTGCCCCCAAGCTGTGGTTGTACCCCTCTTTATGGCGGTGGGTTTCAGTATTAAGACAAGTGGGGCAATTCACACTTCCTGGAGCTATTGTTTCAGGCTCTCTGCAGACTCAGGCAAGCAAGAGGTGTCTGTTTATGGAGCCTGCTACACTAGAAAATTAGGTCGGCATTACCACATCACTCAGGGGTGTGAAAAATCCACACTCCTGAGTGGCATAGTTAAACCAACCTAAGTCCCTGTGTAGACAGCGCTAGGTTGAGGGAAGAATTCTTCTGTTGATCTTGCTGTCACCTCTCGGGGAGGTGGATTACTAGGCCTGTCTACACTGAAGTGCTGCAGCTATGCAGTTGTAACCTTCCTTGTCTAGACAAGCTCTCAGGCAGGCATCAGTTGCCCTTGGATCAGGCTTTTGAGCTTTTCTTTTGCTTCCGTGAGGGCCAGAAACCTGATTTTTCTTTTTAAACGAGAGCTGAGCTTCTGATCGCGTCACGTGACTCCATGCCGTCGGCCCTGGTTTATAGCACCTTGGCCTTAATCCCACCCTAGCTGTCATGTCCTGTCCCACCAGATGTAAGTCCTCAGCCAAGCTGGGCTCCCAGCTGTGGCAAGCGTTCTAGAACGAATTGCTTTTGTTGTGGTTTGCAACTTCCACTGTGCATCGTACAGAGGGGAGGGGGGAAATGGAACATCTGGAGAAACCCAGCCGGCAAACTCAAGTCATGACCTCCTGGCGCTGCACGATCTGCGATCAGCTCTGGGTTACTCACGGCTGCGTGGATCGTAGGCTGCCTAAATACGCGGGGGTCTCCTTGACAGCCTGTTTGGGGCTGGATTCTACTCTCCAACGGGCACAGCCCAGAGGATGTCAACGGAGTTCCCACTGATCTGTGCCCTGTGCGATTAGATCTGGCCGCCTGTCACTGTTCGCAGGCAGGCTTCTCTTCAGTCGTGGTGTAAGAGAGGAGACTGGTTTGCCTCCTGCTCCCCCGTGAAGAGCAGATGTTCCTACCACCTCTCCTTTTGGACAGACAACTAGAAGTCAGGGGGTGGAAATGAGCAAAGATCACAGGACTCGGCTACCCACCAGCTGATGTGTGCGCCTCGCAGGGGAAGAGGGGCTTGGACAGTTATGGCAGGGTGGTCTAGTGGCCGCAAGCACAGGACTGGGCAGCAAAAGACGCCAGCTTGTCTTCCCAGCTCCGCCGCTGGCCTGCGGCATGACCTTGACCAACTCACGTTTCCTCTCTGTGCCTACTTCCCTTTGCCCGTCTTTTCCTATTCTGACTGAGAGCTCTTCAGGGAAGGGACTGTCTCTTTAGCCGTTTGTTGGGCACCTAGAACCATTGGGTCCTGTAGGTTCTGCCATGGCTGGGGATGGGGGAATAGACGGACAAGCCGCGACCTGATGTCTTCCCTGAGCAGTTATTTCTCGCACACCGGCTTCCTCTGCCACTCATGCACCAGCCGTTGCTGTCGGCAGTGCCAGACATGCCCAGAACACAACTGAATATAAAGACAAGCTCAGCTCTTAATTAGTTCAGCTCATCTGCACAGCGGCTAGGTGTGATCTCTGCCCCTGGGGTCCCCGTCCAACAGGTCATGACCAACGTCCGTGCATGTCATGCTGTGAAGGGAAGAGCCTGATGGCAAACGGATGGCACAGAGTTAAGTGTCAGGCTGGTTGACCCAGATGGGTTTTACATTGGCATAGCCAGTCGCTGCTCCCAACCGGGCAGAGCTGCTGTTGTGGCCAGAGCAGATACTAGCCCTAAGTATTCCAGATGCCGCTCCAGATCTCAGTCCCCCTCCCGGGGTCTAATAACTTGGTGGGATGAGTCCTCACCATGGGTCACATCCCCTCTGATTGTGATGGTCATGTTATTGCTGAAGGGCACCGATCCAGGATCAAGCAACAACCCATCCCAGCCCCGGGCATCCTGCTTCCTGAGATCTAAAGGAGGTGTGTGTGTTCCTGAGTTTTAATATCATCCTCGCTGTTATTTGCCCAACTCCCCTCACTTCCTGACAGTGGAATGACACCTGGAGCCATGGGGAAATCTCGATGTGCTGCTGGCACAGAACAACAAAGGGGTCGAGCCCCCTTTTCCAACAGGCTGTCCCCTTGGCCTTTGACTAAGTCACAGAGGCAGGTGTCCTCTGGCTGGGAACATTCCTGGGCTCTGTATAACTGAACCCCCATCGCCTCATTCATGGACCAGGTCCCGGTTGTGCCAGGCGCTGTACAACAGACACAGAAAAAAAAAGATGCTTCCTACCCCAGAGAGCTTCCAGTCTACGGCGCAGCCCCGCTTCCAAAGTGCACCTTGGGAAAGTGTGAGTGCACACACACACTCGCATGCACATGTGTACATGGGAAACTGCACATGCGTGCATGCGCACATGCGTGCACACACACACACATGCACATACACACACACACATGCACGGCTGTTCAGGCCCTGGTCAGCCTCTGTGGGAAATGGAGTGAAAGAAGTGAATCCCCTGCCTTGGGGCAGACTCCCCCCACATTTTGTACCCACTTTTTTGTGGGGTGCAGCTCCTTATTGGAGGAGCTGCTGCTCTCTCCCTTCCCCATGGATCCTGGGGAGCAGAGCAACACAACTGTAACAAAGGTAAAACACTCCCGCCCCTGTTTGTGCCTTGAAGTCATTCATGGGCTCGGTTCACTGGTCTGAGCCCTTGGGGATGGGCAGGGGGGGGACTTTTCCCTCTGCCCTGTTATGAAAGCAGCCCTCCCCCCCCCCCCAGTCACTGAACCAGTGTGAATGAACCGGCCTCTCCCTCTGCCTTTTAACCCCCAGCCTTGCTGGCCCCCTGGAGCTTGCCGCTTTGCACGTCACCCGCTTGCCCCGGCCCTGCGTCCTGTTCACTTTCATTCATAGATTCCTAAATTCCAAGGCCTGGTGCGATCATCTTATCTGACCCCCTGGATAGGCCAGGCCAAAGACCTGCCCCCCAAATAATTCCTAGGGTGGCTCTATTAGAAGAATAGCTGATCTTGACTGAAAAGAATTGTCCACGATGGAGAATCCACCGCGACCCTGGGCAAATGGTTCCAATCGTTAACTTCTCTCACTGTTAAAAGTTTACTCCTTATTTACCCTTGGGGCTCTTCCCTAGCAGTGGGAAGGTCCTCGTGCCGGTGGCCCATCTCTCCCTCCCCACGCCATATGCCCCGTCTCCCTCCGTGCCCATCTCTCCTCCCCACCCTGGGTGCCCATTTCTGCCCATCTCCTTTCCCTCCAGGAGCCCATCTCTCACCCTCTGTATGTACCCATCTTTGCCATCTCCCCCAGGTGCCCATAACACTCCTTGATGGATCTATTTCCCCCAGGTACTCCCTCTGCCCCCCAGGTACCTATTACCCCAGGTACCCCCTCTGCCCCCAGGTACCTATTACCCCCAGGTACCCCTCTCTTCCCCCCAAGGTACCTATTACCCCAGGTACCCCCTCTGCCCCCAGGTACCTATTACCCCCAGGTATCCCTCTCTGCCCCCCAGGTACCTATTACCCCAGGTACTTCTCTCTGCCCCCCAGGTACCTATTACCCCCAGGTACCCCCTTCGGCCCCCCAGGTACCTATTACCCCCAGATACTCCTCTCTGCCCCCCAGGTACCTATTACCCCAGGTACCCCCTCTGCCCCCAGGTACCTATTACCCCCAGGTATCCCTCTCTGCCCCCCAGGTACCTATTACCCCAGGTACTTCTCTCTGCCCCCCAGGTACCTATTACCCCCAGGTACCCCCTTCGGCCCCCCAGGTACCTATTACCCCCAGATACTCCTCTCTGCCCCCCAGGTACCTATCTCCCCTGCCCATCTCTCCCCTCCTGAGGTACCCACCCCCAGATACCCACCTCTGCCCTCCCGTACCATCCCGGGGCCCATCTTCCCCCCCCCCTTCAGATGCATCTGCCCCTTCGCCGGAAACCCACGTGGCGAGCAGCCGGCTCGCTTCGGGCACCCGCTTTCCCAACCGAGCCCACCCCGCGTTCTGATTGGGCAGCCTGGGCTCCTATGTAAACGAAGAGGACACTGACGCACGTCAGGGAGGGCGGGGACGAGGATGCAGGGGGCGTGGCCTCCCTGGCTCCATGTGTCCCATTATAAATAAACCCAGAAAGATGCTCCAGGACTTCATCTGCTCCTCAGCTTTCTTCCTCCATCCACTTTCCAGCTGCCCTGAGCCAGGATGCCTCAGACCCTCAAGCTGGCCAGCAGGGCTTCCCTGCTCACCAGGGGCTTCCCAGAGATCTGGGCTGAGCTCGGCTTCAAGGCACCAGCCAGAGTGATCAAGACCCACAAGACCCTGGAGGACATGCCAGGACCCAGTGCACTGGGCTTCTTCACGGATCTCTTCTGCAAAAGAGGGCTGGCCAGGCTGCACGAGCTACAGGTAAGGACCTTGCCTCTGTGGTGTCTTTCCCACCTTGCTGCTTGGCACACGACGTCTTACTTTCTGCATCAGACTAGTTGAGGTTGTAAAGGGTCTACTAATGTATGGGGTGCGTGGAATTACCGAGCTTTAAATAGGTTCTGCCTTTAGTGAACATCATCATATAGGGGTTAGGATTTAGGACCAGATTTCCCAATGGGCCTGGAATCTACCAGATTCCACTGGAGAATTTCCCGTCAGTGTCACCACAGACATTGCTGGGCATTTAATAAAAAGAAGTTCTAGCCAGGGTTTTCAACTAAGTCAATGGGAGTTGGAGGCTCAACATTCATTGAAATTCCAGCCCTGTTTATAAATCCCAGCCTGAACACGTGAGAGTCATAGATTCATAGATGCTAGGACTGGAAGGGACCTCGAGAAGTCATCGAGTCCAGTCCCCTGCCCGCATAGCAGGACCAAATACTGTCTAGACCATCCCTGATAGACATTTATCTAACCTACTCTTAAATATCTCCAGAGTCAGGACATTCAAAGGTGGAAGTCCCCATTAATATGTACAGATGTATTTTTGGTTACTTGTCTATGTCGTTTCAATGTGTGACTTGCAGTGAGGGAAACAATAGATGTACAGAGGTGTACAGAAATTAAGGTGTACGTGAAGTCATGCTTTACCCCATATATGTCCCCACCGGCTTGCAAAAATCGATTGACGTAACATAGGTTTACCTGGAATCAACCCGTTCACGTGTTAGTTTAACCCTGTGCACATTGACACTGATTCTGAGCCACACAACTTTTACTCACTGGGCTGCGGAAACAGTGAATTGCATTTGCAGTGTAACTGAATTGCACCCTTTAATAGTGGCTTTGATACGTAAAGGGGAGCATACAGTATGCGAACTTTATTTTCTGTGCTTTTTAAAAGACCCTCAGGATGTGCAATATACCAGGGCTAACCTGGAGATCCGTCATATTAATTTTCTGACCCGTGTGTGTTTTACATTCTTGGCGGTGGAGGATTTTTTGGGGGGTATTTAACTCTTTTTTATGTGAAAGGAAAAAAAAAACCCAAAACGGGGGGAAATACCGTTGGGTCAACTTTATTCACGGAGCGAATTTGTGCTCTTCAGTCCCAGACCGTCTGAGTAAAATCCCTGTCGAAATCAGTGCTTTCTTGGGATCCGTTCATAAAGTTGCCCACAATTGTGAATACGCACCACGGTGGGCACAATTTTTAAACGGATAAAGCAAATCTTGCATTCTTTCGCCTCTCTGCGGCCGCCCGTCTCCTGCTTGTGTGGCTCTGCAAACTTGCGTGCAGCCATCTACGGGTTTTAAAAAGTAATGGTAATCCAACGAGCCACTGCGGCTAATTTTCAACCACTTCCAAACTTAGCTAAATGAATATCCCCCTCTCGGGATGAGCCACATGGTGAATGATACACGGGAAAGCCGCGGTCTTTGAGTTATCCATGTGCAACACCGAACAAAACCCATTTCTTTTAGAGCCTAGAGATATTTAGTCTTCCCCTCACCCCAGCTCATAACCCCAAAGCAGTAAGAGGCGGCGAAATCCATGTAGTGCCTGAACCCGAAAGCTAAATTGGCCAATAAAGGAGTGGAAAACAGAGGGTCAGGATGGAGCGACTGGCTTCAGCAGAGCATCGATTTAGTACTAGGCAGGTGTTCCAGCTGCCTCTGAACCCCGCACGGCATATCTGCAAATCCAGATGTTTAAAGGGACAAGAGCACGCTGGCTTCGCGGCCGCTCTTGGTTTGCCCAACGGTCTCCTGGTGCAGTTGGGGAAGTTGAACAGATAGCAATAGAAACGGCCTGTGGGGGAACTAGGGTTTGGTGTTTTTAACCCCATGTAACACAACCCCCTTCCTGGGTGGAGGCACAAACTAGCCTCGATTTCCTGCGCTGACTGCATCCAGCCCTGAGTACGTTCCTAGCAAACCAGCCATTGTTTCTCTCTCGACTTTCTCTCTCTGCCCTGCGGGCTCAGGGGAACGAATCTGAGGCTGGAGGGGAAGGAGAGCTCTGAATAACGGGGGCTCTTGCAGGGCAGAATCTAGCTGGGAGATCATTGACCCTCTCCGGGCTCGATTTCTGACCACGTCTGCCCAGACGTTCCTGTAAGATCCCGATCCCTGGAAGCCCGGGTTGAGCTGCTGCCGGCTGCAGAGAAACACAATGTGGTTTCATAGGAGTCCGTTGCAATTCGTCTCTGCTGGCAGCCAGGGAATGATCCAACCCAGAGGCTAGCAGGAGGGGGTGCAGGATGGAGCTGGGTGTGGAGGCTGCAGGTGGCAGGGGAATAGATCCCTATAATGCACCATTGTCTCATGGCTCTGTCCCCCCTGCCCTTAAAGCGCCCACATGTTCTCGTTGCTGACCTGTAACCACCCTGCCTGGTTCTAACCAGCTCTGCCTTTGGGTTCCGTGCCCGCTCCAGCTGGTGATGAGAACCCAGCGAAGGAGCTGACCAATTGGGGTCAAAGTGAGATGGGGAGGGGTGGCTGGCCTAGTGCCACCGACGCCTCTCAGGGCCCGCTTGACGGATTGTCTCCTCTTCCCTCCTAGATCGAAGGAAAAGCCAAATACGGGCCGGTGTGGAAAGCCAGCTTCGGGCCGATCCTGACCGTCCACGTCGCGGAGCCCAGCCTGATCGAGCAGGTGCTGAGGCAAGAGGGCAAGCACCCCATCCGCTCCGACCTGTCCTCCTGGAAGGACTACCGGGTGTGCCGGGGCCACGCGTACGGGCTGCTCACGGCGTAAGTTGGCGACCCCGCCGCCCTCCGACGCGGGCGCGAGGGTCACGCTGGGTGGGGAGGCTGCGGGAAACATCCTAGGACCCACCGGGTCCTGGAGACACCAGGCAACGCGATGACCCGCTGCAAAATACGCTGATATTTAAGGCTTGGATTTTGCCCAAGGGAGTTAGCGGCTCAAATCCCATTGACCGTCACTTGACTCCCTGAAAATCCCCCCCCCTCAAATATCTGCGTTCTGGGTAGCACCTAGGAGCCCCACTCCTGGATCCGGTGCCGTACAGACAAGTAGCAAACCAGAGACCTCCCATTGCAGGCGTCAGGCAGGACAAGAGGCGAGGGAGGGGGCAGGAACCAAACAAAGTGGAGTTTAGCAGAAAAACAGACGTCTCTCTGTCTGCTGCTCACCTGCCAGTGCCTGGTGGGAAAGGAGCCAAGAAAGACCCCGAAATGGGGAGATTGTGGGGGTCACCTCCTCTCCTGGAGGGGGGTCCATCTAGCACATTTGCCGACTCTTCCCTTGGTGGCTCTGTGCCAAGCGGGATCCGGCTCCCTCTGGGCCGGGGGAAGTGCTCCCCCGTCCCCGGGGCCTGATGCTGTCTCCACGGGACCCGGCCCGGAAGGCCATCCCCCATGAGCTAAGAAGGCTTTGCGCAAGCCCAGGCAGAGGCATGAGTTGGGCGAGAGGATTGTGTTGGGCCGTGAGTCAGCGGTGTGACTCAGGTTCCTGGGTTTCTCATCAGCGGGGCCGGCTCACTCAGAGCAGAGGCGCAGGGTGTGAGTAACTGGCAGAGGGCGTGCAGGCCCGTGGGCTAGCCAAGGGAGCCGCTTTCCCAACACTGCTGGCCGCTGGGCTCCTGCAGATGGGCTCGGGGCCGGCTTGACCTCCGTGGGAACTGAGTAGTTGGTGCATCACGTCAGAGCAAGCTTCCCCCCTCCCCCATCCCGTGGCCCAGGGAGTGCGCCTCATCCCTGGCTTAGGGGGGCGCTGCCTCTAGGGGGCGGCAGAGATTAGCCCAGGGGTGGCGTGGGCAGACTGGCACTTGAACCCTGCTTTCCTGGGGGCTAACCGGGTCTCTCTGGCCCTACCAGAGAAGGCGAGGAGTGGCAGAAGATTCGCAGCATCCTGGGCAAACACATGCTGAAGCCCAAGGAGGTGGAGTCGTACACGGGGACCCTGAACGGCGTGGTCAGCGACCTCATCCGCCGGCTGCAGCACCAGCGGAGCCGCCACCAGCAGCACGTGGTCAAGGACGTGGCGGGCGAGTTCTACAAATTCGGCCTGGAAGGTGCATGTCTGGGACGGTGCCGGGGGTGGGCCAGGGCCCCTGGGAAGGGAGAGGCACGTTCTGCGCAGAGATTGGAGACAGATCTGCCTGAGGGACCCTCCCCCCACACGCCCCAAACACCTCCCCCCGCGGGGCCTCATGTCTCTGACTTTCTCCGGGTTCATTTCCTTAGGCATCTCCTCCGTGCTCTTCGAATCCCGCATCGGCTGCCTGGAGCCCGAGGTGCCCAAGGAGACGGAGACCTTCATCCGCTCCATCAACCGCATGTTCGTCATGACCCTCCTCACCATGGCCATGCCCAAGTTCCTCCACCGCGTCTTCCCCAAGCCCTGGAAGATCTTCTGCGAGTCTTGGGACTACATGTTCGCTTTTGGTGAGTGTGCTGGAGCCGGGCAGTCTGGGTTGGCTGCTTGGGTGGGTGTGTGCGCGGGCCCGGGCCCGACTCCCCGCTGGAACTTCAGGTTCGTTTCCCTGGGGCAGGAGATCTGGAGCAAAGATCGGGGGCAACTGGAAAGAGATTCCACTCCCTGCAGCAAATCAGTCGTTGCTCAGGGTATTAGCATTAGCAACTAAACTGGAAAATTAACACCGCCACCGATAAACCGCGGTTGAACAGGGGGCAGTTAAGACTTGGGGACTTTCAAAAACGCCTCTGGGAATTAGAGGCCCACCGTTCAGTTTTGGTGAGCTTTGGGCACCGGAATCCCTTGGGTTCCTCTGAAGAAATCCTGCCTAGAGCTGGCTCTGTTGGAAAGCCGGGGAAGTGGGGGGAAGCTCTCGAGTCCAGGCTGTGGGGCTGACCTGTGTCCATTCTCTTCCAGCCAAGGGCCACATCGACAAGCGAATGACCGAGGTGGCAGAGAAAGTCTCGCGGGGGGAGACGGTGGAAGGCAAATACCTCACTTACTACCTCGCCCAGGAGAAGCTCTCCATGAAATCCATCTACGGCAACGTGACCGAGCTGCTGCTGGCCGGGGTGGACACAGTAAGTGCCGCGGGAACGTCTGGCTCGGGGCAGTCGGAGCAGGAAGGCAAAGGAGGATTGCTGCTAGGAGAACTCTGCTGCTAGGAGTTCTGCTTAGTGGCAGCCCTCCTCGGGGATCGAATGGGGCCGTGGCGGCTGCATGGAACTGATTCCGGCGCCCAGAGTATAGCTGGAGCCCGGCCGGGGATGCCCCGTTTTCCCTCCGGCACCGATAGCAGGGATCCAGCCTCTTCCTAACCCTCCCTTTCTCCTCTACCCTGCAGATCTCCAGCACCCTGTCCTGGAGCCTGTATGAGCTGTCCCGTCACCCCCGGGTCCAGGCGGCGCTGCACGAGGAGATCACCGGGGTGATGAAAGGTGGCGCCGTCCCGTCGGCCGCAGACGTGGCCCAGATGCCCCTGCTGAAGGCGGTGGTGAAGGAAGCGTTGAGGTGAGCGCTGCTAGGAGGTGGGTCAAACAGGGCTGGCTCTGCTCTCTCACCCAGGGAAGCCAGCTGGGTGCCTGCTGCACAAGGGCTGTGGGGGGACATGGTGCGTCTGCTGGGAGCTTGCAGCCGCCTGGGGTACTGGGATCCCAGGGTTCATCCATCCCCCGTGGAGCTCAGCCCCCAGAGCTGGGAGGCTAGTGCCTGGAGTGGGGATGAAGCAGCTGCCCAGTGTCCCACTGCTGGGATGAGCCCAAGGCTGGGTGCGGGGCTCGAACCCACAGCCGTCCGGCTGCAACATGAGGCTGGATCACGGCTCCTGTGACTCACGTGTGGCCATGTCCCCTTCTCCCCCGGCAGGTTGTACCCGGTGATCCCCGGCAATGCCCGTGTCATCTCAGACCGAGACATCCAAGTGGGAGAATATCTCATCCCCAGGAAGGTGAGTGGAGCTAACTGCCTAGCTAACGGGAAGGGAGTGGGAGGGGGGCTGACCTGGAAGTGGGGGCATCTCCTCCCCAGCTGTGACTGGCCAGCCCCCGGTTGCCTTAGCGGGAGGCAGTGTGTAGCTGAGGGGATTTCTCTTTGGGGTGGGGGTATCTCCCCCCACCCTGCTCGCGTGGCATGGTGCCCACCGTACCCATGTCTCACCCTGCAGCCTCTCCCTCTCTGCCCCCACTTGCAGACCCTGATCACGCTGTGCCACTACGCCACCTCCCGGGACGCCCGCTTCTTCCCCGAGCCCGACTCCTTCAAGCCGGAGCGCTGGCTGCAGAAGGACGCCTCGCACCACCCCTACGCCTCCATCCCCTTCGGCGTCGGCAAGCGCAGCTGCATCGGGAGGCGCATCGCGGAGCTGGAGGTGCACCTGGCACTGGCCCGGGTGAGTGCCGGAGCCGAGCTGCCCCTGAGCGTCGCGGTGGCAAAACGTGGTTCCCGGGGCTGGGGGGGGCTCCTAATTCCTGTTAAACTGCATCCCCCACACTGCATCGATACCAGCCCCATAGCCCCCCCTCTCCCACTGCATTGGTACCAGCCACCCATAGACCCCCCCGCCCCCCGCTGTATTGGTATCAGCCACCCATAGGCCCCTCTCCCACCGCATTGGTACTAGCCCCGTAGTCCCCCTCTTCCACCGCATTGGTACCAGCCCCATAGCCCCCCTCTCCCACCGCATTGGTACCAGCCCCGTAGTCCCCCTCTTCCACCGCATTGGTACCAGCCCCATAGCCCCCCCTCTCCCACTGCATTGGTACCAGCCCCGTAGTCCCCCTCTTCCACCGCATTGGTACCAGCCCCATAGCCCCCCTCTCCCACTGCACTGGTACCAGCCCCCCATATCCCCCTTCATTGCATCGGTATCAGC
Organism: Chrysemys picta bellii; assembly: GCF_011386835.1. Lineage (NCBI taxonomy): Eukaryota > Metazoa > Chordata > Testudines > Emydidae > Chrysemys > Chrysemys picta. Next base: position 14,600,190 of record NC_088812.1, on the reverse strand, counting down.
CCCATAGCCTCCTCCCCCACTGCATGGGAACCAGCCCCATAGCCCCCTCCCCCACTTCATGGGAACCAGCCCCATAGTCCCCTCCCCCACTGCATGGGAACCAGGCCCATAGCCCCCCTCCCCCACTGTATTCCTACCAGGCCAATTGCTCCTTCTCCCCCAACCCCCGTGCACTCCTACCGGGCCCACTGCATACTCCCCTCCCCTCCCGCCAGCCTTGGCGCGACTGGTGCTAACCCGCCCTCCTCTCTCCTGGCAGATCCTGATGCACTTTGAGGTGAAGCCGGAGCCGGAGCAGGGCCCGGTCAGGCCCATGACCCGCACCCTCCTGGTGCCCGAGAAGGACATCAACCTGCAGTTTGTGAGCCGCTAACGCGGGCGGAGACAGAACCTCTGGCGCCGGGGGCGTCCGAGCTCCCCGTGGGGTGACGGGCCCCGGCCGAGCGGGTTGGCTCCAGATCAGAGTCAAGGAAAGGAGGGGCTGGTGCCTCGGAGCACATGCGCTCATCCTTGCTCGGCAGGATGGGAAGGGCTGTGTGCGTGGCAAAAGAGCCGTATAACAAATCTGGGGGGCTGGCGTGGCTTCGTGCCCACCCCCCGCCCGGGCTGTCCTCCCTCCTGAACCTGGAGTTCCCGTGAACTCAGAGCAAGGCGGAGCCGGAGTGGCATTCCCAGAACCAGCGCCTCCTCCAGGCAGCATTCTGCAATGCAATTAGTGTGTGCACCTGGCTCTGCCATTGCCGGGGCAGCAGCCCTGCAGAGCGCTGAGCGAAACTGCCAGCTCCCTGCCTCCTCTGGTTCGAATCCCCAGGGCAGCCACAGAACCCCGTCACGGCCCGCTCTGGCACAGTCTGGGCATGTAACGGGAAGGAGCAAATCTGGATCCAGCTGGCCTTTGGGGGATGGTTCTGATGCTGATCAGTGACTCGGGTCTGCCTCCCCCCTGATGTAAATGAGCCTGGCTTTGCTGATCGACACCTGCAGAGGATCAATTCTTGGGGTCCTGCAAAGAGTTGAAAGGAATGTGCATAGACGTGCTAAGGTTTGTGATTGTTAATAATCACTTTCAGCACTCCCCTTTGAAGGACTGTGCCCCTATTTATATTTATTGCCTGTAACTTATTCATGGTTCTTGGGACCCAGCAACGTCTGAAGCTGAGTGTGGGTTTTTTTCCCAAGCCAGCCGCGAGGCTCTTTGTATTTAAGGCAGCTGCAGCGTGAATGTGTCTCGCCTGCCGTCGCGGAACTGTTCGGCTGCAGCTGTTGCTGGTGCTTTGATATTTAAGTGGTATTTATTATTCCCTGGTGAATAAATATGACTCTTTTTTTAAAAAACAAACAAACACCCTTCCTGAGTTTGGTGCATTTTGGGGATGAAGGTGTTGGATGGGAAAGGGGGTTGGGTTGGATTCCAGGCAAAAACCACTGAAACCTGTGCTGTAAAATTACAAGGTAGCACTTAGCGTTCCCAGCTGAGATCAGGGCCCCTTTGGGCCGGGCGCTGTTAGTAAGAGGTGGGAGGGGAAACTGAGGCACAGACGTGGCAGGAGGAAGCAACTTGTCCAAAGTCATCAGCGGCAGAGCCGGGACTGGACTCCAGGTCTCCCACTGCCATTCCAGTGCCCTGCTCGCTAGCCCATGCTGCCTGTCTTGGCATAATACACTTCCTGCGTGATTAATAGCTCCGATTTGCTCCCTGGGTGGAAATCTCTTCCAATTAACTGTCAGGCTCTCTTGGCAACTTGGTTCTAAGGATCCACCTCCTAACTCCCCCAGCCCCACTCCCCAGGCAAGCAGCTGGAACCCGTTGTTGAGTGGCTGTTTCAAGGGCTGATGCGTTGCACCCCCGAGGTGGGCGCATTAGAGGGGCAGTTGAACGGCTCCCGCTTTTCAGAAATGCTGAACAGGCCCCACCACCTCTGGAATCGCTACCAGAGAGCTGGAGAGTGCAGGAAGAAGGTGCCATCCAGCACAGCGCGGGCCCCTTGCTATGGGGCGTGGGGCTCATTGCAGTGGTCCAAAGGCCAGGTGCAGCAAAAGAAGGCTCAGGTGTGCAGAGCTCTCCTCTGCTCCTGGCCTCCCAGGCTGAGGGAGGACGGGGCTAGCAGGGTCAGGGCAAAGATGCCCTCCAGCAATGGTAGGTGCTGCTGGGCTGGCCCAGACCCGGAGTCTAGCTTCACCAGCGTCAAGGGCATCAGGCCACAGCTGCCCATTGAGTTCAGTGGGACGGGCTGGCTCAGAGGAAGGGGCACGAAGCCCCCCCCAGTGGACAGTACTGGAATAACTTACCCCGTGGGGCAGTTGCTCCCTACTCTCCCCGCAGTGTCTGAAAGCTGGTGGGAGGGTGGTGGGTTGTGCATGTGGAGGGTAGGGGTTCAGAGCAAGTCCCCCTAGGCGGATGACCCCCCCCCAACTAGTTCTGCCCAGCCCAGATGGGGCTCGCCCTGCAACCTGCCCTCCCCCACCAGTCACGTGCTGACTCTTTCCACGCCATCATCAATTGGATGCTCACGCATGGGAAGGGCTGAGAGCTGGGCACAGCAAGGGGCCATGCCCGCTGCAGCGTTGGGAGTGCTGCTAGCACGGGCCCATCAGGAGCTGGCTGGGGCAGATGGGGCATTAAGTCCAAGGCACGAGGCTGGCATGCAAACAGCCGGGTCTGCTGCTGGCAGGGTGAGGCTCAGATCCACCCCCCGATTCCTACGCACGGGGATCCATCCATGCACCTGTGGACACACATTCATGCACACACAGCTGTTCACACACGGGGGCAAGCCTTCATGCCCACAGGTCCTTGGCAGCAGGCCCCTGTCTCTGGGGGATGTGAGTGGTTACGCTCAGCCCCTGGTGGAAGTTATGGGCACCTACAACTCGGGGGGTGGGGGGCAGCTGGAAAGGAGCAATTCTCAGAACCAAACTGCCCCCTGGTGTAGCCCCCTTGATTTCCACGGCTGTGGGATCCCCCCAGCCACCTTCAGGGTCTTCCCCTTACAGAGCCGCTGTTTCCCAGGAGGGCGGCAGCGGGTCACAGGTGCTGCCAAGGGCTGGCTCAGCAGATCAGCGAGCTGGGACCCGGCTGGCACCTGCAGGGCTCTGCTTTCCCTGGGGCAGCTTGGGAAGGCCAGGGCTGGGCTGGGCCGTGCTCCCAGGGCTGGCGCTGTCCATCCCGCCCCAGCTCTGTGTCGTGTTTACAGTGGACCCCCATATCCAGGCACTCATCACACCCGTCAGCCACGTTCGGTGCCCGTTCCACACCCACCTAGCTCAAATCAGGGTGCTCCCCCACCCAGCCCTCGAATGTACAAGCCAGCCCTGGGCTCCCCCAGCTCTGCTAATGCCCCTCAATGCCAACCCACAGTGCCCCCTGCCAGTCACCCCTGGGCTTCGGCCACCCTCCGTCTGGCCTGACTGAGTGCACGGCTGGCTGCTCCCACGCAGGACCCCAATCCCCGCTGAATTTGCTGCAGTTTCAGCCTGGATTTTTCACGCCAGCTGGAGAGCACATGGGGTTTCCCCGGGAGCGTTTGCCACGAAAAACCCCATCTCCCGAGCTAAGCCCCGTGTGGCCTCGCTCCCAGCCGGCCTGACCGCAGCCAACACCAGGGGCCCCATGGCTCCAAGTCCCCAGTCATAACAGGTTCCAGTGAAACCCCACAGGAATCTAATCAACGCTGGGCATCGTTCCAGGCACGTGAGCCACACGAACCCCGTCATGTCTGAGCGCTTGTTGGACCTGTTCAGCTGCTCGCTGGCAAGGGGAGTAGATTCCTTCCGCCCCTTTCCATATTCCCATGACTCCTGGTGCCCGAGGCCTCACGAAAACCACAAGACGCAGCGTTGCTTCTGACAGCAAGGCCCTTGTTTAAACCCACCGGCGACTGGGGCAGGAGAGCTAAGCTGCACGCACCACCTCTAGGCACAGCGATCTTGGTTGTCCAGTGCCCTGTCTGACCTACTGGGCAGCGTGGCTGTGAGGTCTCACCTGCCACACCTGATCCCTGGGGCTAGGAGGCTGTTACTAAAGGCCTGGTGCTTCCGCTCAAGGAGCTGATGCATTTAGTACGGCAGGTCCCATGTTCAAGTCCCCAGGGCAGTGTTACATGCAACTAGGTTGCCTAGATAGCAAGGGTGAAAAATCGGGACGGGGGGGATAGGTGCTGTGACGTTATTGACATAAACTGGGACCGTCTAGATCATTGTTGCAACCAAGGTCCTGTAGTGGTTGCAACAATCTTGTATAAAGGGGGTCAAATGGGGTGTCTAGGACAAGGTTATGGTTTACTGGTTATGATTATGCTGTCTATATGTGTGTATCAGTTTTGTAGTTAAAGTTATGAATATTGGCTCTATACTGTCTGTATGGCAAACTTATGCTATGCTTCTGGGTGACATCCCAGACAAGCTGAGATTAGCTCTGCCTAGCCTGCTTGATGGCCCATTAAGGACCATCAGCTATACAATGGACCCATTGAGAGAAGGAAGATATGCCTTGTACCTCAGCAAAGTATGCAGGGACTGGCCCATGTGACTCCAGACTCCATTTGGCTGTAATTTTCCACAGTAAGAACAAGGAGGTGTTCTTACACCTGGAAAAGACTATATAAGGCTGATGCCTCATCTCCATCTTGTCTTCAATCCTGCTTCATACCTCTGGAGGAACTTTGCTACAAGCTGAAGCTTTGAACAAAGGACTGAGGACCCATCCCAGCGGGGGATGTATTCCAGAGACTTGATTTGAACCTGCAGTTTATTCCATCGCTGCTGCAAGCCTGAACCAAGAACTTTGCCATTCCTGTATGTAATTGATTCCATTTCACCAATTCTAACTCTCATCTCTATCTTTTTCCTTTTATGAATAAACCTTTAGATTTTAGATTCTGAAGGATTGGCAACAGCGTGATTTGTGGGTAAGATCTGATTTGTATATTGACCTGGGTCTGGGGCTTGGTCCTTTGGGATCAGGAGAACCTTTTTTCTTTTACTGGGGTATTGGTTTTCATAACCATTTGTCCCCATAACGAGTGGCACTGGTGGTAATACTGGGAAACTGGAGTGTCTAAGGAGATTGCTTGTGAGACTTGTGGTTAGCCAGTGGGGTGAGACCGAAGTCCTCTTAGTCTGGCTGGTTTGGTTTGCCTTAGAGGTGGAAAAAACCCCAGCCTTGGGCTGTAACTGCCCTATTTGAGCAATTTGTCCTGAGTTGGTGCTCTCAGTTGGGTTCCGCCAGATCCGCATTGTCACAGGTGCCCATATAAGAAAAAGCCCCAAATAGCAGGACTGTCCCTATAAAATCAGGACATCTGGTCACCCTACATGCAACCCAGTCTGAGGTGCTGTACCCCATGGAAGATCAGGCCCCTATGGGGTTTCACGTGCCCCAGCCCCTCTGGCAGCTAGGGGGTTAATTGCTCTGCATCATCTCCGGTCCCTGCATGGATGTTTTTCCTGGTAAAACATTCACGTGCCCTGGGCTGCTTTCTTATTCCCCCATCCCGTGCTGGGCCCCTGCTAATGCTGCACCAGGAGCCACGACCGACGTCAATCGCCTGGGACTCTGGACTGGCCAGGGCACACTCGTGGGCTGGGCCCATGACGCAGCCGGGCCCCTGTGACGCTGGCCCAGCCGTGCGAGGAGAAGCTGGTGGGACCAGTGGACAGGGCCAGGATTACTCGGCTGCAGCCCTCGCCCCAGCCTGTCGCCCAGTGCCAGGCAAATGCTGTGCGCCCCTGCTGGTAGCAAAAGGCAGCCCCGTCACCTGGGGGGGGGGGGGTGACCCCTTCCATGGGCTGGCACCAGCCGTGCCTGGGGTGGCCACCACCTGATGTGGGTATCCCGAGGCAGGTGGGCGCGAGTCCCTCTCTACTCCAGGCCAGGGGGAGGCTGCAGCTCCAGGTGTCTCCTGCAGGGGGAGCCACGTAATGTGGCTGCTCCCCAGGGATGCAAACACAGGGGAACTTGGCTGAGCTGCCAGTGGGGGGAGCTGGGGCTGAGGAGGGCACGTTAACCCCTCCCGTGCCACGGGCCCCCTGGGCATTTGGAGATGCCAGTGGCGGTGCTATTATTTATCTAGCACCAGTCAGGAGCAGCCCCCAGCCAGACGCAGGGGCCGGGGGTTCCTTTCCCAGGCCCCCAGATGTGCTGCCACGAATGAGCCAGCAACACGAGGGGTATAAGAGTCATTGAATTACTGTGTCCTTTGGAGCAGCATCTCCTGGTGCTCATGGTCCTTGGGGTGCACTGGGCATCCCCCATCGCTCAGCAAAGAGCCGTCTAATGGGCATGCCCCATGGCACACCTGGGGAGGGGCTGGACAACAGGCTCTGCCCTCCCCCCTCGGCGAGGCCGTGCCCAGTGGGTTAACGCCCCCTTCCACAGGTGCACGGGGTGGGGGAGCGGTGTGCCACTGGCTGGCGGGTGGCAGCAGTGGGTCACTATGGGGCAGGGGAATAAAGACCCCAGCGCAAAAGCCTCTGGGTAACGGAGTGCGTTTTCACTGCTGGCCCACGCTGCTTGCCTCTGCCAGCGCCTCCTAGAGGGGGCGGGGGGACCAAGTTGGCTGGGTGCCCGGGCAGAGCTAACGGGGCCGCATCGTCCTGGCATTCAGCTCCCCCACAGGGCCAAGGCCACGTCCCAGGACGCAGAGACGTCACCACTCCCCTGGCTTCCCGGTGCTGAGAGCCCACGTGCATGTGCTTCCTAACCAGGAGTCACGGGGATGGGGTGGAGGCCGCAGGCCACCCTTGGAGGGTCACAGACGCCATCACAGCCATGCTCGAGATGCCAGGGCCATGACTGCTGGGCTTGGGGCATGGGGAGGGGGGAACCTCGATAGGGCACACTGGGGCTTCGGGGGCAGACACACCCGGCCGTGCTCTCCGCTGGGGCGTGGGCAGCGGGGATCAAACCTGAGCCAGAACACCCAGCTTGGCTGACTCAACCACTGGAGTCAGTGCTTCGGGTGAAAGGCCCATAGTCTCCTCGGAGCCAAGCCTGATCTAGGGCTGGAAGTCCCCCCCCACACCCTCGCTGACCCATTCCCTGCCCCCAGAGCCAGCCAGTCCCCTGCCCTGGGTCTAGATTGGAACTGGTGCCCCATAAAAGGGAAAGCCCCCCCGCTGACCCATTCTCTGCCCCCAGACCCAGCCAGTCCCCTGCCCTGGGGCCAGATCAGGGCCAGTGCCCCTGGAGGGGCAAGGTCCCGTATCTGTGTACGCATGGGGTGTACCCCTCCATTCACGGTGCCCTGATGGACCAGTGCCTCTCCCGCCCTATCTCCACCCCCCAGCCCCCCAAAAAATCAGCAAATCTCTGTGGCTTCATGGTTCAGTGCCTGGAAATCAGCTCCCAGACTTCCCCTTCCAACAGGAGTTAGACGAAATATTTTTTGGGGGGAAAAAGAACAAGTTTGCTTGGCATGGAGGGAAAGTTCCACCGATGGCCACTAGATGGTGTTGCGGCTTCAGCATCAACCCCATGGCAGGGGAATGGGTGTCAATGTGGCATCAGTTCGGGGGGGGGAGGGCACATGTGGGGGGTTTAAAGGGCTCTGATGGGTCACGTTAAGGCCAGCCCTGCAACCTGGGCCAGACTGGAGTGGGCACCCCTAAGCCCACAGAGCCAACCGGTTGCTCTCACCTGATCAGAGACAGCACTCCACTAGCGGGTAAAGGCCCCATATCCCAGTCCCTGAGCCAGCCAGTCCCCCGCCCTGGGGCCAGATCACAGCCGGAGCCCCCTAGTGGGTAAAGGCCCCATATCCCAGTCCCTGAGCCAGCCAGTCCCCTGCCCTGGGGCCAGATCACAGCCAGCACCCCCTAGCGGGTAAAGGCCCCATATCCCAGTCCCTGAGCCCCTGAGCCAGCCAGTCCCCTGCCCTGAGGCCAGATCACAGCTGGAGTCCCATAGCGGGTAAAGGCCCCATATCCCAATCCCTGAGCCAGCCAGTCCCCGTCCTGAGGCCAGATCACAGCTGGACCCTCATAGCGGGTAAAGGCCCCATATCCCAATCCCTGAGCCAGCCAGTCCCCTGTCCTGAGGCCAGATCACAGCTGGAGCCCCATAGCGGGTAAAGGCCCCATATCCCAATCCCTGAGCCAGCCAGTCCCCTGCCCTGGGGCCAGATCACAGCCGGAGCCCCCTAGCGGGTAAAGGCCCCATATCCCAGTCCCTGAGCCAGCCAGTCCCCTGCCCTGGGGCCAGATCACAGCCGGAGCCCCCTAGCGGGTAAAGGCCCCATATCCCAGTCCCTGAGCCCCTGAGCCAGCCAGCCCCCTGCCCTGGGGCCAGATCACAGCCGGAGCCCCTTAGCGGGTAAAGGCCCCATATCCCAGTCCCTGAGCCCCTGAGCCAGCCAGTCTCCTGCCCTGAGGCCAGATCACAGCTGCAGCCCCCTAGCGGGTAAAGGCCCCATATCCCAGTCCCTGAGCCAGCCAGTCCCCTGCCCTGAGGCCAGATCACAGCTGCAGCCCCCTAGCGGGTAAAGGCCCCATATCCAAATCCCTGAGCCAGCCAGTCCCCTGCCCTGGGGCCAGATCACAGCCGGAGCCCCCTAGTGGGTAAAGGCTCTGTGTCCCATTCTCCGTCCCCGTGAGCCAGGCAGCCCCCTTCGACTCCATTAAGTGGCATCAGTTTGTGTCTCTGCAGCTCCCAGGCTGGGTGGTGCGGGCTGGGTGGGGGGGCAGCTGGGAATTAGCGAGGAGCAGCAGTTCTGAGCCTAGGACTGGGAGTGGGGGGCACCTTCATCCAGCAGCTGTTAACCCTTTGCTGCCGCCCCACCCCCCCACTTCACAGCTAACCCGGGGGCCTCCGGCCGCAACCCAGACTTGGAGCCAGGCCCGGCTGGGAATCTGGGGCAATGCCTCTGGATGTGACAGGCTGCCAGGGCAGGAGACAAGTCACCCCAGCCCTGAGCCAGGACCAAAGGTGGACTAGTTAGCGCAAGACAGCACATCCGGCACGCTCAGTGAAAGGTGTTACCCACCCCCCCACCTTGTCGCGCCCGGAGCCTGAAACACCACTGCACCCCACGAGCCGGAGCAGATGGGGCCTGGGTGCCCCCGAGGCTGTGGCAAGGAGGTGTGTCCTTGCAGCAGGGCGCCGTGGGGAGCCGGGCACAGAGAAGGGCTGGGCATGGCTTAGGCGTAGGGCTTTAATCGGAGCTTGAAGGATAGCCACAAACCCGGCCCACCGCAGGAGTTGGAGCCGAGGTGGACTGAACAGGGCCACCTGGGTTAGAGATTGTTACCTGGTATTCTGCTCCCCTTTGCAGGAGGCAGGGACAACCTGGGACTCTCCAGTCCCGGATCAAACCTGCCACAGGTACCGGCTTGATTGTAACGGGGTGGGAGCAGGGAAGAGGCAGGGAACCGCCTGCTTAATGCCCCCCTAATCCCCCAGCTGCCCCCGCTGCCCCACTCAGACACTGCCCCGTGGCCCCAGCCACAGCCAGGAGAACCCGAGCTCCCTGGGTGGGACTGTTAGCCGCTAGGGCTGCCTGGGCCCTGGATTCTGGCTGGAGCCAGTTGTCACCTACCTTGGGGAGCTGGGGTGGTGTGAGTGTCTTGTCCAGGGACCTAGATGTGTGTTGAGGTCCTTGAGGGGGTGTTGTGTAGTTGTGGGTGTGTTGTGCTGTTGGGTAGCTGTGTTTAGAGCCTGGACAGGGCATCACAATCATGTTTATGTCACAACTGTGACAGCTGTGTGTGTACTAAGGCCCGTGGAAGGGGTGTTGTGTAGCTGTGTGTGTGTTATGCGCTTGTGTAGCTGTGTGTGTGTGGTGAGGCCCTTGGAAGGGAGTTGTGTAGCTCTGTGTCTGTGTGTGTGTCATGTGGTTGTGTAGCTGTGTGTGTGGTGAGGCCCTTGGAAGGGAGTTGTGTAGCTCGGTCGCTGTGTGTGTGTTGTGCCGTTGTGTAGCTGTGTGTGTGGTGAGGCCCTTGGAAGGGTGTTGTGTAGCTCTGTGTGTGTTGTGCGGTTGTGTAGCTGTGTGTGTGGTGAGGCCCTTGGAAGGCTGTTGTGTAGCTCTGTGTGTGTTATGCGGTTGTGTAGCTGTGTGTGTGGTGAGGCCCTTGGAAGGCTGTTGTGTAGCTCTGTGTGTGTTATGCGGTTGTGTAGCTGGGTGTGTGGTGAGGCCCTTGGAAGGGAGTTGTGTAGCTCGGTCGCTGTGTGTGTGTTGTGCCGTTGTGTAGCTGGGTGTGTGGTGAGGCCCTTGGAAGGGTGTTGTGTAGCTCTGTGTGTGTTGTGCAGTTGTGTAGCTGTGTGTGTGGTGAGGCCCTTGGAAGGCTGTTGTGTAGCTCTGTGTGTGTTATGCAGTTGTGTAGCTGTGTGTGTGGTGAGGCCCTTGGAAGGGTGTTGTGTACCGAGGCCCTTCAGGAGGTGTGTAGTTGTGGGTATGTCGTGCAGTTGTGCGTGTGAGACATAGCTGTGGAGCAGCGGTCTCAGTGGGGAGCTGTCACAGCAGGCCCATAACTCGCATGCGGACCCCTGGCAGGATGGGTGGGTGCAGAGGGCCCAGGGCAGGTGGGGGGTCTAGGTACAGGGCAGGCCGAGGGGAAGGGCACACGGCAGAGAGGGGGGTTGGAAGGCAGAGGCTGGGCTGGGGTTCCAGGCCCAGGGCGGAGGGGGGCACTCAGCACCCTGGGCACACAGAGCGGCAAGGCGCAGAGCCGCGACGAGCAGACGCAAAGGGCCGGGATTTGCGATGGAGCCCTGAGGCCGAGCCCACGATCTGGCTCCTTTCGTTCGCGTCATTAATTCTCCGCTGGACGAGCTCTGCTCCCAGCACGCCCAGCTGAGAGCCCCGCGCCAGGCTGGGGCCCCGGAGGCGTCTTGCAGCGCGGCACGCTCGGCTGCATGGATTAAACCTCTGCCTTGTGGGAGTGAGTCAGAGCCCGTCTCCCACACCGCGCAGGGAGAACAGGGCCGAGGGAGGGAATCTGCCAGCCGAGCAGGGGGGAGCTGGAACCAACTCATGATAATGGCCGCTGATCTCCGAGGGCTCTTGGCTGGCACCCAAGTCCATTGCGCTGGTGGATCTAAGGCAAAACACTGCCATGGGGGTGCCCAACTGGTTGGCATGGTAGTGCCCCTGGACAGCGAGGGGTTCGGATGGGGAGAGCCCAGGCCCTGGACCGAGAGGGAGGGGCACCCAGCCTGAACTCCCCGTCTGGCGGTGGGTAAGGAGCAAGAGCGCCAATCAGCCATCAGAGGGCCATTGAGTCCTGGATGGGCGGGTTTTGCTGGCATGAATTCGCCAGCCTGGCTCCTTCACCTGCTCCGGCTGCAGCACCAGCCGCAACAACAAAACACCGGTGCCTTTTAAAGAGCTACTCACCCAATGCTACGCTACTCTCCCCTCCCCGGGGGGATGGCGCTCTGCCCGGCGAGGGCCCACTTGGCATGGATCTCTTTGCACATGGCACAGTGCCTGCCACGCTCTGCCAACAGCAGCTGGTGCACACCTGCCCCACCCAGCTGGGAAACTTTCCAAGGGCACTCACAAAACGCCCGGCCCCTCCGCGAGCGAGGCAAGGGACTGGGTCATGGCCATGGAGGGAGGAGGAGAACCCAGGTTGCAAGACCTCCCCCGGACATCGCCCATCTGCGCTGCAATTCCAGCTTCGTTGCGTGTTCTCGGCCGCCTTTGCCAGAGCTCTTTCCCGGCTCAGGCTGGACCATGGGCTGGCATTTCTGATGTCACATGTCCAGCCCATCCTACCTATGGTGAGCTGCCCCCACAGCCATTCATCCCTCCTGTTTCTGGTTGGATGTTGGCTGACATGGACTCCCAATCCTCATGCTTCAGTGCACACGATGCTCCCCCGCTGGGGTCAGGAATCAATCTCCTTCCAGACTGTAGCTGGCTTAGCTCTTTCCTCGGCAGCATGCGGTGCTGACCACTGTTGGAACAGGAGAGTTGATCCTCCATCCCTCTGTCTGGGCACCTGAAGTCTGCCACGTAAGCCAAATGCTACCGCTCAGCCAGGGGGTGACTTTGCACCCCCCACTCCCAAGCATTTCATAGCTTTACAGATTCCAAACCCCAGAATGGACCATTGCGATCATCCAGTCTGAACACGTCTGGCTTCAATTCCAACCACTGGATCGGGCTATGTCCTGGATTACATCAGTGGTTGGGAGCGAGGTGGTGCCAAATGCCTGCAACTGGGCTGGGATGAGGGCACAGAGCTGCAGAGCGTACGTGGCTCCGGGCATGGCCTCGCCACCCGCTCCTCTCCAGTCGGCTCCGGTGCTGCCGCACACGCAGACTCCAGCGCCGGGATCCTCCGTGCCGTAGCTCCAGCAGAAACGGCCATTCCTAGCCCAGCTGTGTCCTCGAGGCGCATCCTTCCTCCATCCCAATCCCCCCCCCAGGCTGAGCCCGAGATTGGAAAACGCCCTTGGCGGGTGTGTCCACTCTGCGATTAAAACCCCACGGCTGGCCCGTGCCGGCTGACCCGGGTTTGCAGGACTCGGCCTGAGGGGCTGTTTGCGGGGCAGACGTTCACGCTCAGGCTGGAGGCTGGGCTCTAAGACCCTGCGAGGTGGGAGTGTCCCAAAACGTCCACACCGCAAGTAAACTCCTTAGGCTAAGCCCCAAGCCAGGTCAGTTGGCACGGGCCAGCCAGTGGCAGTGTAGACACATCTTTCTTGTCCTGGAGCGGTCACCTCTCAGCTCCAATGGGCTCGGTTGCATTTCAGCACCATGGACAGAGCTAGTGCAGCGGTGCCTAGGACCTGTAGCACAGTCCCCTTGATCCGAATTCCCTTTCTCCAAAAATCCCAGTTATCCGAATCCACATTGGGTGTCCCTCCCCCTGCCCTTTATTAGTGAATTCCCCCCTAAGCACGTCTCAATCATTTGTTTAGCCATTCGCTTTCTGCCCTCCGTTCCCCATATTTCTATACCACGGAAACTGCAAATCACCGGCGTCCCACGGACGGGGTGGGGGAAGCTTTCAGCCCCGGGGTGGGGTGAATAAGACCCTGGAAAGCTTAGATCCCGTCCATTGAAGGCCCCTGATATCTTCAGAACGGTGACTGGAAATAAAGACGTATGGATGGGAAATAAAATACCCTCCAGCATTATAACCGACAGGACCCGCAAACGTCCCCACAAGGACCTTTAGGATCAAGATCAAACTGGGGATTTGGAGTTTGCCGGCTCAGCCCAGCCCACCGAGGCACCTTCCTCCTGCCTGGCCGCTCTGGTAATGCTTTGGGGCCCAGATTTCCGGGTGCTAGCCCTAGCAGCTAAGGCAGAGCAGAAGCAGGGCACAGGGGATCTCAGAGCAGGGCCGCAGGGACGTTACCGGGGATGGAGCTGCACCTGCTTAACCTAGGGCTTGGCTGGGAATGCCGTGGCAGGTGTCTGCCTCCCCGAGACATGAGAGGAGATTGTCCTCATCGCAGCACCTGCGACCGCTACCATTGGGGCATCACATTCTCCAGCCTGTCTTTGAGATTCAGCTGGGCTCAGGGACTCTCCCACGGGAACCTCTCACAAACTGCAGGGAGGAGCGGGAAGGACCCGGCCACAAAGGCATAGATTATAAAGCCAGACGTGATCGCTGGCTGACCTAGTCTGACCTCAAACCCTAAATCCCGTTTCGTCCGGCTCCCAGGGCACAGGCAGGACCGGGCCCTGCTGCAGAATCACTAGTGTTTTCCCAGACTCATTTGAAGGCTTCTCAGAGCCGCCTACGGGGGGGAGGGGGGGGGAGGGAGGCTCTTAAAATGACTGGGAACCAGGCATCCAAATCCCCTAATCTCTGCCTAAATGTCCCAGGCAACAGGTCGCCCACCCTTTCTTCCCTGGGGCCAGGTCCTCCAGCAGGTGTTACGAAGGTTCTCCCTGCTGGTCAGTCTCTATTCCCCCGTCCTTGTCCGTTTCCAGCGCGGGCCCCTTGTTCCTTTGGAAAGACTCCATGTTGTTTGGGTTCAGAAAGTTGAAGGTCCCCCAAGCCAACGGGGCTGATGCCGTTAAGGCCCGTCGGTTTCCTAGCCAAGGGAGCGATGCGGTCAGCAGCACGTCCGACCGCCTTCGACTGCCCTAAGCCGAGGGAGCGGGTGCCCATTTGGCAGCTGCTGGATGAGACCAAGAGAGACTCAACCCCACAACCTTCAAGCTTGGAGCCGAGCGCCTCAACGGCTCAGATCAATCTGGGTATTTTCTAAATAGATCCTGCCTCCCCTCCCCTGGGGCTACAGCCGGCAAAGAGAATTTTCTCCCTGGTTAAATGCATGAAAATACAATCACCCATTGGACATTTCCGGTGCCGAATAGGGAACGCGATCCTCTGCTTTGGCAGGGAACGGGAGACCCCCTGCACTGGTCACAATCCACACGGCACGATCCGTATCCTGCTGTGCCCGGGGCTGAGTGCAACGCCTGGCTGGTGTGACGGGTGAGCCCTATGGAGCCTGCACGGAGGTCAGTCGCCCCAGTCCCATAGTCGGTTGAATCTGTTCAGCAAAGCGCCTGGTTCCTTGGTTCTCCCTCGAAGGTTTCGTTGGGCTGCAGATCCGCGGCCAGGGCATGCCAAGGCTTGCAGCCCCCCCACGGACGGTGCACAGCCACGGAAGGTGGCGAAGGTTGACTGAAGGGAGCACGTGCTGGGAAAGGAATGAAGCCAGAGCCGGGTATGCAGGGAAGGAGGCACCTGGTCCGCTCATGCCACCGGCCCGGCTGTGAGCGCCGTGTCAGCATTTCCAGCCTCTCTCTCCAGGAGCCTCCCGAGTGGCTGTATCGTGCGGTTTCTTTGTCCGGCCTGAGCAAGAGGCGATCGGTGTTCCAGGCAGTCAGGGCAGCAAACCCCCATCCAGGATGCGCTCCTCCCAGCGGTGACGACACCCACCCACTTCGCAGCGTGGGCCGAACGTCCCCTTTGAACCGGGACGTGGCATTTCCCAAATGAAAGCGGGTTTTGGTGGTGGTGGGGGTTGTTCACGAGACCCCCAAATTCTTGGCTGAACCGGGGTTCTATGTTTCAGGCCTTTTGAGGCTCCCACAGCGAGATCTGTGCTGCAGCCCAAGCTCCTCTCTGTCTGGGACCATGCCCGAAAAGCAGTTATCCCCTGCAGCTCCAGAGAGCTGCTAATTCCTCCCCATGGAGTCCCTCCTCCCCCCTGTCCTGCAACAGAGAACAGAAGCAAACCCCAAGGCAGCAGCTATAGGGCAGGGAAATCTCCCCCCCCCCCGCCGCACAAAGCAGTGCCCCCCCCAGCCCCCTCACAAATCCCACCCCGCAACACTCCCCTAGGACGTTCGCTTTTGAAGACAATGCTAGCAATTATCAACAGACAGTGCTCACATGGTACCCACCAGTATCTGAGCCCCCCACACGCTGCCATGGTTCGTCCTCACAACACCCCTGTGAGGTAGGGCCAGGCTGTTATCCCCATGGTCCAGACGGGGAACTGCAGCCCCGAGAAGACACCCATCGCCTGTGGTTAGAGCCAAGCCAGTGCTCTAACCACTGGGCCGTCCTTCCTCCCCAGTGATCCGGCCAATTTCTTCTTAAGGTCAAGTCCAGGACAGGACAGGGCCACCTTTCAATGAAAGGCCTCCCAGAGCCGAGCTGAGCATACACCAGGCTGGGGCTTGCAAGGGACGAGACAAGACAAACCTCTTGAGAGCTGTTTGACAGCAATGCCGCCCCCCCCCCCCGCACATCCTGGGGGTGAGCCCTTATGGCCCCCTTCTCCCCCACCGAGAATTCCCAGCTGGCAGGATTAAGGATTTTAAAGAAAGAGAGAGAAAGAGAGAGATGGCTTTGTAGCCGACCATTTGCATATAAATGATTCTTTATCCTCCCACGATAGGAGAGAAGGGAAAGGGGAGACAGATTCTCATGCATTCAATTAAAGATGAAACGTACAGGTATCTTATTGCCGGATCCCATTTTGCTTTAGAAATGTGTTTATTGCACCTTTTGGGGGGGGGGGACGAGGAGTTCAGAGCCTTTCCAGCTGGCGTCTCCGGGGCGGAGACTCACGGCAGGGTGGGCGGGGAGTTGGGGCTGGAAAGGGTTGATCGGATTTTTGTTTGACCGATGATGAGGTAAGCACGTTCGTTCTCCGCCCCCTGGATCAGTCGTCGCTGGGGGGTCGATAATCTTCTCCCATCCCCCAAATCAGGGAGGGGTTGCAAGGGATGCCAGCAGGAAGGGGCCAGCCCGGTCCCTTCCCCCGCAGGAATTTTCACATTGATGGGAGGTTAGCCGGGTGCGGGCCGAGACGCGGGGAGGGCGGCCCCCAGAGTAGGAAGATGAGGTGGAAACAGTGGGGCGGAGACTGCTGGCATGCGCCCTTCCCTGGGATGCAGCCCCCCCCGCAGGAGCGGCTCTCCGGGGCGTTCCTCGCGCCAGCCCCCCGTCCGCCGGCCAGGGGGCGTTATACAGTTGTCACTCTCATGACCACCTCCCGGCCAGAGCTGGCGCCCCCGCGGGGCTCGTTCGGCCGCAGGTGACTGAGGATGTGCAAGATGGTGTAGCCACAGTGATGGTTCAAAATCGTTCTAACCCGCTGACCCCGCCGGGGGTTCCTTTCGCTCCCGGAGGAGGGGTTCGTCCGTGAATTCCTGCCCCCGGCCTTGGCCGCCCCGCTGCCAACGGGCTCCCCCAGGTCCTTGGCCTTGTCGTAATTCAGCACCTTCCACTGCTGGTTCACTGCCTGCCACCGCTTGAAGATTCGATACACCGAGGAGCCCTCGTGAATGATCAGACCTAGGGGAGAGAAGTGGGGTGGGGGGAGGAGAGAGGTGAGACCTCCTGGGGCAGGCAGCCAAACAGGTTCCTCGAGATGGTGGCCGGCCAGGGCTCGGAACTCACTCATGACAATGTGGCCCTGGAAAATGCCAGGGCCCAGCTATTCAGATCCCAGTGGGAATCGGACCCCTAATTCCCTCCAGGTTCCATGGGCAACTGCAAGCTTCTGGGGGAGGGCATGGGGAGGCCTGGTGTTTGGGAGAGGGAAGGCTGGGGCCAGCGGGGCTGGCTGCAGATGGGGCCTAGATTGACAAGTGCGACTCCTTGGAGACCAGCACTACCTTGGGGTTAGGCCCGTCGCCATAGAATCATAGAATATTAGGGTTGGAAGAGACCTCAGGAGGTCATCTAGTCCAACCCCCTGCTCACAGCAGGACCAACACCAACTAAATCATCCCAGCCAGGGCTTTGTCAAGCCCGACCTTAAAACCCTCTAAGGATGGAGATTCCACCACCTCCCTAGGTAACCCATTCCAGTGCTTCACCACCCTCCTAGTGAAATAGGGTTTCCTAATATCCAACCTAAACCTCCCCCACTGCAACTTGAGACCATTACTCCTTGTTCTGTCATCTGCCACCACTGAGAACAGCCGAGCTCCACCCTCTCTGGAGCTCCCCTTCAGGTAGTTGAAGGCTGCTATCAAATCCCCCCTCACTGTTCTCTTCTGCAGACTAAACAATCCCAGTTCCCTCAGCCTCTCCTCGTAAGTCATGTGCTCCAGCCCCCTAATCATTTTTGTTGCCCTCCGCTGGACTCTCCAATTTGTCCACATCCCTTCTGTAGTGGGGGGATCAAAACTGGACGCAATACTCCAGGTGTGGCCTCACCAGCGCCGAGTAGAGGGGTATAATCACGTCCCTTGATCTGCTGGCAATGCTCCTACTAATGCCATTAGCCTTCATGGCAACAAGGGCCCACTGCTGATTCAGCCATGGCATGTCTCGCTTAAATGTGCACAGGCCTGGCCCAGTGGCTGGGCTCGGAAACGGGGGGGGCGCCCTTCACTTTGAGCCCTGCTTGGCCTGGGTGGGCATACTGCTCCCATGACGGGAGTCCCTGTGACTGAACGGACTCTTGGGCATGGTGGGCGTGTGGGTTCCCCGCCCTGTTTCCGTGCAGAGACCTCCCCTCTGCCAAGGAGGCAGTGTCGTTAATGAGCAGAGACTTCTGGACAGGGTGTCGACATGCACCGGTGCTGGCTGCCGGAATCCCTCCCTGGTGCTCCATGACCCGAGGGGAGCGAGCGCCCACAAGGTTCTCCACTGCCCTGCATGTGGTGCAGCCATTCACATCGCCCACATCACAACAGCGTTTTACACTGGCTGTGCCCTCGTGTGTCGCACGAGGACCAGGGCAACGGAGAAACAGGCCCTGGGCTTGGGAGGCTGCAGACACACGTCCTTCAGCCTGCAGACCTGGCTACTACATAACCACATCACCTCCCCTACGATCAGAAGGCGAACAAGGGCTTTCCATCTCAGCAATCTGAGACGCTCCTTCGGACGGTGCTACCGCTGCCCGTCCGAGTGACCTTGGGCACGTCCCGTCCCCTGTCCGTGCCTCAGTTTCCCTTGACACCCATTGTCTATGCAGGTTGTAAGTTCTTTAAGTCAGGGACTCTCTCTTGCTATATGGACGTACAGCACCCGGCACAATGGAGCCTGATGTTCTCAGTTGGGTCCCGCAGGCATAACAGTAATATAAATAAACAATTGTTTCAGAATGGGCTGGCTGACTATTCATTATTTTTAATTCCACCTATTGATTATTCTAGCTATTAAGTGTTTTATTATATTATTAAACTATAAGTATTATTTTATTAAAATGCTGTTATTAGTGTGTATGCATTATCATTCTAGCGATTTGTTATGTTAATATTTTAATATTAGATTATTGCAATATAATTATCATGATCTATTATACTAGAATATCAGTCATCATGATTAGAATTATCAATTAATTATTCTAGTTATTTTATTAGAGTATTATTAAGCTATAACCATTGCTTTTTGTTATTATCTATTAATTATTATTCTACCTTATTATTCTATCTGATAATTGTTATTCCTGATTGTAACAGGGCCTATTACTGTACATTTTTCGCACATGGGGAAGGCACCAAATATGTGCGGACATTTCTAAGTAGCATTTCTCCCGTTTCACTATCACGGGATCCTGCCCCTTGGCTGCGAGTCCGACCTCTCGCGTTCCCGAATGCGGGTACAATGGGACACACGTAGCCGCTGAGCTCAATCGGAAATGGACCGTCCATCCCTTCGTTTGCAGCTGGTGTCTCATCATTCCAGCCACAAAGCCCCAGCCGGTAATCGTCTCGTCTCTGCTGCCTGCAGAGCCCATCATTGAACGCTGCCGATCTTGTCCCAGCCCTGAGTCCGCTTCATTCGCTTTTAATTAACAGGCGTCATTGCAATCAGGTGGGGCTTTATTGCCAGCGAGGGATGCCTGTTTACAGCAGGAGTCCCTAGAGATACCAGCCAAGACCCCACTGTGCGAGGTGCCGTACGGAGACGAGCCCGGCCCTGCCCTGATGAGCGTACAGTCTTACAGAGAAGGGGAAACCGAGGCACGGCGCGGGGGAGTAACATGCCTCTGTATTCTGATGGTCCCGCCCTACCCATCGCCATGGGAACCGAGCATGGTACACCTCCAAACCAAAGGGGGAGGTGTGAGGAGGCCATTGGGCAGCAGAGGGTGGGGGGATGAGGTGGATTCACCTTTCAGTTACTGCTCTGGCGTGAGCTGACTAGCTCCATCCAGAAGGGGTGGACAGGGGAAGTCAGGGAGCCCACTGCTGGAGTGGGGGGACCTGACAGGCCGGGCTCTCACCTATGCAGACAATGTCCATAAAGCCGTACATGCCGTAGCAGATCTGGAAGAGCAGGTCCTGCCGCTGCCACTTGGCCGAGGGGCTGAGGGACGACCAGATGAGCCAGGAGATGCTGGCGATGAGGAAGAGGGAGCCCAGGATGATGGCTGCGATCTGCACCTTCTCGATGACGGTCAGGGAAATCGCCTGCCACTGCAAGGGAAGAAGGCGCCGCGACGGGTTACCGGATCGAGTGCGGGGTGGGGAGTTGGGGGATCAGAGGGGGCTGGGGACTGTGGGGTACGGAGACCCTAGTGGCTGGGCACACGATGCGTGGCAAGGGAGTCATAGAGGCCAAAGAATCGGGTGTTTGGGGGGAAGAGGCTGGGGTCACAGCGGGTTGGGGGGAGGGAATCACAGGGGCTAGGAGACCCGGGGAAGGGAAGCCACTGCCAGTGCACCAGGATAAAGTCAAGTCAGGTCTGGTCTCTGCCGAATGGATTCTGAGGAATGTTTGGATGTCGAGTGGATTCTGTGGGTCCGCGTCAGTGCGTGGGCGTGCCAGAGCGTGCGTGTGCCCATACGCCCCCCGCTCACCTGCAGGGGGTTCTTTGTGCTGATGGCTAACACCTGGTATTTGAAGTAACACAGCTCACAGCTCCAAGAGCCCCTCTCGCTGATCCAGCGAATCAAACAGGGCTGGTGCGTGCAGCGGACGGACCCGTCGCACCGGCATGGGCTGAGCAGCTCCCCCTGCAAAGCAAACAGGCCCTGGGGTTAGGGGGGGGGCATGCTGGGTAACACCGACCCTCCCCGCTCTGCGGCCCCAGCGAGCGCCTGGCGAGAGCCACGCTCCATTAGGCCGCCAACATTTAAACAGCAGTTTATTAGCCTCATCTGCTTGATGCGCTGACGGGGGGAGCAATTAGCATAAATATTTCATACCTCCTGACAGGAAGCACTAACGACGCTTCATGGAGACACTGGGCCAGCAGAGCGCCGGCGAGTCCCCTCAGCAGGGGTCACAGGGGTCATCCCCCCCCCAAAAAACCAACACATAGCCATCGGTCAGTTTTACGACCACAGGAAATTGGTGCTTAGATACCATGATGATAGATAGATAGATAGATAGATAGATAGATAGATAGATAGATAGATAGATGGGGTGGATGGGGATAGATAGATAGATAGAGGGGGTGTAGGGGGATAGATAGATAGATAGATAGATAGATAGATAGATAGATAGATAGAGGGGGTGGATGGGGATAGATAGATAGATAGATAGATAGATAGATAGATAGATAGATAGATAGATAGATAGATAGAGGGGGTGTATGGGGATAGATAGATAGATAGATAGATAGATAGATAGATAGATAGATAGATAGATAGATAGATGGGGTGGATGGGGTGGATGGGGATAGATAGATAGAGGGGGTATATGGGGATAGATAAATAGATAGATAGATGGGGTGGATGGGGTGGATGGAGATAGATAGATAGAGGGGGTATATGGGGATAGATAAATAGATAGATAGATGGGGTGGATGGGGATAGATAGATAGAGGGGGTGTATGGGGATAGATAGATAGATGGAGAGATAGATAGATAGATAGATGGGGTGGATGGGGATAGATAGATAGATAGATAGATAGATAGATAGATAGATAGATAGATAGATAGATAGATGGGGTGGATGGGGATAGATAGATAGAGGGGGTATATGGGGATAGATAAATAGATAGATAGATGGGGTGGATGGGGTGGATGGAGATAGATAGATAGAGGGGGTATATGGGGATAGATAAATAGATAAATAGATAGATAGATGGGGTGGATGGGGATAGATAGATAGATAGATAGATAGATAGATAGATAGATAGATAGATAGATAGATAGATAGGGTGTATGAGGACAGATAGATAGATAGATAGAGGGGGTGTAGGGGGATAGATAGATAGATAGTTAGATAGATAGAGGGGGTGTATGGGGATAGATAGATAGATAGATAGATAGATAGATAGATAGATAGATGGGGTGGTTGGGGATAGATAGATAGAGGGGGTGTAGGGGGATAGATAGATAGATAGATAGATAGATAGATAGATAGATAGATAGATAGATAGATGGGGTGGTTGGGGATAGATAGATAGAGGGGGTGGATGGGGATAGATAGATAGATAGATAGATAGATAGATAGATAGATAGATAGATAGATAGATAGATAGATAGATGGGGTGGATGGGGATAGATAGATAGAGGGGGTGGATGGGGATAGATAGATAGATAGATAGATAGATAGATAGATGGGGTGGATGGGGATAGATAGATAGAGGGGGTGGATGGGGATAGATAGATAGATAGATAGATAGATAGATAGATAGATAGATAGATAGATAGATAGATGGGGTGGATGGGGATAGATAGATAGAGGGGGTGGATGGGGATAGATAGATAGATAGATAGATAGATAGATGGGGTGGATGGGGATAGATAGATAGAGGGGGTGGATGGGGATAGATAGATAGATAGATAGATAGATAGATAGATAGATAGATAGATAGAGGGGGTGGATGGGGATAGATAGATAGATGGAGAGATAGATAGATAGAGGGGGTGGATGGGGATAGATAGATAGAGGGGGGGTGGATGGGGATAGATAGATAGAGGGGGTGTATGTGGATAGATAGATGGAGAGATAGATAGATAGAGGGGGGTGGATGGGGATAGATAGATAGGGGGGGTGGATGGGGATAGATAGATAGATAGATAGATAGATAGATAGATAGATAGATAGATAGATAGATAGATAGAGGGGGTGTAGGGGGATAGATAGATAGAGGGGTTGTATGGAAATGGACAGATAGAAGGGGGCTGGATGGATGATGGTGTTGCCCCATCTCCGTGTATCCCTGAGTGGGTGCCCAGCGGGGACAGGGGTGAAGCCCCCATGATAACACTCCGAGTCCCATCAAGTTTTGCATAAAATCTTTGTTTTTTTTCTAACTATCCCTTTTGGGTGCAAAATCCCAGCTGGACCCTCCCGTGGCATGATCCCAGGAGCCCCACCCCAGCAGCAGGTCCATACACCGGACTGCAGATTGCTCCCCGCAGCGGGAGCTGCAGATGCTGGTCTGACGGTGGGGCTGTCCCCAGCTGTGTGGGGCCGAGAGGAGCCCGGGCTGGCTGTGCGGGGGCTGGGGACAATCCCCTCTTCCAAGGAGAGGCGACGACATTCTGCAGAGCGGAGAAGGGGGCTGAGATGCGAGGAAACCCCAGGGGCTTTGCTATGTGCTGGCGGCTGCCTTCAGAGATGGGGTCATTGTCCTAGGAAGCCTGGGCTATGCTCCGTGCTGGGCCAGGGGGATCCCTTCCCATCACGGGAGGGGGAGGCTGGGGCGGCTGTTCGGAGATGCAACAGCGTTACAGAGCATCTCCGTTCAGGGCAGCCGGGTGATCAGAGCTGGCGTCCCCACGCACAGCTTGGCTGATGGTCCTCGGTCCTGACCCACCCCCCACCCCCCGCCATCCCAGCCCTGCCCCCCCAGCTCTGCCGGTACCTCTCAATCCCGACCACACACCCCCTGCCATTGCCCCTCAATCCTGCCCCGCAGCCCCCTGCCATCCCAGCCCTGCCCCCCAGCTCTGCCGGTGCCTCTCAATCCTGCCCCGCAGCCCCCTGCCATCCCAGCCCTGCCCCCTAGCTCTGCCGGTGCCCCTTAATCCCGACCCGCAGCCCCCTGCTAGCCCAGCCCTGCCTCTCGCCCTGTTCTGGAATCCCGTCCCCTCGGCAGTGCTGATCCAGCGCCCCGACTCCGTCACCTCCCCTTCGCCGGGGGACTTTGGCGTGGTAATGAGCATCACTTGGCTTTTCCTTCCCGTGCTCCCCACTCAGCAGCTGGTCACAGACAGACCCCGATCGCAGCTCCCCGGCGTCCCTGCTGCCCTCGCCCCCCTCCCTCTCCCTTAATTAGCATCTTTGCTATTCTGCCTGATCAGCAGACAGTGCGGGGCTCTCCAGGAGGCTCCCCTCCCCCAGCCTCTCTACCCACGGCTTTGGCCTCCCTCCCCTGCACCAGAGAACCCAGCCCAGGGCACACTGGGGGGCACGGGTGTGATGGGTAATGGGTGGCGCCCGTTGTGAAGGGCCCCGCAGCACAACTGACCGGAGTCCTGGAGCAGAGACAGAGCAGGCCGGGCGCCCCGAAGTGCTGGCACCCTTCCCCGATGGGGGAGGATAATCTAGGGACATGCAGCCTCCTCCCCAGGGGAAACCCAGATCTGGCAGGACTGGAGCCAGACTCCAGCCCCCTGCACCCAGCTGGGCCCCCCCACTGAAGTACCCGGGGCACTGCATTCACCATGGTGCAGTGCAGGCTGTGCCAACCCGGCAGAGCCCAGGCCGCAGAAGTGGGGGACAGACCCACAGACAGTAGCTGACCCAGAGGGGCCTTGGTCACTATCACAGCTAAGGAGGGGTCACCGGCCCCCCAGAGCCCAGGAAGAGAAACCCAAACCCCGGGACTGGCAGCAGGGCTGGGGTAGTTACATGGGATGTCCTGGATGGCGCTGTGTGTGTGTGTGTGTTCCTGCCAAGACCCCCGCTGGGGTCCTCTCCCCACCGGCCCTGTGCCACGAGGGAGAGGCCGCACATACGCCAAGCTCGTCTGGTTACCGCACGGCGGATCGCGCTCTGCCAGTTTCACGGCTGGCTGACCCCACATTGGTGCACGCGTCCCGCCCGCCACCCTGGCTGGCTGCACAGACTGACCCAGCCTGGGCAGGGGGTTCTGAGCCATCTCCCCATTGGTCTCCCCACTGGGCTGGCCCACACCAGCCCCTGGCAGAGATCACCGGGGCCTGCTCTGGCTCCCCAAATGCCCCACCTGGCGTAAAAGTCTCCCGGGCCCTTTCTCCCCAGCAGGCCCAGGGGCATTTACTCCTGTCATCCAAGGAGCACCTCCTGCCATACCTGTGTGATCCCACCCAGACTCCAGCTGGGGGTTTACCCAGGCCGGGCAGGCTGGAGAGCGGTGCCCATGACTGCACCGACCAACGTCTGCTTCAGAGGCTAGATTCTTGGTGCCGCTCAAAGGCCTTCACGAGGGTGGCTGGTGCCCGAGCTGGCCTGAGGGCTCTGCTCACGCGCACTGCACC